>NC_050099.1:18298001-18601031 GCF_902167145.1 Zea mays | reverse complement strand
GCCTCAGGCTGTTGAAGACCAGATGCAAATCTTCAATGAAGTTTTATGAGTTTTTTGTTTTGATCACCACATCATCAACATAAGCTTCTACCCGCTTGCCCCAGTGATCGGCTAAGCATGTTTGAATAGCTCTCTGGTAAGTCGCTCCAGCGTGCTTAAGGCCAAACGACATGAAGGTATAGCAGAAAGCTCCAAACGGGGTAATGAATGCAGTTTTTTGCTCATCTTCTTTTGCCAGGCTGATCTGATGGTATCCAGAGTAGTAGTCTAGGAAGGACAACATAGAACATCTGGCGGTCGAATCTACCACCTGATCTATTCTAGGGAGTCTGAAGGGATCCTTCGGACAGTGTTTGTTGAGATCTGTATAGTCGACGCACATGCGCCAATCCACTTTATTCTTTTTGAGTATAAGAATAGGATTTGCTAGCCACTCAGGATGCAGTACTTATCTAATGAACCCTGCCGCGACTAAGCGAGCTAGCTCGGCGCGAATAGCCTCTCTCTTGTCAGGCGTGAAACGACGCAGTTTTTGTCGGATCGGCCTTGCTTGGGGATAGACCTTCAGTTTGTGCTCGGCCAGTTCTCTGAGGACTCCCGGCATATCCACAGGCTGCAATGCGAATACGTCTTGGTTATCTTGCAGGAACTGGACGAGCGAGCCTTTCTATTTGTCGTCTAGGCTGGAGCTGATGATGGCAGTCTTGTGTTCATCGGTGAACCCAAGGTTGATTCTCTTCGTCTCCTCAGTCGGCCGCATAGAGGTCACGGCTTGAGCTTCATTCGCAGGTATCGCGAGGTCTTCCTCAGGCTTTGAGTTTGCCTGCACGGAGGAAGTCATCGGTGGTTTGGTAGTGAGGGCCGCCTGAATGGCCACTCGGAAACATTCCGCAGTGCCTTGGAAGTCAGCACGCACGGTGATGATCCCTTGTGGTCCCGGCATCTTCAATATCATGTATGGATAGTGCAAAATGGCTATGAATTTCGCCAATCCTGGCCTACCGATGATGGCATTGTATCCGCAGTCGAAGCTCGCTACCTTGAACCTCAGGAACTCGGTTCTGTAGTTTTCCGGAGTTCCAAAGGTGACAGGCATGTAGATGTGTCCAAGCGGGTATTCTCCTTCGGTCGGTACAATGCCGAAGAAAGGAGTGTCTAACTCGTGGAGCTCTTTGAGTACAACTCCCAAGCCTAAGAGTGTCCGGGGGAAGGTGACGTTGATGTTGCTTGCCCCATCCACCAATACCTTCTTTACCCTGCTCTCTCGGATCACTGGATCGACGAGGAGCGGGTACTTTCCCGGATGATCGAAGTTAAGCCATTGATCCGCCCGAGTAAAGGTCATTGGGTGTTCTGACCACCGATAGGGGGCGGGAGTACTGGTGGTCACCACCAGTATCTGTCGATCGTTGAGCTTCTGCTACCTTTTGTTCTCTTGCGACCCGTGTCCTCCGAAGATGATGTTGACCTCTCCGTCGATGCGCGGGAACGCTCCGCCTCCTCCCCCTTCCTGCTGCTGAGGTTGTCGAGGTTCTCCGGGTCCTACTCGCGGTGGGGGAGGTGGTAGAGGTTGGAAGGGTCGGCCATTCCCGACGGAATGCTTGAAGTCCTCTGCAGTTCCAGAGGGTGTGGCGCATATCTTTGTGGTACGGGCACTGGGCGTCGAGGATGTCGTCCAATGTTCATTCGCCTCCGCGGGGTGCCCCTCGGGCGCGAGAGATGGGTGGTCTAGCGGCGTGGACCTCTTCACGAGGCCTCTTCTCCCAGCGCTTGTCGGTCTGCTGGTTCGCGTCACACAGTGGCGCAGATGGAGCAGGCTTCACTCCCCCGATGAGGTCCTGAGCCCGTTCGTCGGTGGTGATGTAGAGGTCCGCCTCCCTGAACAGCTGCTCGGAGGTGGTCGGTGCCTTTTGCAGTATGGCTCGGATGAAGGACGAGTCATTGGATCCCCGATAGAAGTCCTCGATCACTACTGCTTCAGCGACCTCGGGAATGCGATTTCTCATGGTCTGAAACCTCTTGAGGTACGATCGAAGAGTCTCATCCCCTCGACGCCTGATGGATTTGAGGTCCCATGGCTGCGCCGGCTTGTCGGAGAGGGATTGGAAGTTGGCGATAAAACGCCGACTGAAGTCACTCCAATCGTCGATGCAGTGTCGGGGTAGGTGTCGTAACCATTGCAGTGCATCTTGCCCGAGGACGATGGGCAAGTATGCAGTCATCACATATTCAGTTGCCCCAGCGGCCCTGGCAGTGGTGGTATAGACGGCCAACCAGCCTCCCGGTCCTGCTTAGGCTCGTATTTGTCGACGTTGGAGACATTGAAGTTTGGGGGCCATGGAATGGCCCTGAGACGCGGAGTGAGCGCAGATACTCCACACGTGTCTTCCTGTCGACGACCGTGGTGCCGGTTCCGAGGAGGGGAGTTGCCGATGTGCTGTCTCGACCGTCCCCAGGTAGTGCCACCAGTTGAAGCCGTCGCTAACTCAATTCTAGTGGCCTGACTTCGTGCCGGAATGCCATGATCCCGATCATACTCCTCTTGGCGTCGTATCTCGTTCTCATGTCACCGTTCGCGTGAAGCGTTGATGGAGCTCCGCGCGTCCCGCCAACTGTTGATGGCGTGCCGTAGATCGCTCGGAGGATGAGCGAGAGGTAGAAGATGATTAGCCGCCCGAGTGAGCAACCACCGATAGCCTTCAGCGTCTGGAGTCCAGGGGAGACCATCGGCTATCCGAGCCAATACTCCCCCGACCTCACTCGGTGTGTTCATGGCGCGGGCGAATTCAGGGTTCAGGTTTCGCGTGAAGAGAGGGTTCTCTCGGTGTAGCCTCGCATCCTGTTCAGCTTGCTCTTGAGCCTGTCGTCGATCACATCGGCGGGAGTTCCTCCTTTCCCTGAAGACTCATTCATCAGGAGTTTCTCCCACCTCTGAGATCTCATCTCGAGATACAGGCTGCGCCGGGTCTCGTTCTCCAGCTTCATGATGTCACCGAACATTCCGGCGTTGGTTCCTCCGTCGGCGAGCTTCTCGCTGAGGAGGTTCTTCCCCAGGCACGGTTGGCTCATCGTCAGAGATGGGAGATGATTCCACTCTTCCCCCAATGAAGAGGACGTCAGGGTAGAACGGAGTTGCTGTGGTGACAAGCTTTTTTCTGTCCTCCTTTGAGGGCGAAGGTGCCAAAAGAGTAGCTTGGTGGGCCTCTATCCCGTTTGCTTCTTTTTTTCCTCGTAATACGTGTCTACTCTTCCGTGGATGAGGTGGACAACGGGGTTCTTCGGGTAAACAAATTCTCTGCTCCTGGCTTGCAGGAGGTAGTCTTTGCCCGGGACGCTGGAGGTTGCGCAATTTGCCGCCTCGTTCCGGCTTTTTCGGAGATTTTCGAGGAAGGCTTCTTCTCCGGTGGATCCGCTATACGATGCAGAATCCCTTTTTTGTCTGCCACGGATGAGATGGTCCCGAAGCAGAACACAGATCCAGGGCAGAGAGCAATCTTGTGCTAGAAGGTGATGGCCAAGCTAGCTTGGATCAGCGACACACCCCCTACCTAGCGCGCCAGCTGTCGGTGTTTGGGACCCGACCGCACACCCGGTGTTACCCCTCGAGGTGCTTTTGGGTAGGACGGTGTTGCCGACTTTAGCTCGATGGTTCGTGTTAGGCGCACGAGAGACGATAGACAATTTTCTACAGGTTCGGGCCGCTTAGAGAGGCGTAACACCCTACTTCCTGGTGTGGATCTTTATGTGGTGGGTTACACAGGGATTCTCTAGTATGAAGGATGCTAAAGAATGGAGTAGACGACTGATGAATGACCTATCTTTTGATGGGGTGCCCCCTAGGCCTTATATACTCGACCGTGGAGCGTTACATGCGGGTATGATAACAACGTGCACCTATGTAATAGTGAACCGACTGAACTTATCTTCCTATAATCCTGCCGACTTATCTTCATTTAGTTCCAACGTCTGAGGGTGCTGCGCGGGCGAATCAAATCAATGCTGCGGATAATGCTTAAATCCCATGAGCCGTCTGGGCCCGAGTCTATCCAATCCTGCGTCAATCCATTCCGCCAGCAGTTCCTCCCCTGGCCCATGAAGGGATGGCCTTGCGAAATAATGGGTCCAAAGCCTTTCGCGGGGCCTTCTAGTGGACCCAGTGGATATCTGTCCCCCACATTAAGCTAATACTAAACACACTTATGAAACCAAACAATAATGCATATTAATATGAAATAAAAGTAATAAAATCGAGGGCGGGTGGTGGCCAGCCGTAGAAGGAAGCCGCGTCGGGGCAGAACGGTGGCCGGACACAGAGGCGGTCCTACTGGGGGTCGGAGCAGCTCCTCGCTCGCTAAGGAAGGCGTTAGGGCAGCGGAGGAGCTCCTCGTTGGCACGACGCGCTCACCGGGCGACTGAGCGACAGCGCAGCTGAGTGGCTGCGTGCTGGGCAACACGTGCGAGCGATGGGCTGTAGGGCACGTGCGCGGCGCTGTCGGGAGCTCGTGAAAAGAGAAAAGGTCGGCCGAGGTAGGTTAAAAAACACAATTTTAGCTCGGCCCAGATCCTGACCATGAAAATAACCTTATTTTCGCCGGCTTACACAAAAGACACCGAAAATAACTCTTATTTTTAGCGGGGAACAGTACCACCGAAAATAGTGTGTTACTTTCGTTGGCTAAGGGGGGCGCCGAATTGCTCATAAGTGTTGTTGTGATAATACTATAAATATTATATGATTTTAAAAAAATCAAAATAATAAAAACATGTTAATTAATTGAGTTATAGTGTATAGAAGAAATGATGGGAGACAAAAAGTATGATAAGGAAGAATCTTGTAGAGAAAGGTAATAATATATTAGGAAGTACATATAAGAAGAAGATATGTATATGATTGTAGAGAGCCTTAGTGGTGCATGTGTACCCCTAAAATTAAATACAAAATTAGTTATCACGTGGTATAAATTTCCTCCTTACATGCATCCTTATTCCATGATATCTATGTATCTAAACTCTCTATGAAGCAGTCATACCCCTTTAAATTTACTCTATCTTTGTTACTGACTTATAATGATGAAGCCCGTGGCTAGATCTCGAACGTCCCTCTACCTCCATGCAGATACAGATGTCGCTCCTGGTCTCTACCTTGGTGTTGATGAACAACTATCACAATAAGAGCTACAACTATTTTTGGCGGCCACTGTTATTTTCGGTGGCAAGAGGATAGCCACCTAAAATAGCCTACTATTTTCGGTGGCTGCACTCTCGCTGTCGAAAATAGCCGTTATTTTCAGGGTCTGTCCTTTGGTGCCAAAAATAGACGTTATTTTTAGCGGTTGTCCTTTGGCCGCTGAAAATAGTCGTTATTTTCCAAAATAAATCTTGTTGCCTTCTCTTTCCTCTTGTCTTCGAATAGGTTCTAAACCCACAGCAAGAATAGGCAAGAATAGGTTCTAAACCCACAGCAAGCTAGCAGGACTAAAAAAAATTCGGCAGCATGACCTCGCTGCCACTAAACAATATAAGAATGAACCACATATAACACATATACCACATATGTCTTTACTAAACCAAATATACCACATATACAATATGCCTCGAACTAAACAATAATACTAATCACACGCACTAATCAACAAACAGATATACCACTAATACATTCCACATATACCACTTATGTCTTCCCTAAACATATAACACATATACAAACGCACTAATCAATAATATTAATCAAACGCACAAATCAAAAAACACAATTACAAAAATATACTAATTTCGGCGGCAATTAAATAAAAGGCCGCCGAAAATACAAAATAAAATACGCAAAATAAAATACCTTAATGAAGCCGAGGTTGACGGGAGTCGAGGTCGACGGGACGGGGCAGAGCGCGGCGTGGTCGACGGCGCGTCGGTGGCGTCGGGCTTGGCGGCGGCACGTCGGGGGCACGGGCGGGCGGCGCTGCGGGGGCTTGGGGCGGCGCGGCGGGCCGGGGGCGCCGCTGCGGTGGGGCGGCGCGACGGGCGCGGCGCTGCATGCGGCGGCGAGACGGGCCGGGCGGCGCGACGAGCGGGGCAGCGCATGGGGCGGCGCGACGGGCCGGGGGCGGCGCGAGTGGCGGCGCGGTGGGGCGAGCGACGGCGGCGCACGAGCGACCAGGACGAGCGGCGGCGAGAAAATTCGGCGGAGAGAAGAAACAGAACAGAGAAAGAAGGAACCGGCTATTTTTAAATACCTAATTTTCGGCGGCCAGGACGTAGACTATTTTCGGCGGCTGTGTCAGAAGCCGCCGAAAATAACCTTATTTTCGGCGGCCTAGTCCTGCCGCCGAAATTCTTCTCTTATTTTCGGCGGCCTCCTTCTAGCCGCCGAAAATAACAATGGCCGCCGAAAATAATATACAGTGTTGTTGTGTTCTCTCTCTGTTTGTTGTGCACGCGCCGCCAACCGGCCCCGCCATCTTACAGTGGCCGCGGGCAGCAGTGGAGGACTACCCATCTTATCCACTGGTTGGCTAGCTCTCTTCCCACTTCACCATGCAGGCCTCCTCTCCGACGGCACACTCTCCTGAGACGACGCGAGGGGGAAGTGGGCAGTCGGCGGCTTCTCGGTCACTCATCGTCAGCGGATGTGGGAGCGACGGCGCCGAATCCAGTGGACGAGGACGAGTGGTGATGAGAGGCAGGAAAGAGAAGGTGGGAAAGGAGGCTGGAGGGACTGGTATGCTGAACCAGTGTTTCACTAGGCGCGCACTAGCTGAGTGCGCCAGCTCGCTGCGACATTTTTAGCTTGCCGACATCGCGCATGGACGTTCGGTCCACTACACAAACTCGATCGTCATGTGATGGACGATGGACCCTTTCTCCGTTGTCAGAAACATAGTCGCGTCAAGAATCAGCCGCAAAAATGGAGTTTGGCTCCCGTGCACTGTACATAGGGGTGGTGTAATGGCTACACTAATGGCTACACTACAAAACTTAAGAACCAGATCATACATATTGTAATCGGGATATATTTTTATATTATAATTAAGATATATTTATATTTAATTTTGAACTAAAATTAATTTAAGGGCTCAAACAAATTCTGAAGAAACATTTAGATCGTGATCCATTACCGCCGTTGTGTGAGTTTATCCGTGCGTCTCATCAGTGGTGTATCTATGATTTTGTTTAAGGGTATACCGTTCAAAAAAAATTCCATGCATAATTCGATAAATTTATTTAATAATTATATAATGTTATTTTGCTGGCTGTTTTATTAGACTTTTTCAAAGGAATATAAATGCATTGGATAAACCATTTTTATCAACTTCAAAGAAAATATTCATGTCGATAAAAATGATTAGACAATCATAAAAAAACACAGGCTCCTATCTTATTTCTTAATTTGGGTTTTACTAAAACCACCGTACAAAAATACCCATTAAAAGTAGTAGCAGCAGGAGATGCCTTTTCTGAAAAAATAGATGTAATATCCGTATGGCATATAGGACAGAGTGGATGGTGTTAGGTTCACCTATCAATGCTTCAAGTTATAAGACGGTATATTTTATCTTTCGGCTTCTTTGTTCTCTCCTTATGACCCCACTCAAGTATTAGAAAAAAAAGCTATAAGAAATATTTTCTCTCGTTCTCTCCATCTAAATCCAATTGCATAGATTGGATTAGAAAAATTAGAAAGAAAATATCATGGTGTATGTATACATATTACTGTATTGAACATCTACCTTTGTCGTGTGGACGGTGAGTCGTATCTGCACGTAATGTGAGCCTCACGAATATTTGTATCCTACTGGCTCCACCACTGTGTCTCACCTTCCCACGCTCACGCGCGCCAGCCAGCAAACAAAAAATAAAAAATAGGGCGACAACAAGGGATCAAACCCTCCTTGCCCTTGGAAAGGAGACAAACAACTTCTACCACTATATATATACCATTGACTGTGTGTGCTACAGATACGAGAGATATTATATATGATATATAAAAATCGTAGCAATGTACGTGTAATACGTAAAGCAACAGTCGCGTTATGATATTCGGTTGTTGTGGGACCATGATATGGATCAGTGGATATATACAGATGAAATAAACATGTTGATTTTGATGATTATTAGATGATGAATGTGTCATCTTTATATTGTAGGTCCCACAAACAGCTAGGTGTCGCAAGAAGATTAATTCTGTACATAATTTATATAGTGAGTCCTGCCAAACTAAAAACTGAAAAGTTACCTGCTATTGCCTATTGGACACCAAATAAGACTATCTCTAGCATTATTATTTATTTCATCCCTATTTCAAACTACACTTTGTAGATAAATAAAATCGTTAACAGCACGGTCAACAGGAACGATGGATCGGGTGTGTATCGCTGTTCGCTGACAGAGTATCGGCTTTAATTTCTGCGTGGAGCATCCACACACCGGACGCGAGGGAAGTACGCAGCACGATCGCGCGCCGTTGACGCGTCCCTCTCGATCGGCCGGCGACGGGATTTGCGATGGTTTGGCTGGTCGTTTTAAATGCGGCCAGGCCCGATCTTGTCCGTGGAACGGGGCGGATGCTTCCTGCCGCGAGCACGATTGAGTACTACGTGGACATACATGATGATTAGTTTTTGATGGATTAGTGGCAAACAAACAAAAACTATCTGTTAGAAACCATCACAAAACTGCTTTGGCACGATTGAGTACTACTAGACAACATGCCGTATCTCTATCATTCCAGTCGTTACAGAAAATCGTCCAAATTTTGACGGACAGAACCGTCCGAAATTATGACTAAACCATTAGAAATACTAGTCATATGCCTGTACATTCACACGTTTTTATATATATGTAATTTCCGAAGGTTACATTAAAAATGTGTGACGATCGAAGAAGGGCTAAGTACGATGAATTCAACAGTGACACTCTAGAACACCCTGATGCATGGTTGAAGGTTGTGGAGGAATTCGTGGAGTGGGCATTTCACTACTAGAAAACCCCCCTTGTATGTACGTTTTAGTTGTAGCGCACACAAAAGCGTCTCTACGGCGGTACATAAAGACGTTATTTGAAACAATTTTAAGAACGCATCAAAATGTTACGGTATTTGACACGCTTTCAACGTGAAGAGATACCTAAACACAATTTTTAACACGCTATTAAAATCGTATTAGAATGACACGAAATTAGACACGCTTTCAATCGTCAGTAACCTATAGACACGTTGCAAAACACGTATTAAAATCGTCTATAGGAACCTTAAGACGCTTTTTGATATGCAATTAAAACGTATAAAAATGGCATAGTTAGACATGCTTTCAATACGTGACTAACATGAAGATACGTCATAAAGCGCATCGAATAACCGTTATTAGCCACATAGAGATGTTTTTTATGTGATAACGAAATATCTCTAGTTGATATGAAATTAGATACGCTTTTAACCGTTACTACTTGAAGACACGTTTTAATGTGTATTAGCAATTTATCCTTAACCATGTAGAGATGTTTTTGGTGTAAAATTTAAAACATGTAACCTACGACCGAGGTATATTAGTCACCATAGTTGTTGTGTGGTATATCTTCCACTAGAGCTAACGTGACATATATTATAGGAGGCTAAAACAATATAATGTTAACATTAATTGTGTTTAGCTAGTGTATGTTGTATAGGTCTAATAAAGGCATAATAATAATAATAATAATAATAATAATAATAATAAAAATTAGAAAAAAAATATGGTCATGCCCACTTGAAATGGGAAAAAGTATGGTCACTCACTCGATAATAATAAATAGAAAAAGCGCCTGATTTGGGCACACTCATAACCAGAAAACATCAAAGCTAAGAATAATTAAATAAGCCATGTTACAAGTCTCATGGATTGTACGTAGTATTTAATCAAATAGAAAAATTTGTACACTAAACAACATTAACCCAACAAGTTGGCACCTCCTATCTAAAGTAACACATATTAGTTCATTCTGATTCACAGTGCAAGTAAAAAACCCACAATATTCTTTTATAGCATTAGATGACCAGAAAACCTAAGCCTTGTCTAACTTTCTTCATCGAGTTATACACCCATGTCAAAATTATCTCTTGGGCTAACTCTCACCACAGTGTTCCATGGTTCAGCTTTTGGGTTTTGGACATAAAAGACTTGCTGAATTTGTGATGAAAATACAAAAGGATCATCATCTAGTTTATCACCAGTGTGTATTTTCCGAGAAAAATTCACATGACTGTATCCGAACTCATCTCGTCGCAACCCAGCTTTATGATGAACATCATACCATTCACACTTGAAAAGCACTACCTTGTAGTTTGCATATGACAATTCAACTATATCTAATAATCTGCCAAAATAATTAACCCCATCATCAGCAATGTTGACCACACCACTGTTTTGTGTCAACCGTGCAGCCTCACGACTCAAAGTGTGGAACCTCAAACCATTAATAATGTAACCATTGTATGTCACTCCATATCTGTTTGGTTTTGCAGCCAAAGCTCGGACCTTTGTCGTGATCCCTGTTCCATCGCCTAATATAACCTGTATATAAGGAAAAACGCTCACGTACATTTCTTTTATTAGTTCTATGCCAAATTTGCAATAATTTTAGATGTACATACCTTTTGCTCCAACCAGTCAGGAAAGTGTTGATCCATCAAATTCTGAATGGAGGAAGGTGTTAGATTAATTGAGGGATGTAATTTTCTTTTCTCCTCATCCAAGAATTCTCTACAACAATAGTATCAGTGTCATGTCAGCAAATAGCAGTAAAAAATAAATACAGGTTACTGGTTATAATAAATGTGATGTTGTGTGTTTTAGAAATACTGAACGCACCTGCGGAAATCTTCAAGTTCATCACAATGCCGCAACACATATCGATGAGCCTGAACAAGAAGCTGCTTATCAAGGTTGACGACAGTACTCTTTCCAATAGGTTCACCAGCAGTATCAAACAAATACATGTTTGCTATTTCATCAGATGGTCCAGGATTTCTAGATGGCCTTGTAAAACGTGTAGTTCCTTCTATAAATCTGGAACAAAAGGTCAAGCACTCCTCCATGCAATATCCTTCAGCTATTGATCCTTCTGGTTGAGCTTTATTCTTCACAAGTGCCTTCAGCTTAACAAAAAATCTAAATGCAATAATTGACACATGTAAGTTAAAACTGAATTATTGATTATCATTGTGCAAATTAATTAAAGTTGACTACATACCTCTCCATGGGGTACATCCACCGGTACTGAACCGGACCTCCTAGTTTAACTTCTTCCACCAAGTGCACCATCAAATGCACACTTACAGTAAAGAATGATGGCAGGAAAATTCTCTCCATATCACAAAGTGTCATCACAATACTGTCTTGAAGCTGCTCCAGCTCAGCAACATCTATGACCTTGGAGCACAACTTCTTGAAGAAGTTAGATAACTGAACAACTACTTTCATGACATCCTTGCTAGGGTAACAAGACTGCAGTGCCACTGGAAGAATGTCATGCAGTAAAATATGATTGTCATGACTCTTTAATCCAGTCAATGTACAATCTTTCATATTTACACACCTAGATATATTTGATGCATACCCAATGAACATCATCCTTCTTGATCTGTCAGCTAACTTATTCAAACCAGGACCAGCTAGCTTTGCATGTGCTACACATCCAAAGACTTTTAGATGACCAACACTTGGTTCCTCCTCTCAACAACCCCATTTTGCTGAGGGGAATATGGAGTTGTGGTGTAGTGTTTGATTCCAAACTGACTGCAGAACACTGAAAACAGGTTTGATGTGAATTCTCCCCCTCTGTCTGTTCTCAATGCCTTCAGACTACCACCCAGTTCAACTTCTGCCCTTTGCTTGATTTTTTTGAAACAGTCTAGTGCTTGATCTTTAGTATTAAGCATCTCGACCCACATATATCTACTATGGTCATCTACTACTAAAATAAAAAATGAGGCACCACCTATACTTTTAGGAGTAATCTGACCACACAAATCTGCATGAACCAGTTCTAACCCTTTCTCAGCTCTGAAACTTGACACAGTTGGAAAAGGTTTCCTATGCTGTTTCCCAAGAACACAACCATCACATACCTGCTCAGCCTTTTTCACAGTTTGCATGCCATCAACCATTTTTTTGCTACTAAGATCATGTAGAGCTCTGAAATTTAGGTGACCAAATCTAGCATGCCACTGCCATGACTTGTGTTCGGTATTTGACAGCAAACACACAGGTGCTGACAGGCCAAATTTGACAGTGACACCACTCTTTGCTTCTGTGAACACCACGTGATGACATTGTTGCCCAAGAAAAATACAATCCCACTTGTGCTCTTTCTTCTCTCAAGATCACCTGCATGGTCACTGTCTGAGTAGCCAACTAATGCTGCATCTGCTCCCTTTGAATATTTGCAGCCATATTGGATGGTTCCTGCAACAAACCTGATAATTCGCTTGATGGCTGTCCAGTGCTCAGCATTTGGTGTTTCCATAAATCTACTCACCATTCCTACTGAGAAGGCAAGATCAGGTCTTGTGTTAACCAAGTACCTCAAACTACCAACAAGACTTCTGTATTTTGTTGCATCTAGAATCAGCTCAGGTTTCCCAGGTAACAATTTTAGGTGCTGCTCCATTGGTGTATCCACAGGATTACAACCCTGCATACCACAATTCTCCAGTATCTTTTCAGCGTATGCACTCTGACAGATAGTGATCTCCCCTGGTTTCTGCTTTACTTGTAAGCCTAGGTAGTAACTCAATAGGCCTAGATCACACATATTGAACCTTTTCATCATCTGTTGCTTGAAGACAGCTGTTGCCATGTTTTGGTCAGTTAGATCATAGTGAACAATAAAAGTGTCATTCTCTTGTTGATTTGTGCTGCACTTTGAACTGTCCCAGTCCCAAGGTTTCCCTTCTTCAAATACCACATCTCTGCTAACTACCAGCTTATTTGTGGCTGGATCAAAGAACCTGTATCCTTTAGTTCCTGACTCATAGCCAATAAATACCATTTTGCTGGATCTGTCAGCAAGCTTATTTATTCCAGGACCAACACGCTTCACATGTGCTACACAACCAAAGATTCTCAGGTGACTCACTTTGGGCTTTTTTCCATGCCAAGCTTCATAGGGAGTCTTTTTGTTCAGAGCTTTTGTGGGTGATCTGTTGAGGATATACACTGCAGTTCTCACTGCCTCACCCCAAAATATTGATGGAACTCTCATCGATTTCAGCAGGCACCTGGCCATTTCAACCACAGACTGGTTCCTCCTCTCAACAACCCCATTTTTCACAGTACTTGTAGAGCATTTCCTTTCCCCTTACACAAAGGCTAGCCTACAAAAGGCAATCCGCAGGTAGAATATGTGATACATTAATTAAGGGCTCCATGTAGTGCCTGTAAAGTTAGAACTATTTTCAAGTTAGATGCTGAATTCTCATATATACTAACGTGTGCTGAATCATCTAGAATCCTAAAGCAACTCTACTGTTATAAGATGTTCAGAACTGGTCTGCTAGCTTTTGGAAGGATTAGCTTTCTTTTGCAACTCTAGGGTTCAGTAATTGGTTACTATTCGTCTACATTCCCTGTTAAAATCTAATATTTATAATTTTCTTTTTCTATAATAATTGAGTGAAACTATACCTGTAGGAGGCACAACTTGATGGCAATGTAGTCAAAGATTTGCCAAGTGATCCTATATTGCACAACATGGTATGTCTAAGCTAATTGTATTATTGTTTCAATTAAAATATAAAGCATAATTTGATTAAGTGATGCTATGATTTGATGTTTATTATAGAGAACTCGAAGGGTTCAAGCTGCCAGCATGGGCATATCAGAATCAGTATGTGGTTTTATTTGCCTTATTTCTTTCCAATTATGACGTTGTTTTTACCAAAAGATCATATGTTCATGTTTTGTAATTTGTAGAGACAAAAGCAAGTCTACCTTATTTCACTGATAAACAAAGGCAGAGTTGTGGCCAAAGGGAAGTTAGTGACTACAGATAGCCAAAGAGAAATATTAGGAGCAAAGCTTGGACCAGAATATTGTGGGGTTCTTGTTGAAGGCCTTGAAAATATTGAACTTGGCAATATTATATATGAGGAGGTACCTAGACCATCTAATCAGATTCGTACACTAATTGATGCTATTGGCTATGTTATTCCTTGGCCAATTACACATGTAAGTTTCTTTTTTATTTGAAATAGTACATGTGTCCCCATAACAACTTGAGTTATTGATCTAACACATGTTTCATAGGTGAAGCAAGCTAGAAGCTCATCTTGTACCCGCAACAAGTTGGTACCTGCAGCACGTGGACAAAGCTAGATGGCGTGGACAAAGCTAGATGGGAAGCCTAGTATAATTGCAAAGTGAATCAGTTAGATTCTAGTAGTTACTAAAATTTTTAAGTGATATTTGTATGATATTGCCACTTTGGCTTTGCTTCTTTGTGAACACAATTGGCAGTTACTGAACATGTTTGCTATCGAGTTAGTTAGCTTCTTGATATTTTGCCAAGGCCAAAAGCAATATTATTGAGGGTTTATAATTTGATTTTTTTAACATTCATCTCGATGCACATTTATATATATAAATGTATAAATGAAAACATCTTTTTTTTGGCACGTAATAAAGTGTTACAGTATAACGTGTCTATATTATTACAAACAAATATAGATGTATGTACAGAATCGTTTCTACAGGTCTTAATACACACTTTGACGTTACTATATAACGTATTGATATGCGTAGGCACACAATACAAACGTGGCTATATTATTGTTTCTACTTTTGTTAACACGCGTTTTGGCATTACTATAAAATGTGTCACTCGCCAGTTCAGCTGACACGTCACCTTTCCACATCACCTGCCACGTCATTTTTCCACATCACCTGCCATGTCACCTATCCACATCACCTGCCATGTCATCATTCGTGTCACCTACTATATCGTCTCTATACTCCTTAATGCGCAATAAAGCGTCACTATAAAACGTGACTATAGTAATACACATGAATTATGAATGTATCTATAATATCGTATCTATATTTTTTCACACATAATAAAACGTTACTATATGACGTAACAACAATAATAGACACATGTTATATGCGCATCTATAAAAGCGTATCAATGTGTCTAAACATGCATCTAACGTGTCTATGAAACGTCTATTCATCTAATATATACGCTTACGATAATCGTTTCTACAAAGTCTGATACGGTCCATACGAAGACGCTTCTGACACGTTTTTGGAAAGCGTGCGTACATTCATATAGAGACGAATTAAAGCGTGCCTATTGTCCAAAAAAGCATAGCTACAAGGGGGGTTTTCTAGTAGTGTTTGTTGGCGAGCCTCGTGTTATGAAATGCCTGTGTACTAGGTGTCGAAACTGATTCGAAGGAAAAGGCATGGCCACTCAATTCAACTTTGCAAATATGACTTTAAGCCAGACTGTCTAATGTGCCATGAACATGGAGAGGCAGATGCTCCTGCTGAGTCAGACACATACGAGGATGCAGACCAAACGGGGGACGTGCTAGATGACATTAGATATGAGTATCGAGCACTAGATATCGATCAACCTCCGCCGGAGAAAGTGCGGTAGTTTTACAAGCTCATAGAATCCTCTGATGGAAAAGTCCATGAGGGCACCAATTTGATTGTACTTCAGGCGATAACATGTCTTATGGTGATGAAGTCAAAGTATAACTTCTCGAATAACTGCTACATTAATATTGTGAAGCTGGTTATTTATCTCATCCCATCGAACCATAAGATGTTAGAGAACTTGTATCAAGCTAAAAAGGTTGTGTCTAGTCTCAACATGAACTATTAAAAGATTGATGCATGCGAAAGTAATTGCATGTTGTTCTAGAAGGACCATGAAAATGACACCTATTGCATGTACTTCTCGAATAATATGAAGTGGTGGTAGAAGAGGATGGGACTGGGGTTATTACAAAAGTGTCAATCAAGCAGCTCCAGTACGTGCCTATCACTCCATGGCTTAAATGGTTGTTTATAAATCAGAAGACAGCAAAGCAAATCAGGTGACATAAGGAACTAGGATGGACAAGTGCACCATAGCGTGGGTCGAGGTGGACTAGGATGGGCAGGGGCACCATAGTCAGCATCGCGGTTGGGATCTGATGTCGCTTCTTCTACCCAGCAATGGTCATAGAGGGTGGTACAGACATAGTCGTTCATGTATGGAATCAGTGGAGCCAAAAGTCTTATGGCCCCGATAAAACCCACACAGACGCCATGTGGGACTCATTTTGGGTTAGTTTGTTTCATCTCTAAAATTTTATCATATTTTTGCTTCGATGGTAAGATATAATGTTTTGTCTCCATTATAGGAACAATTTCGCTTGCCTGATGATATAAGCCTCGATGATCCATATGTGTGAGAGGTTTCCAACATCACAGCCCACAAAGTTGTGAAGTGCGTGATGTATGTATGATGCACGGGTCAAGGCGGCGGTCATGTAGCATAGACGCCAAAAGACTAACATGACTAGAGAGGCGGTAAAGAAGATACACCTCATATCTGAGCAGTACAAGGAGGGTGAGGTGGATTGGTTGGGCCAGCACTAGGATGCTTGGATGTGGACATGTGGTTGTGCAAGTACTGGGCTTAGGAGAAGTTCAGAGGCAGATCTGATAAAAACAGTGGGAACCGTTTAAGGAAGCCTAGGCTCCATTTCGAAGCTGATGGTCACACTGGCAAGGATAAATGCATGGTATGTTCAATTATTGTTTTAATTTCTTTGTTAAACAAATCTGTGGACGTGTAATCTTGTATTGCAGGCTACTCGAGATATTGCAGACCCTTCAGTTATTATTTTTTTGTGAGGGGTACAAGGGTCTAGATCCATATTGTCCGAAGGTTCTGTGCGACAAGAATGCGATAGAAAAGTTGGTGTTGGGGACTTGTTCTCAAGTGCTATGATTTAAAAACAAGGTAACATAAATTGTTAAATATTAATGCCCTTCGATCATTGAAGCATTATCTCCCCAAGGATTTCATGAACTTCGGACGAAGGCCATGAGCAAAATATCACGAAGGTCATACCTTCGTGATTATAGTTACGAAACAATATAAGATGAAATATAAAAAATATAAAACATAAGGAAATGACATACTATAACATATAAGTCTATTCATATATATTATTATACAAACTCAAAAATTAAGACATAACATTTAATTACATTTATACCTTCGTCTTGTCAGAAGGAAATAATCCAAGTGTAATGTGCCAGCGATTACCAGATTGCGTGAACAGTATAGGGGTACTGTTCACCTATTTATAGGCACAGGGCGCAGCCTGTGTATAATTACATTTATGCCCTTTACAATCGACTACAATAATAACACAAAATACCATGGGTCTTTAGGTCATTTCATCTTTAAGTCGATTCACCCCTTCGTCTTGAGACATGTCACTGTGCCGAAGCTTTATAGGCGATAGCTTCGGCACTGCTTTTGAGAGGATCTGCCAAAGGTATTTCTTTCTTTAGGATCTTCGGCTACGAAGCATACCCCCAACAGTAGCCCCTTCACGGTGCTAGATCGTTTTTCGTAACGAGCTTGATCCGTAAAAAATCTTCTAGGCTTCGGGATGCCGAAGATCCGAAAAACACCTTCTCTGAGCTCATTGCCGAGAAACGATTAAAATAATCCGAGCGCAAGGTGACCCCATCTTGCAGCAATTACATGCGCCCTGCCGATTCACCTTCTCGGACTTTGTGGCCCACCGTTTAGCGAGTGCGGGTGGCTGTTTGTCCGGTGCGGAAGACCTTGGCGATTCACCTTCCCACCTGCGACACTATATAAACAGATGGGTAGGTGTGAAGTTACCACAGCATTCATTGCTATTGCACTGTTTTGCTGCCAAAAATTTGACCATAGTCGAAGCTTGTTTTATGTATCGTCAACCGAAGCTATTCATTTTGCTCAAGCTTCGTAACAAGAAAGAGCTTCAGCAAAGTTAAAAAAAATTCAACTTCATAAAAAAAACAAGAAATTCAATCATCAGATGGCTAGGGTACGCTCAACAACTAGGGTTACTCGCGACGGAGAAGAAGCCGAAGGTGCCGAAACCGCTCCAATCTCCGAGGTGATGCAATGGTCAGGGCTAGTAGTATCGGAGGATGAACCTGCCGCTGAAGCTGAGCAGGTTGATGCTGAGGAAATTGAATCTGAAGATGATTACAGCGTCGTGCCAACTAAACCCAGCCACCTGAAGTTTGGGAAATCCACCATTTCCGAAGGTGATATGTCTAAGCTGATGAATTTGGGATATTTTAGTGAAGCAAAGAAGGAGATGGTTCGTTTTGGCGGGGAGGAGATTACCCCGAAGCCAGGAAAGGATGAAGTAGTGGTCTTCAAAAGCTTCTTTAAAGCTGGATTAAGATTTTCTTTAAATGGGATGATTACTGATGTTTTGAAGAAGTTTGGGATCTACCTTCATCAGCTAACTCCTAACGCTATCGTTAGGCTTAGCGTTTATATCTGGGCCCTCCGAAGCCAGGGGTGGAACCATTTGCCGGAGGCTTCTGCCGAGTGCACGAGCTTCATTATCAAACAAAAGCTAGAGGAGATGGGCTGCATGAAAACTTTGGCTGCTACAATTTTGCCTATCGCAAGAATACGAAATTTCCAGTTATCAACTACCAAAGCAAGTGGCCAGCTGGCTGGAAGTCTGAATGGTTTTACGTCAAAGTTGATGAAGAAAAAGATAAGCTGGTCCAAAGTCCGCCAGAATTAATCTTCGGAGAAACCAGACCCCAGTGCAACATGACACCAGGGAGTCCAAGCCAAATTGCTCTGGCTGAATTTCGAGTTATTGCGGAGCATATTGGCACTAGGGACTTAGTGCAAGAATTCTTGGCTTTCAGAGTGTTCCCAACTTTGAAAGAGTGGGATATGTCGAAGCTAAAGGGAGAAAAGAAAAAGGAGGAACTTATTCGGTTGCCCTATCATTATAAATTCAAGAAACATTTCAAAGTGCCTTGCCAAGAGTGGTTAGACACGATTGAAGTAATGTGCAACGAAATTCTCGGCAATTAGTCTAAAAAAGAAGATCAACTAATGACTGCAGCCTTCGGCTCTCATCCGAAGTGATGGTTAAACCGAGTAATGGATGCTCTGGACTTTGAGTACCCCGACTACGAGCGACTAGACAAGGATGCCGAAGGGCAGAAGAGAAAGAGAGTGGCCAGTGCTCTGAATAAAGAAGCTACTAAATTGATGAAAGACGATGAAGAAAAATTGAAAAAGAAAAAGTTGAAGCCTGAGCCGAAGACAGATGCTTCGAAGAAGAGAAAAGTTATAGCTCCGAAGCAGAAGGCAATTGATGTAGGAGAAGAAACTGCTGCAACACCCTCTGCCACCGACGTGGAGGAAATCTTAAAGGTAATGACTGAATCTTTGCCTATCAAGCTAAGTCCACTAGGGCCGCATCTGACGAAGCTTTTTCAGAAGGAAAAGGAGCCCTTGATAACGAAGAAGGTAACCGGGCCGAAAAAACGAAGAATCGTTACAGTGACAGAAGTTATTGAAAGGACACCACCAACAGCTTCGGCTTCGAAGGCACCAGTTGTTGAGAGCACAACAGCGACCGAAGCTGTACCTGCTGAAGCTGCAGCTGCCGAAGCTGCCACGGCCGAAGATGTACATTTAGAAAGCACAATTTCTAATATTGATAAGATACTTCTGGACATGGCCACAGAAGAAGCCGTCGCAGCCACTGAAGAAACTATGGCTACAGTACCTGAGAAGGGGAAGAAAATAGCTGAAGATGCTTCGGAAGAGGAAATTTTCAACTTTCAAAACTTAGTTGGACAAGAGTTGACAAAGGCTGAGAAAGAAGAGTTAAAAGAATATGCCATATCATGTGGATATCAGCCAGGGGCACTACTCTTCGGTGGTGTTGATGATGAAAAGTTAGGCTACGTCCGAGATCAAACCGGAGCGAAGGTTATCGGTACTCTATCAAAGAGTATCGGTTTCCCGAAGCTTGAAACCGACATAAGCCGCTACCGACGACAACATCTTGTTGGTAGCTTATTCTATTCTAATTTCAAGGTAAAAACTTTTCTTCGATTTTTTATTGTTTTGAACAACGACGGTGTTTTCTAACGAAGGTTGCTTGTGTTCAGAGTATGGTGCTGAGTAAAGCTTTGAGAATGCAACAAGATCTCGAAGATAAAAAACATGAAGTTATAATTGAGAGTTTAGAAAGTAAAATAAGAGATCAAGCAGCTGCTCTTGAAAAGAAGGATTTCGAGCTTCAGACAGCAGAAGGTTTATTGGTAGAAGCTGAAGCTAAAATTGGAAAGTTAAACACGGAGCTTCTCTCGTAGTTAGAAAGCTTCGAAAAGGAGAAGCAAAAGTTAAATGCCAAATTTAAGTCTGAGGTCGAGAAAAGTTCGAATCTGCAAAAATCATTGTCAGATCTTCAAAACAAATGTATGGAGTTCAGTAGCCGATGTGTACAACGGCTGAAGCAAATCTTCAATTCGGTTGGAGCCAGCTGTGAAGAATTTAGCCCTTCGACTGAAGACCTGCCAGGGGCCTTCGAACATATCGAGGGTGAAGTTGATGACCTTGATGAAATCATAGCCGGACATGGTGACTTCTGTGCCCTGGTAGCTTCTCGGGGCACAGTTGTCGCCTTCCTGAAATCTGGTTGTACACATGGAAATATTGTTAATAGTCCCAACTTTAGTTTGTCAACAGCAGATCTAGTTGATATTCCCAATCTTGCCCGAAGCATAGGAAACAGGTTTATAAAACTAATATGGACTAAGGGTGGACGAAGCATAGCTGGTGACGAAGCTCGAAGTCATCTTAAGCCGGTAACAAAATCATACCTTGTGCTTACCTTTCCCTTTAAACTTGAATAATTCTTACAATACTTAAATATGTACAGGATGACGAAGCTGAGGAGCAAGTTGACGAAGCTGAAGAGCGTGAAGCCAAAGCTTAATAGACAATGATGAAGCTTAAATAGATAGTTGTGGAAAAGACTCTAAGAATGCTTGTAATAACCTTTGTAAAGAATACTGTAACTTTAGAATTAGATTTTACTCTGCAAACTTTGTCCATACCTTGTAACATATTTTTACCTTTCCATCAACGTATGAAGTGCTTCGATGTGAACAACACTTGTAATTGCATTGACTTGCTTTGCTGTGGACGAAACTAGCATTCTTTTTTGAGCCGAAGGCGAAAAACACCTTCCCTTCTTTTCGTACACAATGAAGCATAAAACTGCTTCTTTTTTTTCTTTTTCGTCGAAGCTTTATTTTTAGAGCCGAAGCATCCGCCTGTATTTGTATGTTATGATGATGATGATCCTATGTATGTCTAAATAAATGTTTACGAATGCAAATGTATGATGTAATGTGTCGTGCAAATGAATGTCCAAACACACATACGAAGCCACAATCATAGCCTTCATCCCCTCGGGAATAACCAAAGTCTCTTTGCCGCTTATTTTTTGGCTTCACCGCTTATTTTTCAGTGTATCAGCGCTGACTTTTCGCTGTAAGTTCTGCATCCCCTTAGGAACGTCTTTTGAACTTTTTCGCCTTCTATTTCGGCGGTATCGCGTTGACTTTTCGCGCTTCGCCTTATATTTTGACGGAATCAGCGTTGACTTTTCGTTGTAAGCTCTGCATTCCCTTTGGAACGACTTTTGAGCAGAAAACTTACGCTGCGCTCCCTTAGGAACGGCTTTTTGTAGCTTCGCCGTGCTCTGCATCCCCTTGGGGACGACTTTCGAGCTTCTCCCTGTTTTTTCTTTTTCTCCTGCACTCGATGGTGCATGCTGAGCTTTTACATTTACATTTTTTGAGGGATTTTGCTCTCGTAGAGCTGAATAAGAAAAAGAGAAATTACATGCTATGGCCCCATTAAAAACCTTTCTCCCCCTTCGGAAAGGAAAAGGGTGCCATAGAAAAAATAAAAAGATTACATCAGCTAAACATAATATCGCCGAAGCTCATCCGCATTCCAAGATCTAGGAATGTCGTTGTCGTTCATATCCTTCAATCTGTAAGAGCCGGGTCTTGACGAAGATACTACCAAAAAAGGTCCTTCCCACTTCAGCTGTAGCTTGCCTACTGTATCTGGGTTGGCCACTCTCCGAAGTACCAAGTGCCCTGGCTTAATGTTCTTTAGCCGAACTTTTCTGTCATGCCACTTTATTGTTTTGGCTTGATATTTATTGATGTTCTCCACTGCCTGAAGCCTGATCCCTTCCATAGCATCTTTTGCCACAGAACAATCAACTTCGTCCTCTGTCGAAGCCATTGTTCTGATTGATCCTGCTTTAGCTTCTTCTGGGTTATTGCTTCGTCACCAAACAGTAATTTGAATGGTGTAAAGCCTGTTGACCTTGATATTATTGTGTTGTGGCTCCACACCACTTTGATCAATTCATCCGGCCACTTTCCTCTGGGCTGATTGAAGATTAACTTCATTATTCCTGTCATTATAATGCCATTAGCTCTTTCAACAAGTCCATTTGACTCCGGATGTCTGGCCGATGCAAAATGAATCTTCGTACCAATTTGTTCACAAAATTCTTTGAAAGCTTCAGCATCGAATTATATCACGTTGTCCACAGTAATAGCCTTCGGCACTCCGAAGCGACAAACTATATTTTGCCAGAAAAATTTTTGGACAGTGACCGAAGTTATTGTGGCTAAAGGCTTTGCCTCAATCCACTTGGAAAAATACTCTACCGCCACCACAACATATTTTAGATTTCCCTGTGCTGGTGGAAGTGGGCCTAGTAAATCGAGGCCCCACCTTTGCAACGGCCAAGTGGGTTGTATTAATTGAGTGAGAGATAAAGGTTGCTTCTGATCTCTTGCACATTTTTGACAGCCTTCGCACTTTTGTACTAACTCTGCCGCATTCGAAGCTGCCTTCGGCCAGTAAAATCCTTGTCGAAAAACTTTTCCCAGCAAGGGCCTAGATCCAATGTGTGATCCACACAGACCTGCATGTATCTCTTTCATTAATTCCATACCTTCGGTTCTTGATAAACATTTGAGGAGTGGTGAACAAACTCCATGTTTATACAATTCCCCTTCTATTATCACATATGGTCTTGTTCTTGCTTCCATTCTTTTGTTATAAGCTTCGTCACTTGAAAGACAATTGCCTTGAAGAAAAGATATTATCTCAGTTCTCCAGTCTTCATTATGTATTGGAGAAATAGTAAGCACTGCTCTCTCCATAAGCTCAACCGAAGGTGCTTTTATTGATTCGAAAAATACTTCGGAGGGTAGGGGGAGCCCCTGAGCCGCTGATTTGGCTAGCAAATCTGCATGCTCATTTTCACCTCTTGGAATATTTTTGACGGAAAAACCTTCGAAGGAAGCTTCCAACCTTCGGACTGCATCCAGATACTTTTCAAACTTCGGATCTCGTTCCTTGCTGCTCTTATCCACATGGCCAGCAATGACTTGAGAATCAGTTTTTAGGATAGCCCTTCTTATTCCCATTGCCCTTAGTTTCCGAAGCCCCAAAAGAAGTGCTTCGTACTCAGCAATATTATTTGTGCAACTGAAATCCAGTTTGACTGCAAAACATGTTTTGACTTTTGAAGGTGCCACTAGGACTGTAGCTGCTCCTGCACTGAAGGTTTCCCAAGAACCATCGTAGAACACTGTCCAAGCTTCGGTATCTTTGCCTGTCCCTTCTTCGTGAGCCCCTGGCGTCCAGTCAGCTATGAAGTCTGCTAGCGCATGAGATTGAATTGAAGATCTGTGCACGTAGTCGATGGTGAATTCATTGAGCTCCGCAGCCCACTTTCCAACCCTTCCAGTAGCTTCTCTGTTCCTCATAATATCCTTCAGAGGTTGTGACGAGGGAACGATTATATGGTAAGCTTGAAAATAATGTCGAAGCTTCCTGGAGGCCATTAATACAGCATATAACACTTTCTCCAATTCTGTGTAATTTTTCTTTGATAAGCTTAATACTTCGGAGACAAAATATACTGGGACTTGCTTTCTAGTTTGTCCTTCAAGCTTCTCCTGTACAAGCGCCACACTTACCGCAGAGTGCGAAGCTGCCACATACAATAACAGAGGAGCCCCTAGCGTGGGTGGAGTTAGCGTTGTTAGATCTATCAAGTATTGCTTCAGCTCTTCAAAGGCTTTCTGCTGAGCTGATCCCCATTGAAAGACTTTGGCTGATTTTAGCACTTCGAAGAATGGTAAATTTCTCTCTGCTGATCTAGATATGAATCGATTCAAAGATGCCAATCTTCCTGTCAGCCGTTGAGCCCCCTTCTTTGTGCTTGGTGGCTCCATCCGAAGAATAGCCTCGATTTTGTTCTGATTAGCTTCGATCCCCTTCGTTGGAACTAAACAACCAAGGAATTTTCCTTTCTTTACTTCGAAGACACATTTTTCTGGATTTAATTTAAGGTCAGCTTGCCTAAAATTAGCAAATGTTTCATGTAGATCAGCAATGTGATTTTCCTACTTCGTGCTCTTTATTATGATATCATCGACATATGTTAGCGCATTTCTGTCTATCTGTGAATGAAGGACTCTGGCTGTCATTCTACTGAAGCTTCCTCCAGCATTCTTGAGCCCCTCAGGCATCCGAAGATAACAATATTTACCACTGGGGGTTATGAAGCTGGTTTTTGGCTCATCTTCCTTCTTCATCCAAATTTGATGGTAGCCTGAATAACAATCTAGCAGACTCATGAGCTCTGACGAAGCTGCTGCATCTACCAGAGAATCTATTCTTGGTAATGGGAACTCATCCTTTGGACAAGTCTTGTTAAAATCAGTAAAATCAATGCACATTCTCCATTTACCATTGGCCTTCTTCACCATAACAGTGTTGGCTAGCCATTCTGGGTACTTTACTTCTCTGATGAATCCAGCACTGAGAAGCCTTTTCACTTCATTCCGAGCACCTTCGGCTTTGTCATCAGACATTTTCCGAAACCTCTGCTTTCTGGGTCTGAAGGATGGATCGACATTGAGCGAATGTTCAATGACATCCCTGTTGACACCACATAGATCGTTGGCTGACCATGCGAAGACATCTTTGTTATTGAACAAAAACCTTATTAGAGTTTTCTCCTGTTCCTTAGATAATTGAGATCCCAACAATACCTTTTGCTCTGTTATATCTTGACATAGAAGCATGGGCTTCGGATGATCGGCCGAAGCAGCCTTCTCCCTTCTGTACTTATAATGGTCACAAGCTTCGGCTCCATCTATATTATGGATTGCTTTTGAATCTGTCCAGTTTCCTTCAGCCTTTCTGGCAACTTCCTGACTTCCATGAATAGCGATAGACCCTTGATCCGAAGGTATCTTCATGCATAGATATGATGGATGAAGAATTTCTTCAAAAGCATTGAGTGTCCCACGACCAATGATTGCATTGTAAGGATATTCCATGTCGACAATATCAAACACAATTTGCTCAGTCCTTGTATTGTTGACAAATCCGAAGGTCACTGGCATCGTGATCTTGCCAAGTGCTACGATCTGCCTTCCTCCGAAGCCACAAAGAGGGTGTGTAGCATCATGAATCTTATTCTCTGGCTCTTGCATCTGTCTGAAGGCCTTAGCAAATATAATATCAAACATTATGGACCAGAAATCCCTTGATGACACAAGAAATGACCATAGCATCATTGTGAGGGTAATCCTTGAGCTGAAGGTCCTCCTGGGAGAAGGTGATTGGGATGTGGGACCATTTTGACTTGATGAAGGGTCCCTGCACCCTGACATGTTGTACCCTTCTCTGAGCCTCCTTTTCCTGCTTCTTGTTGGTCGGCTCTGAGCATGAACCGCCTGTTATCGGGAGCACCAGCTTCGTAGCCGAAGCAGCTTCAGCTTGGTTGTTGAACGAAGCCATCAGCTCAAAAAGTGGAAGTGAGTTCACCGGAGGTGGGCACCAATGTTGGGGACTTGTTCTCAAGTGCTATGATTTAAGAACAAGGCAACATAAACTGTTAAATATTAATGTCCTTCGTTCATTGAAGCATTATCTCCCCAAGGATTTAATGAACTTCGGACGAAGGCCATGAGCAAAATATCACAAAGGTCATACCTTCGTGATTATAGTTACGAAACAATGTAAGATGAAATATAAAAAAATATAAAATATAAGGAAATGACATACTATAACATATAAGTCTATTCATATATATTATTATACAAACTCAAAAATTAAGACATAACATTTAATTACATTTATACCTTCGTCTTGTCAGAAGGCAATAATCCAAGTGTAATGTGCCAGCGATTACTAGATTGCGTGAACAGTATAAGGGTACTGTTCACCTATTTATAGGCACGGGGCGCAGCCTATGTATAATTACATTTATGCCCTTTACAATCGACTAAAATAACGACACAAAATACCATGGGTCTTTAGGTCATTTCATCTTTAAATCGGTTCACCCCTTCGTCTTGAGACATGTCACTGTGCCGAAGCTTTATAGGCGATAGCTTCGGCACTGCTTTTGAGAGGATCTGTCGAAGGTATTTCTTTCTTTAGGATCTTCGGCTACGAAGCATACCCCCAACAGTTGGTAAGTATGGATATTGGCTCGAGTCTCTAATTTTAATGTGTTCTCTCTATATGTTGAAATCAATATATTTTGCCTTTCCCTTGAAATTAATGTTTTGTAGGGTCTCTATATTGCCACGTTGCGAGAGAAACATGGACATGACGTGGACTGGATGATAGCTGACTTTGACACTTCAGCTATATATTAGGCTGGTGGAGGTGTGCCACATGGGAAGTATGCTAACTTATGTTGTCATCTCATTTCAATATTTGTGATTCTATTTAGTGTATATATTGTGATACTATGTGCAGGTTTCCTATAGATGACGAGATCATAAACCATCAAAGTTATAGTAGGAAGTCCTCCTCTATCGAGAGTAGTTGGCCCTGACAAGCATATGCACAGGAGGAAGTGCTAATGGAGCAGCAACAACTGACACATGAGGTGCAGCAAATGGAACAGTAGATGCAACTGATGCAATCACAACAAATGATGCAGACTATGTGGATGCAACATGTAATAGCTTGACTTCGGTTTTGTCATTTGTCAGGTTTCCAAATCATTCTAAATGCATAAGTGATGATTAATCTGCTTGCAGGTGTACGGTAGTGCTAGACCTCTATTCACATACCTCCGATTGCACCAACGAACCCCTCGCCTTCACCCGCTAATGCATCACAGGTAAACTCATGCATTCCATTCAAGTTAAAGATGTAAATCATGAACATGAAACTAATTGTATTATTATAGGGTAATGGGACTGGTTCCTAAGACCAAATTCCTACTTTGGGTTCGTTAGTATGCCAAGTGATGCCACCGTATATGGTGTGGGGATTTGCTCCATGATTGTTGTAGATGACACCATAGATGCCTCCACAAATGTCACCGCCGCAGATACCGTGGGGATATCCTCCTATGGGGCAGCCACAAATGTCGTGGAGATTTGCTCCATGGCCGACACAGGCACTCCTTCACTAGGAGCGGTAAGTTAAGTCTATTTTGAGTACTTTGAGCTTTAGTTATGGAAAATATAGTAATTCAAGCTAAATCTATACGGTCTAACATGTATACTATATCTCTTGTTGGGTTCAGGTTCATATTGTACTCCTAACGACAATATGAACTTTTTGGACTAGTTGTTTAACTCGAGCGGTGGACCTCCCAAAAACCCACCTCCAAAGTGAGGTTTGACTTGGACTTATATGTTTGTCATATGTTTGGCCATTTCTATGTTTGGACTTGTGGACTTGTATGTTTGGATATGTTTGGATTGTATGTTTAGTTGATGTATGTGATGATGTTTGACTATGTTTGGATTATATGTTTGTTGTATGTGATATTGTGTTTGCTAGTTTTGAAAATATAAAACTTGTTCTATAGGCTTCCCATCTAGGGAGGGAGCCAGAACAGTTTTCATATTTTTTAAAAAATCATATAAGAATGTCGTTTAAACCAACGTACTTAACGCCACATAGGATAAGTACGTCGGTTTGCCTACGTACTTAACGCCATGTGGCAAGTCCAGCATACCCGTGGTAAATGCCACATGACCACACTAAGAATGTCAACCACGCAGGACAACGTTCTTAATGCTATAAGTATGTTGGTGCCCCGACGTACTTGAAGCCACAAGGCTTACTTAGCAAGTACATGGAATCTACCATGTGGCGGACTTTTAAGTACATCGTTGTGATGCAACCGACGTACTTAATGGCCACGTGCCCATTAAGTACGTCGGTGTGGGACAACCGACATACTAATATTAAGTGTATCGGGTCCAATGTACTTACTTGGCTAAGTACATCAAATTAAGCATGTCGGTTAAATATATCTGTTACAGCGTACTTAACCTAAGTATATTGGTCTATTAGAGTAAGTACGTCGGTTCCTGACCGACATTCTTTAATGGTTTTCCTGTAATGCCACCAATAGCAAAGAGTTCTGTCGGAGAGGAAATCTCCCCGGCCGGGTGGCGGATTGCACCCGCCCTAAATCCTGAAGAGAGGAGGGGCCTAAGCGTTTTGCTTGCTACAAGGCTGGTGGATCAACACACGAGAGCACACGAGGGTTTAGAGTGGTTTGGGCCGCCGGAGCGTAATACCCTACTCCACTGTGTGATGTATTGCTTGGAGCTTGTATGAACTTATGAGTGTCTGCCTAAAGCTAGGTCTGAGCGCCTGCTTTGTAACATCATATGCCTCCCCCTTTATAGCTGAAGGGGGGCATGCACAAAAGGACTGGGCCCCGACATGTGGGCACAGGGACATAACGAATATAGAGCTTGGATCCTCTAATGTCTGTCGCACGAGGCAATCTTCTTGTGCCCTGTCGCTCGAGGTCTGCGTATCCTTGGCGTGCAGGGGAAGCTTCCTGCGAAAGAGAAGACAAGTATAGGGTGCCGCCTGGCATGGGCGCAATGTTTGCTAGCAGACTTAGCAGGCGCGCCGCCTGTTGGATGACCTTGACGCCGCCTACTAGCGGATGGGATGGGACGCATTTAATGCTGAGAGGGCACGTCGCCCGTCAGCGCAGTGGCAGGCGGCGCGTCTTTTCCTCAATAAATGCAGGGGCTACACGACTTCTCGTCAGGGTCGGCCCGGTAGCTTATGTCATGGGCCACAAGCAGCGGATCTCCGCCTGAGCGGGAAGCGGAGGCAAGGCCCGCACACGTGTCAGCGTCGGACCCCTGCACACACTAGGGTCCTTCTCGCTCCGGGACCCTGCTGGAGTTCGGACTTACCCGAAGGCTCCGGACTCGTATATAGGGGTCCGGTGTCTTTCTGTGGGGGTCCGGCCTTACTGGGGTGAGGTGTCTTTCCCTACCACGTGGCACCCTTTGGCCTGCCCCTCCGGTGGGGTCAGGCGCGGTCCTCCGCGTGGCTAAGGGACGTCGCATGGGTGCGGTGTCTTCATACTGTAGGAGAGGGTACCCCTGATTTTGGGTACCGACAGTGGCCCCGGTCCCGCCTCAGGGGAGGATGCGAGCTTGCAGGTGGGACTAGAGTCTGATTGGCGGTTGGACCGCTGCTTCCGTGTGCCCGTTGCTGCAATTACTACCGGCCCGCCTATGACCATGCCAACTGTCATGCCTATTCCCACGGCTGACTGACCCGTGACCGTCGTACTTAACAACACTGTTGGGCCATGCGTGGGGCTGCCTCGAGTCGCTGCACTGGTTCTAAAAAATTTACCTTTTCAGAATCCGTGACAGTCCCGAGAAGACGTGGCATTGGCGCAGGCGGCGGTGCGGTTTCTTTGCACACGGTAACCGGCGTGCCGGTTACATGACGTGTGGGCTTGGGCCCCTGAGTTGGGCCGCCAGTTGTGGCGGAGCTGAGGGGGCGCACAGCCGTGGGACAGTTGCACGCCTCTTGCGTGGCGGTTCTCCTCTTTGACCGCTGGATACGGCGAAGATGAAGGGGTGCTTAATCGTGGGGCGGCTGCATGCCCCTTGCGCGGCGGTTTGCCTTCCTGGCCGCTGGATACGGCGAAGATGAAGGGGTGCTTAATTGTAGCCGCAGGGTAGTCGCACACCCCTTCTTAGGGTTAGTTTGCATGACATGCAGGGCCTGGCCCCCGTGTCATAAGGTGAGATCCTTGGCGCACGCCGGGGGAGACTTCGCCCATGACGTTTCAGGGGCGCGAGTGGGGGGATCTGCCTTTAAAAAGGGGTCGATCCCCCGAGTAGTAGACATGCCTCGCTCCTCTTGTGACCACCGCGCCCTTTCGCCTTCCGGGCCTCCAGATGGGGTGTGCCGGTGTTCTCCGAAGGGATCTGCGTCAAGGTCGTCTCTTCCGGTGACTTCACCGTCGGAGAGCGTGCGCTCGTGGTGGTGTCGCCGATCTTGTCTTCTTGCTGCTGTTGGAGGGGTGCAACCCCATGGGAGTTTGCATCCTTCCATCATCATTCGGCTTCAAGGATTTTCATCACGCAGCCCGGCTGCAGTCCCCCGCTGGCGGTCACCCAGGAGGATGACCATCAGCCTTGTGGTGGGGAGAAGCATGCTGGGCTGCGGCCTCTCTCCCACCCTTCGTTTGGGTTGGTGACTCGCTTCTTCCTCCAGCATTCAGAGGGGAAGGGTGTTCACCAATCCTGCGGGGGGGGCGGACCTTGGCTACACGGGGCCAGCCGACTGCAGGCTATCGGCTACAGCGTGTCTGGCCCTTTGGGGCTGGATGGCTCTGGTGCCGCCTTCGACGCTGCCTCCTGCCGTCTAGGCGCACTGGGGGACCGTACAAGACGTCGTACGCCGCGGCGGTGGCGGCAGCGTTCTTGGATGGTCTTGTCCTCACTCCTGTTGGTCGAAATAGGAGCGAGAACCCCTTCGTGCGTGCTGAGGCAGCCGCCGCCCGCTGGTGCAGAAGTGGTCACCGCCGCTGGTGAGGCTACCTCTTGCAGAGGTGGTTGCCTCCGCTGGTTAGGGCATCAAAGCCATCTGCCGCTGAGTCCCCGACTCTTTGGCTTTAATGGCCTCGCTGTCACCCCCCATAGGAGGACGGGGGTTAGGACCTATTTGAAGTAGCGCTTGCCCTGAGGCGATCACTACTGATGTCTAGCCGCCCGGGGCAGAGGTCGTTGTCGCTGCTAGTGCAGAGGTGGTCGACGTCGTTGGTGGGGCCATCCGGAGCCAGCTTCCAGCGCGACTCTTGCTTGTGCATCGTAGCTCATTCCTGTAGAAATGGAGTTGGGGTCCCGCTTGTAAGGGAATGTATTGGCATTTGCTTGAGAGCAAAATGTAATAACATATGTACGCAGGATTTTAGCCTGGGAAGACCAGTTGCGTGTCCGAACCCCCTAGATGGTGGCTTCAAGTATTAAGACACCTGCCGCAGGGCGGTGGAGTATGAGGCCCACGGCACAGGACCTGACTGAGCGGCTACATGGCTTCCAGACACCCCCAAGAGACAAGTGTCTGTTCTTCAAAGCCGGACCTCCAGGTTGTTGGATGCACAGGACTATAGTTTTAAATACTAGGACACTCGTCATGGTGTGGTGGAGTGTGCAGGATTTTGGGTACGGGACCAGGCTAACCGGCCACACAGGCTCCAGACCACCCTATGGAACGGGCATCCGTTCTTTAGAACCGGCCCCCAGGCCTTTCCCTGTTTTTGTAAAGAAATAAATATTGTCTTCTAAGCAGCATTTAACATTTATCTGTGTAACACCTGTTCCTGTTGTGAGCGATGTTGTTGACTCCTCCCTGGTACCTGGCCCCCCGCCTGGGATGCAGGCTTGATGTGTTGAGGTTGGATACCAGCGTTTCTAAAAAAGGTTGTCAACAATCCTCGGGAGGCAACCTCGCCGGGATCTGAATCTGTACATAACTTTTAGCTAGGAAGCATTAGTAGTACACCTCATAGGGCTCTCCGTCTGACATTGGTCGTCCTTTGATACATAATCGTGACTTGCAGGTTTTAGTCTGGGTGGCCAAGTTGCGTGTCTGGACCCCCTTGGGTCGCGGTTCTAGATACTAGGACACTTGTCGCAGGGCGGTGGAGCGTGCAGGCCCACGGCACGGGACCTGGCTGAGCAGCTACACGGGCTCCGGACCACCCCAGGAGACCAATGCTTATTCTCTAGCTCCGGTCCCAAGGTTGTCGGACCCGCAGGACTTATAACTCTAGATACTTAGTCCCCGTCACGGGGTGGTGGAGCATGTAGGCCCACGGTACGGGACCTGGCTGAGCGGCTACACAGGCTCCGGACCACCCTATGGAACGGGGTCCCGTTCTCTGGAGCCGACCCCTAGGCTGTCGGACTTCCCTACTTTCGCGTCAGGGGCCCTAATCTGCAAGCCTTGCTGTTCAATTTGGATGCCGCCATGTCAGACGAATGGAAACCGTACGGGTGGGTTAGCTGAAAGGTATTATCTGAAAGATTGCAAGATAGGACCACGAAGCAGCAAGATGGAACTATCACAAGAGCACGACTGAGGGGGGTAGTTTCTTCTTCATAACTTGTCGTGCATGTGTGCAGACCAATAGTCCGGGTTCATGGGGGCAGACCCACCGGGTTGTCGTACACGTATGCGTTATCTAGTTACCGAAAAGAAGGATATAGACTCGACCCCTTAGTCTTGCTCTATGGATAGAACTTACAGAGATATTTGGCATCAGGATAAGGTACTCCTCCAGTCGTAGCTAGATGGTTCACCCTGGGTCGGTGTACTCCCGTTACCTTGAAGGGTCCTTCCCAGCTGGGGGAGAGTTGCGGAGCCCCTCTTGGTATGGTATCTGCCGTGGGGCTAAGCCCCGACCCAGGGTTCCCATCTGTATTTGACCCGGGAGCCCTCGTCTCTGGCTGTGATTACTTCTGCATACACCTGTCTGTAGCTCGGACCCGTGGGGTCCGGAAGGGCCTCCGGAGGAAAGGCGTGCTTCAGCTCCGTAGACCGGGGAACACGGGGTCCCTCTGGGGTCCGTCTAGTTGTCTTCACCAGAGTAGGAGCCTCCGGCGAAGATATCCTTCAGGTCCCCTTCGGGCGACTGATACCCGAGGTCCCGTTCAGCCGTGGCCACCTCGCCGTCGTCCACCTTTTCCTTGCCGGGCCGGCGGCGAGGCGGGGAGCCGTCTTTGCAGGACTGCTCGCGCTGCTCGCTGACGCGTTTTGCGAGGTCGATGATCTCGCGACACTCTGCGGCGCTGTGGCGACCATGCGGGTGCACAGGGCACGAACCGCTGCCACCCTTCTGTGGTCGCCAGGGATGGCAATTCTGCCCGCGGGCATGGATATCCGCAGGTTTCGTACCCGATGGGCATGGATACGGGTAAGAAATCTCACCCATGGGTAAGGATACGGGCAACACTTTTCACCCGCGGGTAATTGACGGATATACAATTTTGCCCGCTGGTATTACCCGTTACCCGCTTAATTTACTAGCCCATCAAAATATTGTCCATGTGTTCATTTTATCCTAAAACATTGCATTGTAATAATTAATTATCTTAAGAGTTCGAGACTTATGTTTGTGGATGATCGATCATGTTTGTGGACTTTTAAGTTTTAACTATGTTCCTTGTCATTATTATGTCTGTCAAGTTGTTGTGTTCTTGGTAAAATGAACATGACCACATACTCTATGGTATTTTCTCACGTGTAATGGGTTGCCCGATATCCGCGGATATCCTGCGGGTATGGGCACGGGTCGAAAAATTTTACCCGCAAGCTCTCGCGGGCACGGATAAACACTAGAGGCGCGGATATGTTAGCGGGCGGGTAAATGGCTTACCCGCACTTTACCCGACCCGCTGCCATCCCTAGTGGTCGCGGGCGTTTGTTGCGGTCGCCCTGGCCTCCGGTCGCTGCCGCGACCACCAGAGTAGTGGACCGCGGCTTCTGGTAGTCGCGGTCCTTCTTTTTTTTTCTTCTTTCCGTCCTGAGGACGGGCCCCGTACCACCCGATTGGGCAGCTCCAGTTTGTGGGGCCGAGTGCCATGCACGGCCCTCGACGGCTCTGGCGCATTTGTCGGCCAGAGCGAAGAGTGTGGGGACAGTTTCCACGTCATGTGTGGCCAACTTCTCCAACATTTTTTCATCACCTACTCCATTTTGGAAAGCCGTGATGATGGAAGCATCAGAAATACGAGGTATCGTACCTCGTACCTTGGTGAAGCGGGAGATGAACTTCCGGAGGGTTTCCCGGGCTCCTGCCTTACTGCATGGAGGTGGGCCTCCACACCATGCTGTTGGTAAGCACTGGCGAAGTTTGCACGAACCACGCACAGAGTTCTTCCCAGGAGTAGACTGATCCCGGGGTGAGGTTCATGAGCCAGGTCCGGGCAGGTCCATATAAGGCCACATGAAAGTATGTTGCCATCACAGTGGTGTTTCCACCTGCTGTCGTGATGGCGGTAACGTACACCTGCAGGAACTCTGATGGGTTTGATGTTCCATCGTATTTTCCCGGCAGGTGTGGCCGGAACTTGGGCGGCCATGACGTCGCGCGAAGATGGTCTGCGAGGGCGGCGCAGCCCACGCCGGCCAAGGGGACACCCGTTTGGGACCGGGCGCCCACTGGTGTCTGCGGTGCCTCCGCGGCGAAATCTCGGTCGAGATTGCGACCCTCAATGTTCTGACGGCGCTCACGCGCCCTTTCCAAAGAGACCCGGGCGTCTTCTCCCGTACGCCTATAGTTGAGCTCCGCCCAGAGGTCATCGGTCTGTGCACCCCTTACGGAGGGCGAGCGCACAAACGTCGTCGCCTCGTGTTGGCGCTGGGATGATCGAGGCCTCGACCTGGACAAAGTAGAATGCGCCATTCCGAGCAGCCGGTCGACGTCGTCGCGCCACTGCTTCATGGCCCCCGGTGATGCCGTGGAGCTAGGGGGTGGCGCAGCAATTCTTTGGCTGCAGACAGCGTCGTAGGCGCTGCCCTCGACGGAGTCCGGGACGCCTGCGCTGGCGTGTGCTGCTGCATGGCATGCACGACAGTAGTCCTAGAGTCGGGGCGGTCGGGCGCTCGTGGCGCAGAGGATGCAACCTCTTGCTCCATCATGAAATCCTCCGAAGTTTCGGCGTGGTGCTCGATGATCCGAACCATCATGCTGAGCGAGAAAACAAGCAAAAACTTGAAGCTTGTCCCCTACCTGGCGCGCCAAATGTCGGAGAGGAAATCTCCCCGGCCGGGTGGCGGATTGCACCCGCCCTAAATCCTGAAGAGAGGAGGGGCATAAGCGTTTTGCTTGCTACGAGGCTGGTGGATCAACACACGAGAGCACACGAGGGTTTAGAGTGGTTCGGGCCGCCGGAGCGTAATACCCTAATCCACTGTGTGATGTATTGCTTGGAGCTTGTATGAACTTATGAGTGTCTGCCTAAAGCTAGGTCTGAGCGCCTGCTTTGTAACGTCGTATGCCTCCCCCTTTATAGCTGAAGGGGGCAATGCACAAAAGGACTGGGCCCCGACATGTGGGCCCAGGGACATAACGAATATAGAGCTTGGATCCTCTAATGTCTGTCGCACGAGGCAATCTTCTTGTGCCCTATCGCTCGAGGTCTGCGTATCCTTGGTGTGCAGGGGAAGCTTCCTGCGGAAGAGAAGACAAATATAGGGTGCCGCTTGGCACGGGCGCACTGTTTGCCAGCAGACCCAGCAGGCGCGCCGCCTGCTGGATGACCTTGACGTCGATTGCCAGCGGATGGGACGGGACACATTTAATGCTAAGAGGGCACGTCGCCCGTCAGCGTAGTGGCAGGCGGTGCGTCTTGTCCTCAATAAATGCAGGGGCTGCAGGGCTTCTCGTCAGGGTCGGCCCGGTAGCTTATGTCATGGGCCACAAGCAGCGAAGCTCTGCCTGAGCGGCAAGCGGAGGCAAGGCCCGCACACGTGTGAGCGCCGGACCCCTGCACACACTAGGGTCCTTCTCGCTCCGGGACCCTGCTGGAGTTCGGACTAACCCGAAGGCTCCGGACTCGTATATAGGGGTCCGGTGTCCTTCTGTGGGGGTCCGGCCTTACTGGGGTGTGGTGTCTTTCCCTGCCACGTGGCGCCCTTTGGTCTGCCCCTCTGGTGGGGTCAGGCGCGGTACTCCGCGTGGCTAAGGGACGTCGCATGGGTGCGGTGTCTTCATGCTGTAGGAGAGGGTACCCCTGATTTTGGGTACCGACAAGTTCATTCACCCATTGATGCGCCAAATCTTTAACATGTGGATCTCTCAATGTCAGTTAAGTTAGGAGGTGGATGTGAAAAGGTTGTGCAAAGCAATTCACCAAATTAGCTTCAAATATAACCAACCGACTAATATTTATTTGGATAGGCTATATTTTTCAACAGTTAACTAGTTTTTCATGAAACAACAATTAACTAGTTAATGATAGGATTTACCAAGTCATGATCTTAAATTTCCAACATATGGTGGAATCTATGAATTGATAATTGAATCGATCAAATAGCATACCTGAGGTCCATGTGAGGGCTAACAAGCCTATAGAAAAGGTGGAGGATGTGGTATCAATAACACTGGTGTCCCTTATCTTGCTGCTACATGCTAAAATGACATGGATGCTAAGCGGCAACCATTGACACTTACCTACAATATTGCTCGTTGTTGTGCAAGATGAGCTTGAAACCACTCTATTACTGTCTTAGAGCTTCATGTAGCCTTTGAACCTCTGTGCTCTGATCAATGTCACGATGAAGTTTTACGATGAGCTGACTGCATTGATCCTACTCTTTGGTGCGATTGCACCTAACTCGAACCAATCATTATGTCAAGTATGGGGTACCAACAAAAAACATCAACACAATAAGTTAAAATATGTATTTCCTTCTTGCATCAACAAAACTAGAAAAAATAGGAAGAAGTATCCCATCCATGAGGTTTTTCACCACCACTAGCATACACGGCATCAGGATCAATAGGCGCATTCCTACAGTCATACTCTCTTTCATGGCGAATAGTTATCTCCAGACCATGTGCCGCCTGATAGAAAGAAACCATACAATTTCATATACAAAGATCCATAGCAACTCAATCTAGCTAATTGTGCAATTAAATATACCAAATGGTCTATAGTCGCCTAAGTACATATTCTCTGTTTGTAGGACCATGTCCCCTATGGCCCTTGAGGTATACGTGAACATCACTCGGTATCACACCAGTGTGAGCTTCCTACATGTACAAGAATGAAGCATGCATTTGTAAGTAAAAGTTAATAGCATTCATTTACAAAGTGTGTTTGGTTCACTTAAAGTTATAATGTGTTTGGTCAAGCGGATGTGCCCATCACCCCCATAGTTGCGATAGGATTCAATTCCACAATTTTGTCTATTTCTCATAGAATAGTCTTACACTCATATGTAGTCCAATAGTGACATAAAGTGTGCCAACCCTCTTCATGTGAGGCCATCCATGAATCAGTCCATGCACATGAACTCAATCACTTTATGTTATTCACAAAACTCTACACTAGTTGCTTAAGCTTTTTCGACATCGTGTTGATACAAAACCAAGTTAGTACATAAATACAAATATTAATAAATATTAATATTAAAATAAACATAGAATGAAAGCAACTATAAAAGGAATGAAGAAAGAACAAGTAGTTACTTGTCAATCGTATTCAAAATTAGGATCGAGTTGTTTTCTATGGTTCGAAGAACATCACATACCTTTTTCCTTCCTCGGTTTTTGTTTTCTTTTTGGGGTATTCTACATCATCATGATCTCCCACAAATGAATTTGGTAACAACTTTGTGTCTATATTAAATAAGATTATACTTCATCATCTTGATAAATTTCATTGACCCCCACTTCCAAATGACTTTCATGATTACCAACATCGTTAATGATGTGTAGTAATTCATAAGGATTCACTTTGTACACTACCCATGAGTCTTTTAGATCAATGCATGTATAGGATATGTAAATACACATGATTGACTTGGTGGTCAAGGACACATTCGTTGCAGCCATGTGTTATATCCTCATTTTTTCTTCTATCATGCTAAATTGATTTTTTGAGTTCCATGGTAGGGATCAAATCAATAACGTTTGAAGAACACTACTTTGATAGTTTTCACCCCGTGTCACCTTTCCCCTCTTAATATAATGATACATAGATCTCCTGTGTGTTCAAGAAAAATCATACTTGAGTATGTCCTTAATAATTCCATAATAATCAATCTCCCTTCCTCTAGCATCGATATCCATATATGCAACTCTAGTATTTTTGTGGTCATTAAAGGATGAGTAGGTTCAAATTTGGTCGAACAAAAATGAAGCCCATTGATGTTGTATGGCCATAACTTTTGATAGTTATGACTCCATAAGACATCTGACACAAGTCCTCATGTATGTTTGGAGTTTCATCACATTGCCAATCATATAGATCAATTTTATGTTTGAAACATAATATCTATATATATACTAACACAAAAATGTTAAGGGTAATTACATAAGTTCGAAACCAATTAATGAAATTGGGATTCCCATCTCTTCCTTCTTGAACCATATTTTCATGTTGCCTAGAAGTATATTTGATAATGTCTTATCATTGTTTCCCTCCTCCTCCTTTGTTGCAATCATATCATTATGATGAGATTCATGCTTATCTAACCATTCTATAATGTTAATACCTAAAGATTCCCCATGATGAATCTATCAGGTGTATGTGGACGACATTCCAAATAGATGAATGTGGTCGTGCACTTCTTCCTAAAGTCATAAAGTATGGTTAAGCCATCAACAACACAAGCAAATGATTTTGGTTTGGTTCGGGTATCTTTGTCTATCAAACCCCATGAATTGTTTAACTCCATCCATAAACTTAGCTCCGATTGACCTAGGAAATAAGATTATTATGTCCGTATGATGTATCAAAAGTATGCAAATTCCTTTAGACCACTATAGAGACAAATTTAGCATTAGAACAAAGAAAATACAGTCTTCGACTGCAGTAACCTCTACATATGTTCATATCTTTCTATAAGTCAGTCTAGTTTTCTATTTTTGTGTGACAAAATAGCATTTATTTTTGGTACAAGAAATATTGGTTTCAATTGGAATTTGTACAAAACGGAAACGGTAATTTTCGGATACCAGGAATCGTTTTCGAAGTTTTACCGAAATTTAGGTCTAAATGGAAACGGCTACTCAAAATACGGAAACAAAATCGATATAAAAAATCGAAATCAAAAACGAAAACGCTTTAGCCCTCTTCCGACCATTTCCAGAAATTACCGTTTTTATTCGATATTTTACCGTCTGCAATAAATTTGGTATTTTTCAGAAAAATATTAAATCCAAACTGAAAAAATGCCTAGAGGGGGGTTGGATAGGCGGAAACTGAAATTTACAACTTTAAACACACTACAAGCCGGGGTTAGCGTTAGAATAAAATTCGAGTCCGAGAGAGAGGGGAAAACAAATCAACCAAGAAAAGTAAAGCGGATGACACGGTGATTTGTTTTACCGAGGTTCGGTTCCAAAGAACCTAGTCCTCGTTGAGGTGGTCACAAAGACCGGGTCTTTTTCAACTCTTTCCCTCTCTCAAACGGTAACTTAGACCGAGTGAGCTTTCTTCCTTGATTTCTCGGGTCACTTAGACCCCGCAAGGATCACCACACAATTGGTGTCTCTTGCTTCGCTTACAAGGCTTTGAGAGTAAGAATGAGAGAAAGAAGAAAGCCAACCAAGCAACAAGAGCAACAAGGAAACACAAGACGATCTTCTCACAAGTCCTAAAATACTAGAGTTGAATTGTGGACTTTGATTGGATCGGATGCTTTGATTTGTGTCTTGGAGTGTTGTGTATTGCTCTTGTATTGAATGAGGAGTAGTGAATGCTTGGATGGTTGGAGTGGAGGTTGTTGGGGGGTATTTATAGCCCCTAATCACCAATTCAACCGTTGGGGCAGGCTGCTGTCGATGGGCGCACCGGACAATCCGGTGCGCCACCGGACAGTGTCCGGTGCGCCAGCCACGTCACCCAACCGTTAGGGTTCTGATGGTTTCGACCGTTGGAGCTTTGTCTTCATGTGGCACCGGACAGTCCGGTGCCGCACCGGACATGCACTGTTCATTGTCCGGTGCACCTTCTGGCGGCTGCTCTGACTCTGCGCGAACTGTTCGTGCACTGTAGCACTTTTGTAGGTGTCCGTTGCAGTCGACCGTTGCGCTGGAGTCGTTGCTCTGCTGGTGCACCGGACAGTCTGGTGCGCCAGACCAGGGTTCTCTTCAATATACTAGGGAGCCTTGGCTTCCATCGTCGCCTCATCACAAACCAAGTGAGAAAAGATCCATATCTACATGGAGGGGATATCCAATTAAGGTAAACCTAGAGGGGATCATAGAGAATAGATGTTATAAAGTTTTTAAATAGATACTAACACAATCGGTCATCTAGCGTAGTGATAATGAATATCCATTCCTTAGTGTAGGTCCTAGGTTTTATCTCGATGTATGAGACATTTTTGGAAATTTAACCCCTATGGGACTCTCTTGAAAGTGCCTATCACACAAGCCATCAGGACCCACATATGTCAATTAGATGAAGAAAGGCCCACATAAGACTTATGAAGTGGCATTAATTATAGTGCTACAACTGAGCATAACAAATGATGCCCCTAAGGACACACACCCTTAGATACTCAACAGTTTATGCCCCCAACGCCCAAGGCTTCTAGCACTACAAGGCCCTATGGCCCCCATGCTTGAGGGTAACCAACAGTTGAGTGTTATAGAAGGTTTTGACTTGTAGAAGCCTTGGCCTCGAGGGTAGGATTTGGGAGAGGTACAGAAAGGGTGTTGTTTAGTTGAGGTTGTAGAAGGTTTCTTTCTTGTTGGTGGTGATGACCCTCCTAGTGCTGGTGGCCCCTCGCCTCTACCAAAAAAAGTTCCCCTCTAGCCCTCTGTAACATCCGCAAGCTCCCCTCTAGCTCTCCACCCTCCCTCTGGCCTCTTACTTTTCCACCCCCACGAGTTCCCCTCTAGCTAGCCATCCCTCACCCTCTGGTGGTGGTGACCACCAACCCTCTGCCCCTACCTATGTCATCTTTCTACTCATAAGTGGTCTCACACTCTATAAGTAGTTGTTATTAAATGTGAATGGTGAATCTAAATTCCCCCTCTGTTGACAAAAGTTGTTAAGTGCTGAATATGGGGAGTGATGGCTCTAGGATTGCTGCTCCTATGGACGTAGATGCTAATACGTATTATCCCTAGACTGATCTAAGACAAAGAGAAAAATCCAATGATCCAGGATGGAAGTTTTGGACCAAAATTGGGAATTAGATAATATCACTTGCAACCTTTGCAAGATTGTGACAACTAGAAGAATAAAGAGGTTGAAAGAGCATCTTGTGAATGGATGTGTGGATAGAGTAATGTGTTCCAAGATTTCCACTAAGGTTAGGGAAGAAATGAAAGCATACTTGGAAAAAGAATAAGAGATGTAGATCGATTTTCCTTGATGTCAATGAGCTAGGATTAGGTTGGTGTTGGTCAAAATCAAGGCCAGGGATAGGGCAATGATGATTCCACCACTTCAATTGTTTACCCAAGTTCGACGATAACTACCAAAAGTAGTGGAGTTGCCTTTCATTTTACCATAGAAGTTGTAGAACCATCTTGTGGGTAAAAGGAGGAAGGAAAATTGTAATTATACTCTGAATAACTTCTAAACAAGTTGTGGATGAAAGGCTCTTGTCAGGGTCACACGAAACCGCTATTGAAGCTACCGCAAAGTCTAAGGCTGACAAAGAATATGTGAACAAGCAATGTGCTTTGTGGTTCTATAAGTATGACATACCTTTTAATGCAATTACCTCTCTACAGTTCCACATTGCTTGTGAGGCCACTACGCAATATGGTATCGGATATGTTCCTCCTATTATGCATGAAGTGAGGGAGCCTTTATTTAGTGAATGTGTGAAGGATATGACTAACTTGAGAGCTCATCATGAGTTGGTATACATATGGCTACACACTTATGTCAGATGAATGGATTTATAGAAGGGGACAACACTTGATCAACATTCTTGTCAATGGTCTAGAGGGGACTTACTTTTTGGAGTCTATCGATGCATCAGGTGAACAACGTAATGCCATTTTGCTAGCTCATTTACTTGAGAATATAATTGATAATATCGGTATAAACAAGGTGGTCCAAGTAGTCACTTATAATTGTGCTAATTATAAGGTACATGCAAGCTTCTCATGGATCCGATTCCAACTGTGTTTTGAAGTCCTTTTGCAGCACATTGCTTAGACCTTATGCTAGAAGATATTAGAATTCTAAAATAATTCAAGAAGCCAATTACTCAAGCCAAATGGGTCGATTTATTTATAGGCATGGAAGAATTCTTATTGTGACGAGGGAAAAAATAGGTGGAATGGACTTAGTCTAACTTGCATCCACTAGGTTTGCCACTTGCTTCCTTACTTTGAAGAGCCTACACAAGCATCGAGATGCATTGAGAGCTCTATTTGTGGGTGACGCGTGGAACTATAACAAGTTAGCAAAAATAGAGGCTAGGAAGGGAATTTGTGACATTGTTCTAGCAAAGGTATTTTGGACCACAGTTGAAGATTTCCTTAGAGCTTTGGCACTACTATTGTCCTTAGGGCAGTCAATGGTAATGAGAGGCTAGTCATGCTAGAAGTTGCAACAAAAATAGATGCGGCAAAAGAGAAGTTGAAACTTAGATTTCTCATCAAAAACAAGCAAGCTGTGCTAAAGAAAATCTTGAATATTATTAAGCGTCAAGGGTGCCACAAATAGACCATCGATTGTACGGGATTGCGCTATAATTGAAAACGGGGAAAATCTTTGCCATACAAAACAAGGGGATGGTAGATATGTTGCAAAGCTACAAGGTTGCTTCAATGATGTGCTTGCAAGAATGGAACCCTACGAAGCTATTTGATCCAAGGTTGATGATTTTGTAACGCATTATGAGGACCAATGCGACCTTATCTTCTCAAACAAATTGACACTTGCAAATATTGAAACAAAAAGCCCTCGTAAGTCTATTGTAAGTTTGTTAATTTCAACATGGTAATTTTTACATCATCTCCTAATATTTATGTGCAATATCATTGTAATTGATTGGTGGCGTTCATATGGTGGTCGGGCCTTCGAACTACAAAGGTTTGCAAAATATGTGGTTAGACGATGTGCTTCATCAACCTCTTATGGGAGGAATTGGAGTATCTTTGAATTTGTGAGTGGATGTTTGAAACTTGAGTTCCATTCATATTAATGTATGGCTATGGATACTCATTTACTCTCTCCTCCTTGCTAATTGTGTAGATACACACAAAAAAGAAACTGATTGCTACACAAAAGGCTAAATGACTTGGTCTTTGTCTCAAATAAACGAAAGATGCAAAGTAGGTTCTAAAAGTAGACAACTAGCATAAGTTATGACCCATAGTGCTTGAAGATTTTGATTAGGGTAATGAGTGGGTGGACTCATTGATTGTACATAGGGATTATGATGAGCATATTGACTTGGCATGGAACCATGTTGAAGATGTCGTTAGAACATCATGGTCTCTTTGAGGTCGCAACTATCCAAGACAAGCTTGCATGTATTAGAACATTTACCAAATGTGTGGTACAATGAGGACAGAAGAATATGAGCAAGATGAGGAAGATGGAAATGAAAGCAATAAAGAGGTTGATCGTATGATGACTTGAATATGAGTGATAGTGATGAGACGATTGAGTAGGAAGATGAAGATGGCCAAGTTCCCAATAAGTATGAAGATGGCTACTAAAAGATGAGAATCTTAACCAATAGTACATATTAATTATGTAAGACTTTAAGTTTATTATATTGGTTTATGTTGAACTTGTAATTCTATTTGGTATTTATATATTACTAATACTATGCCTCACCTTACGCCTTTACGTTTAAAATGTCAAAAAAAGGGATGGTCGTCCTAACTTGCCTTATCGCCTCTTAAACTAAGATTTAAGCTGAGATAGTGAGTTGATTGGAAATGCTTACATTGTGATATCAAAATCTATAGGTTGTATATTGTAGCCTGGTTGGTAAAAAAATGCGTGAAATGGTGGCTGGTTTACCAAGGAAAAAGAAACTATGGAACATATAAATTACGAGACAACTTACTCCAAAAGTGAAGTTTCTGAAAACAACCTAAGAACCAAGCAAATAAAAAGGATGGTCAAAGATTCAGAAGTTATACATGGGGCTTAAAAAACTTAGGAGGTGTTTGAATACACTAGATCTAATAGTTAGTGGCTAAAATTAGTTGGAGACATCCAAACACCCTAGCTAATAGTTTAACTATTAGCTACTTTCAGTAAATTAGTTAACAATTAGTTAGTTATTTGTTAGCCAGTTAATTCCACTAACAATTTTTTAGCCAACTAACTATTAGCTCTAGTGTATTCAAACACCCCCTTAACCTGCGATAAAAAAATGAACCCTTGCCCCCATCCAATACATGAGGCTTAATAAAAAAAAGGTTACTGAAGAAACAAGTTGAAGTGGATCTTAAACTAATTGTCAAGGATTGTGTACCCTTGACTCGTCGGACCGCGGCTACGCAGCTCGTAGCCGCCGACCGTCTTCTCCGGTGGGGAGTATGCCTCCCAACCGCAGGCTTACAGAGGTAGAAAGGAGAGAGACAACTGATTATTTCTTGTCTTCAAAGGGTCTGGTTACAATCAATTTATAAGCCAGCCGCCAGATCAAAAGGAGAAACAACTCCCTGATTATTAGTTTCCTTCCTAGCCCTTTCCTTCCTAGCCGCTAGTTTTCTTCCTCGCCCTTTCCTTTCTAGCCATTTCCTTCTAGCTGCCAATCACTGGCACCCCTTCCTGATCAGCGTGATCCCCCTGATCTGTGTGATCCCTTGTTGCGCGCCCCTGATCACGCGATCCCTTGCTGCGCGGTCGGCGCGTTCCTCGACGCGGCGAATGTCCCGCGCGCGCCTCCCCTTACGGATATACGGTTGACCGTACATGACATCTCTCCCGGCCTCGAAGGCCAGCTCGTCCTTGAGCTGAAAGTCGGGAAAACGGGCGCGGAAGTCGTTGAGTTCCTCCCACGTCGCGGACGCAGCCTGTTCATCTTGCCGCTGGACCAGCACTTGACGGATGCCTCGAGCCAACCGACCAGCAAGAATGCGGCCAGAGGCGGACACCACCATGCCATTGAGAGTTGCTGGCAGCACTGGTGGCTCTGCAGGCGGTGTGCCCACGAATTTCTTGAGGACACCCACGTGAAAGACGTCGTGGAGCCTGGCGCCAGCAAGTAGCTGTAGTCGCATCGCTGCCTCGTTGATGACTTCCTCGACGCGGTAGGGGCCAACGTAGCGAGGCTTTAGCTTCCCAGTAGGTGTTCGTGGCAGCGATGCTGCCAACCGTTGACGGAGACGAAGGAACGCCCAGTCGCCCACTTGGTAGACCACCTTACGATGACGCTGGTCGTAGGCACGTTTCTGGGACTCCTGGGCTTGTTGTAGTCGATAACGGACATTATCGAGGAAGGCGGGTCGTTCTTCCATCTCTTGCGCCACTGCTGCCACCCGTGTGTCGCCGGGTTCGTAGGAGCGGATGGACGGAGGGTCACGACAGTACACCACCCTGAACGGCGTCGCGTGGAGTGAAGATTGGTAGGCGGTGTTGTAAGTGTACTCCACCTAGGGGAGCCATCGAAGCCACTGCCGGGGTCGGTCGCTGGTGAAGCAGCGAAGGTACATGGCGATGACGCGGTTGGTGGCCTCTGACTGGCCGTCAGTCTAGGGGTGGAAGGCGGAGGACATGTATAGCTTCGTGCCAGTGAGTGTCATCAGCTCCTTCCAGAATGATGAAGTGAAGACCAGGTCGCGGTCCGAGACGATGGACTGCGGCACGCCATGAAGGCGAACTACCTCAGCAAAGAAAGCTTGCGCCACCAATTCCGCCGTGTAGGGGTGCGCTAGCGGGATAAAGTGGCAGTATTTACTGAAGCGGTCGACGATGGTGAGGATGACCGTCTTGCCGTTTACTCGAGGCAGCGCCTCGATGAAGTCGATGTCGATGTCCGACCGTACGCCGGAGGGAATCGGGAGGGGCTGGAGGAGGCCAGCCGAACGTAGGTGGTCTGACTTGTGTCTCTGGCACGTGCTGCAGGCCTGGTGAAAGGGAAATGTGCCCTTGGGCCATTTCTAAGTATTTTGGTGATTTAGTGTCCAACACAAGTGCCTAAGTGTTAAATGGTGGACAAAGTACAAATCAAGTATAAAGGTATGTTTCTCAGACTTAGTACATTGTTTTAGAGACTAATGTATTGTGTCTAAGTGCTGGAAACAGGAAAAATCAAGTTGAAATTAAAGATGGCTTTATTCAGCCAAAGTCAGCTTTGTCTGGGTGCACCGGACTGTCTGGTGGTGCACCGGACAGTGTCCGGTGCGCCAGGCTGGCTCAGGCGAACTTGCTGCTCTCGGGAAGTGATTAACGGCGTACGGCTATAATTCACCGGACTGTCCGGTGTGCACCGGACTGTCCGGTGAGCCAACGGTCGGCCGGGCCAACGGTCGGTCGCGCGATCCGCGCGAGACACGTGGCCGAGCCAACGGTCGGAAGGGGGGCACCGGACTGTCCGGTGTGCACCGGACAGTGTCCGGTGCGCCAACGGCTCCAAAGCGCCAACGGTCGGCTTCGCCAAATAAGGAAGAAGATCCGCACCGGACAGTGTCCGGTGGTGCACCGGACTGTCCGGTGAGCCAGGCGACAGAAGGCAAGAATTGCCTTCCTGGAATGCACTCAACGGCTCCTAGCTGCCTTGGGGCTATAAAAGGGACCCCTAGGCGCATGGAGGAGAACACCAAGCATTCCCTAAGTATTCCTAAGCACCAAGACTTCGACTTCGCGCATTTGATTCTTTGTGATAGCAACTAGAGCTCCATTTGAGTTGTGAACTCGTCGGGTTGTGTTGTGAGCTCTTGTTGTGACTTGTGTGCGTGTTGGTACTCTGATTTCGTGTATTGTGTGTGTTGCTCATCCCTCCCTTATTCCGTGCTTCTTTGTGAACATCAAAGTATAAGGGCGAGAGGCTCCAAGTTGTGGAGATTCCTCGCAAGCGGGATATCGTAAAGTGAAAGCAAAACACCGTGGTATTCAAGTGGGTCTTTGGACCACTTGAAAGGGGTTGATTGCAACCCTCGTCCATTGGGACGCCACAACGTGGAGTAGGCAAGTGTTGGACTTGGCCGAACCACGGGATAAACTACTGTGCCATCTCTGTGTTGATCTCTTTGTGGTTATCGTGTTGTGCAAGTTCTCCTCTCTAGCTACTTGGCTTAATTGTGCTAACTCCTAATCAAGTTTTGTGGATTAAGTTTCAAGTGTTTTACAGGATCACTTATTCACCCCCCCCCCTCTAGGTGCTCTCAATTGGTATCGGAGCCGTTCTCTTCAAGAAAGGGACTAATCGCCCGAAGAGATGGATCCTAAGGGCAAGAGGATTGTGATCAATGATAAGGAGAAGGAGTCATTCGTCAACGAGCCGAAAGATGACAAGCATACCGACTTGGGCTCGGGCTACAAACGAAAAGATGGAAAGAAGAAGAAGACGAGGCGCATCAAGGAGATCGTCTACTACGACGACAGCGACGAGTCCTCTTCTTCCCAAAAGGACGACGACAACGACTATGAGAAAAAGAAGACGGTTAACTCAAACTTCTCTTTCGATTATTCTCGTATTCCGCATAGCTCGAATGCTCATTTACTCTCCATTCCACTTGGTAAACCTCCTTATTTTGATGAAGAGGACTACGGATTTTGGAGTCACAAAATGTGTAGTCACTTGTTCTCTCTCCATCCTAGTATATGGGAGATAGTAGAGAGTGGAATGAAATTTGATAGCTCGGATAGTCCTTTGTTTATCAATGAACAGATTCATAAAAATGCACAAGCTACTACTGTGTTGTTAGCCTCACTGTGCAGGGACGAGTACCATAAGGTGAGCGGCTTGGACAATGCCAAGCAGATCTGGGACACCCTCAAGATCTCACATGAGGGGAACGACGTCACCATGCTCACCAAGATGGAGTTGGTGGAAGGCGAACTCGGGAGATTCGCGATGATAAGAGGGGAGGAGCCAACCCAAACGTACAACAGGCTCAAGACCCTCATCAACAAGATAAGGAGCTATGGAAGCACGCGATGGACGGACCACGACGTTGTCCGCCTAATGCTAAGGTCCTTTACTGTACTTGATCCACATCTGGTAAACAATATTCGTGAAAATCCTAGGTACACCAAGATGTCGCCCAAAGAAATTCTTGGGAAATTTGTAAGCGGGCGGATGATGATCAAGGAGGAAAGATACGTGGATGATGCATTAAATGGCCCAATCCAAGAACCTCAAATTATTGCTCTCAAGGCAACAAGGAGCAAGGAGGCACTACCTAGCAAGGTGGCGCAAGTTGAGGCGGCCGGGCTTAATGATGAAGAGATGGCCCTCATCATCAAGCGGTTCAAGACGGCGCTAAAGGGTCGCAAGGAGCACCCCAATAAGAACAAGACGAAGGGGAAGCGCTCCTGCTTCAAATGTGGTAAGATTGGTCATTTTATCGCTAATTGTCCCGATAATGATAGTGACCAGGAAAAGAAGAGCGGAAAGTGGGAAAAGAAGAAGAACTACAAGAAGGCGAAGGGCGAGGCACATCTTGGAAAGGAGTGGGATTCGGATTGCTCCTCGTCCGACTCCGACAACGAAGGACTCGCCGCCACCGCCTTCAACAAGTCATCCATCTTCCCCAACGAGCATCACACTTGCCTCATGGCAAGGGAAAAGAAGGTAAGCACTCGTAATACTAGTACTTATGCTTCTTCAAGTGAGGATGAGTCTAGTGATGATGATGAAATAGATTATTCATGTTTATTCAAAGGCCTAGATAGAACCAAGGTTGATAAAATTAATGAATTAATTGATGCCTTGAATGATAAGAATAGGTTATTAGAAAAGCAAGAGGATCTTTTGTATGAAGAGCATGATAAATTTGTTAGTGCACAAAATTCTCTTGCTCTAGAAATTAAAAGGAATGAAATGCTTTCTTGTGAACTATCTACTTGTCATGAAACCATTTCTACTTTAAAAGGTGTTAATGATGATTTAAATGTTAAACTAGTAGTAGCGAATAAATCTAACTCTTGTGTAGAACATGTTATGATTTGCAATAGGTGCAAAGATTTTAATGTTGATGCTTGTAGTGAACACCTAGCTTGCATTTCTAAATTAAATGATGAAGTGGCTAGTCTTAATGCCCAACTTAAGACTAGCAAAAGTGAATTTGACAAGCTAAAATTTGCAAGGGATGCCTACACGATTGGTAGACACCCCTCAATTAAGGATGGTCTTGGCTTCAAGAGGGAAGTCAAAAACTTAACAAGCCATAAGGCTCCCATCTCCGCCAAGGAGAAAGGGAAGGCCCCTATGGCTAGAAGTGCTCAAAAGAACCATGCCTTCATGTATCATGATAGGAGACATTCTAGAAATGTTTATAGAAGTTATGATGCTTTTGATTCTCATGCTATGGTTGCTTCTAGTTCTTCTATTATGCATGATAGAAATTTAGCTAGGAGAAATGTTATTAATCACATGTCTAGAAGAAATGTTGTTCATGTGCCTAGGAAAACAAATAGTGAACCTTCTACAATTTATCATGCTTTAAATGCTTCCTTTGCTATTTGTAGAAAGGATAGGAAGATAATTGCTAGAAAATTAGGGGCAAAATGCAAGGGAGATAAAACTTGCATTTGGGTCCCTAAGGCTATTTGTACTAACCTTGTAGGACCCAACATGAGTTGGGTACCTAAGACCCAAGCCTAAATTTGCCTTGCAGATTTATGCATCCGGGGGCTCTAGCTGGATTATCGACAGCGGATGCACAAACCACATGACGGGGGAAAAGAGGATGTTCTCTTCCTACGTCAAGAACAAGGATCCCCAAGATTCAATCATATTCGGTGACGGGAATCAAGGCAAGGTTAAAGGCTTAGGCAAGATTGCAATCTCAAATGAGCACTCTATTTCTAATGTATTCTTAGTTGAGTCGCTTGGATATAATTTGTTATCCGTAAGTCAATTATGTAATATGGGATATAATTGTCTATTCACAAATGTAGATGTGTCTGTCTTTAAAAGAAGTGATGGTTCACTAGCTTTTAAGGGTGTATTAGACGGCAAACTCTATTTAGTTGACTTTGCAAAAGAGGAGGCCGGTCTAGATGCATGCTTAATTGCTAAGACTAGCATGGGCTGGCTGTGGCATCGCCGCTTAGCACATGTGGGGATGAAGAACCTTCACAAGCTTCTAAAGGGAGAATACGTAATAGGTCTAACAAATGTTACTTTCGAAAAAGATAGACCTTGTGCAGCTTGTCAAGCAGGGAAACAGGTGGGAAGCTCTCATCATGCCAAAAATGTGATGACAACATCAAGACCCCTGGAGTTACTTCAAATGGACCTCTTCGGACCCGTCGCCTATCTAAGCATAGGAGGAAGTAAGTATGGTCTTGTTATAGTTGATGATTTTTCCCGCTTCACTTGGGTATTCTTTTTGCAGGATAAATCTGAAACCCAAGGGACCCTCAAGCGCTTCCTAAGGAGATCTCAAAATGATTTTGAGCTCAAGGTGAAGAAGATAAGGAGCGACAATGGGTCCGAATTCAAGAACCTTCAAGTGGAGGAGTATCTTGAGGAGGAAGGAATCAAGCACGAGTTCTCCGCTCCCTACACACCACAGCAAAATGGTGTGGTAGAGAGGAAGAACAGGACGCCTATAGACATGGCGAGGACGATGCTTGAAGAGTTCAAGACCCCCGAGCGCTTTTGGTCGGAAGCCGTGAACACGGCTTGCCACGCCATCAACCCGGTATACCTTCATCGCCTCCTCAAGAAGACTTCGTATGAGCTACTAACCGGTAACAAACCCAATGTTTCGTATTTCCGAGTTTTTGGGAGTAAATGCTACATTCTAGTGAAGAAGGGTAGGAATTCCAAATTTGCTCCCAAAGCCGTAGAAGGGTTTTTGTTAGGATATGACTCAAATACAAAGGCGTATAGGGTCTTCAACAAATCATCGGGTTTGGTTGAAGTCTCTAGCGACGTTGTATTTGATGAGACTAATGGCTCTCCAAGAGAGCAAGTTGTTGATCTTGATTATGTAGATGAAGAAGACGTTCCAACGGCCGCAATACGCACCATGACGATTGGAGATGTGCGGCCACAGGAACAAAATGAGCGAGATCAACCTTTTTCCTCAACAACGGTGCATCCCCCAACTCAAGACGATGAACAGGTTCATCAAGAGGAGGCGTGTGATCAAGGGGGAGCACAAGATGATCATGTAATGGAGGAAGAAGCGCAACCGGCACCTCCAACCCAAGTTCGAGCGATGATTCAAAGGGATCATCCCGTCGACCAGATTTTGGGTGATATTAGCAAGGGAGTAACTACTCGGTCTCGATTAGTTAATTTTTGTGAGCATTACTCTTTTGTCTCTTCTATTGAGCCTTTCAGGGTAGATGAGGCCTTGCTAGATCCAGACTGGGTGTTGGCCATGCAGGAGGAGCTCAACAACTTCAAGAGAAATGAAGTTTGGACACTGGTGCCTCGTCCCAAGCAAAATGTTGTGGGAACCAAGTGGGTGTTCCGCAACAAACAAGACGAGCACGGGGTGGTGACAAGGAACAAGGCACAACTTGTGGCAAAAGGTTATGCCCAAGTCACAGGTTTGGACTTTGAGGAGACTTTTGCTCCTGTGGCTAGGCTAGAGTCCATTCGTATTTTGCTAGCATATGCCGCTCACCATTCTTTCAGGTTGTTCCAAATGGATGTGAAGAGTGCCTTCCTCAACGGGCCAATCAAGGAGGAGGTGTACGTAGAGCAACCACCTGGCTTCGAGGATGAACGGTACCCCGACCACGTGTGTAAGCTCTCTAAGGCGCTCTATGGACTTAAGCAAGCCCCAAGAGCATGGTATGAATGCCTTAGAGACTTTTTAAGTGCTAATGCTTTCAAGGTTGGGAAAGCCGATCCAACTCTTTTTACTAAGACTTGTGATGGTGATCTTTTTGTGTGCCAAATTTATGTCGATGACATAATATTTGGTTCTACTAACCAAAAGTCTTGTGAAGAGTTTAACAGGGTGATGACTCAAAAGTTTGAGATGTCGATGATGGGCGAGCTAAGCTATTTCCTTGGGTTCCAAGTAAGGCAACTCAAGGATGGGACCTTCATCTCCCAAACGAAGTACACGCAAGACTTGATCAAGCGGTTTGGGATGAAGGACGCCAAGCCCGCAAAGACTCCAATGGGAACCGACGGACACACCGACCTCAACAAAGGAGGTAAGTCCGTTGATCAAAAGGCATACCGGTCTATGATAGGGTCTTTACTTTATTTATGTGCTAGTAGACCGGATATTATGCTTAGCGTATGCATGTGTGCTAGATTTCAATCCGATCCAAGGGAATGTCACTTAGTGGCGGTGAAGCGAATTCTTAGATATTTAGTCGCTACGCCTTGCTTCGGGATCTGGTATCCAAAGGGGTCTACCTTTGACTTGATTGGATATTCAGACTCCGACTATGCTGGATGTAAGGTCGATAGGAAGAGTACATCGGGGACGTGCCAATTCTTAGGAAGGTCCCTGGTGTCATGGAGTTCTAAGAAACAAACTTCCGTTGCCCTATCCACCGCTGAGGCCGAGTACGTTGCCGCAGGACAGTGTTGCGCGCAACTACTTTGGATGAGGCAAACCCTCAGGGACTTTGGCTACAATCTGAGCAAAGTCCAACTCCTATGTGATAATGAGAGTGCTATCCGCATGGCGGATAATCCTGTTGAACACAGCCGCACAAAGCACATAGACATCCGGCATCACTTTTTGAGAGACCACCAGCAAAAGGGAGATATCGAAGTGTTTCATGTTAGCACCGAGAACCAGCTAGCCGATATCTTTACCAAGCCTCTAGATGAGAAGACCTTTTGCAGGCTGCGTAGTGAGCTAAATGTCTTAGATTCGCGGAACCTGGATTGATTTATAGCATACATGTGTTTATGCCTTTGATCATGTTCCATATGCATTTCGTTGTTCATTTATGGTGCTCAAGTTGTACAAACACTCCCCGGACCTCACAAGTCCTTTTGCAAGTGATGCACACATTTAGGGGGAGATGTGCTACAACTTGACCCCTTGAGACTAACCATGTGCTTGAGTTTGCTTGATTTAGTCTCAAAGATGGATTGAAAGGAAAAGGTGGACTTGGACCATGCAAGACTTCCACTGCACTCCGATGAAAGAGTAACTTATTCCAAGTTCATCTCTATACTCTTATTGCCTTTTTACTCTTAGTTGAAGATGTTGGTGAGGCAATGGGGTTAAAGGGCCAAAATTGATCCCGTTTTGGTGCTTGATGCCAAAGGGGGAGAAAATAAGGCCAAAGCAAGAAATGGATCAGCTACCACTTGAGAATTTTGAAAATAGTAGAGGTAGAGTTTTTGTTTGTCAAAATACTCTTGTTTGTCTCTTATTGTCAAGAGTTGGTCTCTTGTGGGGAGAAGGCTTAATTATGGGAAAAAGGGGGAGTTTTTAAACTCTTTGATAAATTTCTCGTGAAATATCTCTCTTTATGTTTCAACATGTGTGTTTGACTTAGAGATAGGAAATTGAGTTTGATTTGCAAAAACAAACCAAGTGGTGGCAAAGAATGATCCATATATGTCAAATTTGAATCAAAACAATCTTGAGTTCTTATTTGAAGTGATTTTGCACTTGTTCTACTTGCTTTATGTTGTGTTTGCATAAATCACCAAAAAGGGGGAGATTGAAAGGGAAATGTGCCCTTGGGCCATTTCTAAGTATTTTGGTGATTTAGTGTCCAACACAAGTGCCTAAGTGTTAAATGGTGGACAAAGTACAAATCAAGTATAAAGGTATGTTTCTCAGACTTAGTACATTGTTTTAGAGACTAATGTATTGTGTCTAAGTGCTGGAAATAGGAAAAATCAAGTTGAAATTAAAGATGGCTTTGTTCAGCCAAAGTCAGCTTTGTCTGGGTGCACCGGACTGTCTGGTGGTGCACCGGACAGTGTCCGGTGCGCCAGGCTGGCTCAGGCGAACTTGCTGCTCTCGGGAAGTGATTAACAGCGTACGGCTATAATTCACCGGACTGTCCGGTGTGCACCGGACTGTCCGGTGAGCCAACGGTCGGCCGGGCCAATGGTCGGCCGCGCGATCCGTGCGAGACACGTGGCCGAGCCAACGGTCGGAAGGGGGCACCGGACTGTCCGGTGAGCCAACGGTCGGCCGGGCCAACGGTCGGCCGCGCGATCCACGCGAGACACGTGGCCGAGCCAACGGTCGAAAGGGGGGCACCGGACAGTGTCCGGTGTGCACCGGACAGTGTCCGGTGCGCCAACGGCTCCAAAGCGCCAACGGTCGGCTTCGCCGAATAAGGAAGAAGATCCGCACCGGACAGTGTCCGGTGGTGCACCGGACTGTCCGGTGAGCCAGGCGACAGAAGGCAAGAATTGCCTTCCTGGAATGCACTCAACGGCTCCTAGCTGCCTTGGGGCTATAAAAGGGACCCCTAGGCGCATGGAGGAGAACACCAAGCATTCCCTAAGCATTCCTAAGCACCAAGACTTCGACTTCACGCATTTGATTCTTTGTGATAGCAACTAGAGCTCCATTTGAGTTGTGAACTCGTCGGGTTGTGTTGTGAGCTCTTGTTGTGACTTGTGTGCGTGTTGGTACTCTGATTTCGTGTATTGTGTGTGTTGCTCATCCCTCCCTTACTCCGTGCTTCTTTGTGAACATCAAAGTGTAAGGGCGAGAGGCTCCAAGTTGTGGAGATCCCTCGCAAGTGGGATATCGTAAAGTGAAAGCAAAACACTGTGGTATTCAAGTGGGTCTTTGGACCACTTGAAAGGGGTTGATTGCAACCCTCGTCCATTGGGACGCCACAACGTGGAGTAGGAAAGTGTTGGACTTGGCCGAACCACGGGATAAACCACTGTGCCATCTCTGTGTTGATCTCTTTGTGGTTATCGTGTTGTGCAAGTTCTCCTCTCTAGCTACTTGGCTTAATTGTGCTAACTCCTAATCAAGTTTTGTGGATTAAGTTTCAAGTGTTTTACAGGATCACCTATTCACCCCCCCTCTAGGTGCTCTCACCTGGATGAATTCCTGCACAATATGACGCATGGCCGCGAAATGGAAGTCACGCCGAAGTCGATGCAGGGTGCGGTGGACGCCCTCGTGGACATCATTGTGTACCGCGGCCACGATCTCCTGCAGAAGGGGTGAGTCGGCATGTATGTATAGGCGACCCTCCATGGCGACCATGCCGCCCACAATGGACCAGGGCGCCTTGCGCGTGCCCGCGCGGATCTCATCGTAGATGGCGACGAGGGTCGGGTCGGTGCCTTGGGCCTGCCGTAGACGATCGATGAAGTCGAAGCGGGGTGCTGATATAGCCAGCAGCTCGCCCTCCTCGGTGTCCCGTCTGGACAGGGCGTCGGCGACGGTATTCGTGGCACCAGATCGGTACTCAACCTTGAAGTCGAAGCCCAAGAGCTTGCCAACCCAGTGATGTTGAGGTATCGTGGCGAGCCGTTGGTCGAGGAGGTACTTGAGGCTAAAATGATCAGTCTTGACGATGAAGTGCCATCCCCACAGATAGGGCCGCCCATGCCTGATCGCTTGGACCAGGTCGATGAGCTCGCGCTCGTAGGCTGCGAGCGCCCGATGTCTGGGCGTGACCGGTCGACTGAAGAAGGCCACTGGGTGTCCTTCCTGGACAAGTACCGTGCCAAACCCAGACGACGATGTGTCGCACTCGACAACGAATAACTTGGCAAAGTCCGGCATGGTGAGGAGGGGGGAAGACGTGACAGCCACCTTGAGCGCCATGAAGGTGACCTTCGCCTCGTCATCCCAGAGGAAACTGTCTTTCTTGAGGAGGGCCGTGAGGGGGGCAGCCATCGTGTCGTAGTTGTTCACGAATCGGCGGTAGTATCCTACGAGGCCTAGGAAGCCCCGCACGGCCCGGACGGAGCGAGGTGGTGGCCAGTCATGAATGGTCGCTACCTTGGCCGAGTCCATGGCCACGCCTGCCGCTGAGACGATGTGGCCGACGTAGGCGATGGAGGGCGCGCCAAAAGAGCACTTAGAGTACTTGACGAAGAGCTGGTGGTGGCGCAGCTCGTCGAGGACCGTCCGGAGGTGGCGAAGATGATCTGTCCATGTCTTGCTGTAAATTAGAATATCATCAAAGAATACCAGCACGAATTGGCGTAGGAACGGCCGGAGCACGTCGTTCATCAGAGCTTGGAACGTCGCGGGGGCGTTGCAGAGCCCGAACGCCATCACCAGGACTCGTACAAGCCGTCGTGGGTGCGGAACACAGTCTTGTGTACATCTTCCGGTCGCATGCGCACCTGGTGATATCCCGACCGGAGATCAAGCTTGGTGAAGAACTTGGCGCCGTGGAGCTCGTCGAGTAGTTCCTCCACCACCGGAATCGGAAACGCGTCCTTGACGGTGAGGGCATTCAAGGCTCGGTAGTCGACGCAGAAGCGCCATGACCCATCGGGCTTCTTGACCAAGAGGACAGGCGACGAGAACGGGGAGTCGCTGCGACGCACAATCCCCTGGTCAATCATGGCTGCACACTGCCGCTCCAGCTCATCCTTGTGGGCTGTCGGGTACCGGTAGGGGCGAACTGCCACCGATTGAGCGTCCGGTTTAAGGAGAATGCGATGATCATGGGCCCGCATGGGAGGCAAGCCCGTAGGAGCCGCGAAGACCTCCTCAAACGCGTCCAGTAGAGCCTCCACTAGCGTGTCGCCCGCGGTCGTGGTGCGCACCGTCGGTCCTTTGTTGCCTGGAGCGCCTGCCCAGGTGGTGGTGCGTCCCCTTCGTTGGAACGTCATGCGGCGAGCAGCGAGGTCCCACACAATTGGTCCCAGTGCGCCGAGCCAGCGGGTGCCGAGGATGACATCGTACCCGGCCAAGGGCATCACGAAGACATCGGTCGGGAAGGCTTCCCCGTCGACGTGGAGCGGCGCGTTGCGGAGGACGCCGGCGCAGGTGATCCGCTTGCCATTGGCCACCATTGCCGTGAGGCGTGGTCATCGTTGGATGGGGAGGCCGAAGTGATGCATCACTATTGCGGAGATGAAGTTGTGGGTACTGGTCGAGTCAAGCAGTGCGACCAGAGACACCGGGCCGAGGGTGACGACGATCTGTATCGTGTCGGCTGCTGCGACCCCGGCCACCGCCTGCAGGGAGAAACAAGGCGCATCTGTCCCGTCTATCTCTGCCGTGTCTGTTGCGTCATCGATCTCCACGCCGTCGACGAAGAAAATCCGCCTGCAGAAACGGTTGTGGCCACGAGTATACTTCTCATTACAGTTAAAGCAGAGGCCCTGGCGGCGCCGATCCGCCATTTCCTCCGTCGACAACCGTCTGTTGTTGCCTTCACCATGGCCCTGAGGTGCACCCATCGGCGGCGCGGGGAGAGCCAGCTGTTGGTGGAGCGCCGGAAACACCTGCTTTGGTGCCGGTAGTAGGCCTCGCGATGCTGGCCGGGCCGGAGCCGGAGGCTGTCGATCGAGTTCCATTAACTCAACCTGTCAGGCCAGACTCATGGCGGCCGCCAGCGTCTCCGGGTTGTGGATCCGCACCGCGTGACTGAGCGGCGGCAGGAGCCCCCGGTGAAGAGTTGGACGCGTTGGGACTCGTCCAGCCTTCCCGCTCGTGAGAGCAGCTCCTGGAACCGGTTGGAGTAGTCCTCAACTGATCTGGTGCGGCGGCACTCGGCGAGTTCGAACAACGGCGCAGATCAAAGAGCAGGGCCGAACCGTAGACGGAGCAACTCCTTGAAGCGACCCCACGGCGGCGTCCCTTCATCGTCCTGGAGTTGGATGAACCAATATTGTGCGATGCCCTCGAGATTATACGAGGCCATCCACACCCTTTCTTCCCCCATAGTGTGTTGCTGGCGAAAGTATGACTCGCACCTATTGACGAAGAGGAGAGGATCTGACTTACCATCGTACCGTGGGAAGTCCAATTTCTGGAACCTCGATGGACGATCAAGGTCGCGGGGAGCGTCGATGCGTCCGCCGTTGGACGACGATGCGTCGGACTTCTCCTTCAGTCCGGCGATGTCGGCGCGAGGGTGGGCTCGGACATGGTGGTGGCAGCGGGTAGCAAAGTGGGCGATGGTGGAGCGGCTGCTGGCGGGTGAGCGGTGGTGGTGGTGGAGGGCACGGCGGGCCGGGAGTGGTCGGGCGAGGAGCGCCTGACTCGGGATACCAAGCTGTCAAGGACTGAGTACCCTTGACTCGCAGGACCGTGGCTACGCAGCTCGTAGCCGCCGGTCGTCTTCTCTGGTGGGGAGTATGCCTCCCAACCGCAGGCTTACAGAGGTAGAAAGGAGAGAGACAACTGATTATTGCTTGTCTTCAAAGGGTCCGGTTACAATCAATTTATAAGCCAGCCGCCAGATCAAAAGGAGAAACAACTCCCTGATTATTAGTTTCCTTCCTAGCTCTTTCCTTCCTAGCCCTTTCTTTCCTAGCTGCTAGTTTCCTTCTTCGCCCTTTCCTTTCTAGCAATTTCCTTCTAGCTGTCAATCACTGGCGCCCCTTCCTGCTCTGCGTGATCCCCCTGATCTGCGCGATCCCTTGCTGCGTGCCCCTGTTCTGCCTGATCCCTTGCTGCGCGGTCAGCGCGTTCCTCGACGTGGCGAATGTCCCGCGCGCGCCTCCCCTTACGGATATATGGTTGACCGTACATGACACTAATTTAAAATAAAACTTCAGCTTCTATTTTGTTGTGCCTCCAACTATATCTTCTTTACCCAAAAAAAAATCAGGATGCCTTTCCAATTTCCATGTCAACAATGGTAACAAAAGAGTTCGATACAGCAGGGTTTAGATATAGGAACAGAGGAAAGGGATGTAAGAAACAGAATCAAGCCCGTAAATACACTAGATGACTAGACATCTTTTAATGTCACCACGTATATGTATTATATAAGGATCAAAGCCAGATCAATAGAATCAAGTAAATGTGTTTGCTTAATCAGAATAGCAGCTCTGATTTCTAAATCATACATACACTTTGATTTTAAGTTTTAAAATTGCTTTGCCGTTTCTTTCAAAACAAAGGTTGAGTTTTTCCTAAGCTCCCCGCAAAAAATAGATAGGTAATTATAACTTTTGATAAAAACTCCTCAAACTCGACGAACATTAACCTGAATTGAAGTTACAGGGCCTATTGGCTGAGGCTTGACAGCACATGTTTGTGATAAAACAAATTCACCTCTACTAACTGACAACAAAAAGCTCTTCATAGGAGAGAATATGTGCAGTTAACATATCAGTTATATTTGATAGACGATTCAGATTAGCACAATAATTTATTGACATAGCTCACAAAGCAAGGGCACCATACATTATGTACATTCGTATTGTAGTTTGGTTGAGCATAAGATAAGATAGGGCACACACGACCTTATTGTACTTGTGCTTCACCTTCACAAACAAGAGGAGATAATTCAACTCCCAGAGCACACAAGTCCTTCTGTAGTGCCTCAGCACTTTTAAACTGCAACCCAACCATTCCTACACTAAGAGCTGCTTCAATGTTTATCATCCTGAAGTGGTAAAAATACAAACATGTTAAGGAATCCACCTCACTGGTAAACAATACTAGAGCTGCATCAACAAAAACTAACCTATCATCAATAAAAACGCAGCTTGCTGGATCAACGTTGAGTTGATCTGCAGCTTGAAGATAAAACTCGGGCGAAGGTTTGCGCTTTCCTGAATGGTGTAGTGTAATGATCAATCCACAAAATAAAGGAAGCATTTTCCTTAAGCAGCTATCATACAAGACTATAATGGCCTAGTAAACATAACAATGTACTAGAACCCTAGTGTCCCATTGCTCGAGTGATAAGTTAACGCTTAAGAAAGGCTCCTATATAATGCCCAAAACCGAAGTACAGAATTAGTTTATGCATGAACGATCTGCATTCCATGAGATCCAAATTTTAAGATCAATTAAGGTTAGTTCAAACTATTCAAATAGAACTATAGAAGCCATAAAAAACTCGGTCAGCGGGGGGAAGACATAAATTATAATTTATTTATCTTGAATAGCAATATGCCATAGAGAGAAACATCAACAAAGCTCCCAGTTCATCTCTGTAACAAGGAAAATCATAGGCTTGGAAGTCATGAAGCTACAGAATAATAGCCAATCTTCTACCATCAATCTGGCTGGCACTATGATATGAATAATTACAGCAAATTGTCTTATATAACTGTCCCACACATACTACTTCCGTCCCAAAAAGAATGTCATTCTAGAGTTGGACTACTTCCTCAGTTCTCTTGCCCAATGTCCGCCGCTGAGCAGGAAGGACTCCATCAGACAAATTAAAACCACCCTTGGGTCTGCGAGTGAGTCCTGAAGCTCACAGTCAAATCCATTTTTCTGCCATTGTGTGCTCCCTTGGTTGAATCGACTCCTCACCATACATGTTCCTATGTTGATTTGGGGAAAAAAGAGGAAGATGACTCCGTTGTGTGCCCTGCAGCCCTATGCCCCGTGCCACCGAACCTTCATCACGTGCCACCGTCCCCTGCACTCATGTCTCTTTCTGGTCCTTGCGCTCACCACCTTGTGTGTCGCACGCTATTGCTCAGGGAACGGACCAAGAAGGGAGGAAGAAGGAGCTAATTGCAAATTTCATGCATGGTAGTTACTAACTCTACATGCCACGTCGGTCAGGCTAAGGGCCAAACGAAAGGGTATGGACCTGTGGTAAATCACTTAGGGCTTGTTCGGTTCTACCTCAATCCATATGGATTGACGGGGTTTCAATCCCCAGTAAGTCAAAATCCCCTCCTATCTATATGATCGAAAATAACCGAACAAGCCCTTAAAAAGCTTATGGAGGGCCAAAGGAAGGGGTATGGACCTGAGGTGAACCACTTAAAAAGTTTATAAACCCGAAAATCAACTTTTAGAGCTGATGGACCTAACTGAAACTCCTGCATAACTTAATGGACCTATGTTGCATTTAACTCTTAAAAATACTTTCCTTGATGGTGAGCTTAATGAGATTTACGTGCAACAACCTTACTCTGTTCTTGATAGCATGGTTTGCTGCTTACATTGATTCCATTACGGCATTAATCAAGCTCCTCAAACCTGGTTTGAGCTCTTCGTGTCTGATGGCATCTACCTCTCCTAGGAGAAGTACACTCAATATGTCCTTTCACGTGCTGCTCTCACTTGTACCCACACTGCTGATACACCTATGGCGCTTTGTGTTCACTTGTGCCCCACTAGTGATGTGCCGCTCGACGATTCTACTCGCTATCATCATCTTGTTGGGAGTCTTGTCTGACTTGGTATCACTCGTCCTAACATTGCTCATTATGTCCACACCTCCTTCGTGTTCTATGATACCTTCATGAAACCATTTCTCATTTGTCTTTTCTTTAATCACTCTAGCTCCCTCCAGCTTCGGACTTACTTTGATGCCGCTTGGACAAGTGATTCCTCTGATCGTCGCTCTCTCTTTGCTATTGTATTTTTCTTGGCTCCTTGATTGTCTGGAAGACCAAAAGGCAGACTGGAGTTTCCCCATTCAAGTGTTGAGGCCGATTTGTGGGCTATGGCAACTGTGAGTGTCGAGATGTCTTGGCTATGATGGCTGCTTTCAATGTACTAATTATTGTATGAATCCCTTTCTTCTACCAAGCCTAGTGCAGTGATGAGAGTTGTCTCACTAAGGTACCAGATCAAAGGTTTGAAGCAATCTCCATATTTGCGAAGGCAAGGTTTGCCTCGGTTTACCCCTTCCCTACACCCCACTAGGCTCCGTCACTGAGTCTACCCTTTTTTTACTCTCCTCTAATAGTGCAATTAGTACCGTTGTCAGGGATCCTATGCAGCATGACTCACCAAACACATTGGATTGGATGCTTCCTATATGAGATCGCAAGGGCATGATCAAGTTGTGACTCCATATGCCTTTTGAGGTTTAGTTAGCATATGTTTTTCATGAAAGCATATACCAACACGTAACATAGCTATTTGCTCTCCAAACTCAGTGTTGTTGATCAGAATGAGTTTGAAGGTGGCGTTAGGTGTTAGATGTATATAGAATATAATGCGTCTGTATTTAGTCACTTGTGTAGGGTCCTATCTGCATTTTGCACAACTTCATATCCAGCCCTTTGGCCATGCCAATAGATCTGAGTTGCATTTCTAACCCCTCCCTCTCTTTTTGTGTATAGTTTTGGGCAGTTTTTCTATATAATTTAAAATACAAAATCAGATCACTAGGAGTTTCCCGTCCTGTGTTGTAGAAAAAGGTTGAGGGTGTGTTTGAAAGCAAAGTATTTTTTGGAGTTTTGAGATAAAACCATGGTATTGGATAATACTATGGCATTTTTGCCAAGAGGTGTTTAGCTACCTTGTAAAAACTGTTTTGAATACCATGGTTTAGTAGTTATCATTGTATTTTTGGGTATTTAAAACTCCACTCCAACCCAAAATTTTTGTTTATAACTAGCTTCTAGCACATGTACACTAAATACCATGGTTTGATATACTTCATCTCTGAATAAGTATTGCTTCGAGTGATGTAAATAATACTTTGGTTGTGTCATGACATTTTAAAACCATAGTATTTCAAAACCATGATTTTGAAATACTTTGCTTACAAACATGCCCTGATTATTTAACTAAAAGTATTTCACAATACAGTACAAACACACATTTTTGTTTGCTTGCTGAGAATTATTTTCCCATCCTTGTTTTCTTTTGCAGAAAGAAAGAGGTGCTTTAGATTTTCCATCATAAGGGATCAAGATTAAGTTTAGCCCTACATTAGATTCTAAAGAAACAAACACCTGTCGGATAGTAAAATGCTGATAATTGGGATTCATTTATGTGGATGTGGACAAAGATGGTTTATCTAGATATTTTTTGTGATATTTGGTTATGGAATTTATTTTATTGAATAAATTGATCTGTTGCATGACTTAGATATTATGCCTATATGAGGCTCTGTATGGCACAAATCTGAGCAGTTACACGTTCATACCAAAGGCGACAGGGTAAAAGTTGGGCATACCTTCCATAATTTAGGACTTGCTTTGAAATGTTAAAAGTGAAACTGTAAAACTAGACAATTAATTGGTCCCTACAACTACGGAAACAACATGCAGAAGTTACTGATTATTTGAAAATGCATCTCAGGAAACATTTTGGTACTATATATAGGAGAACAAAAATAAAGAACATTACCAGTTCTACAAGAACAAAATGTCCAAGATAAATACTTTGAGAGCTTTAGCTTATCCTCAATTAATTGGTACCTACAAAACATATCTCAGGATCATGCATGATAAACAAACATGCCAACATGAGCTAACACTCACCATACTGGATAATTTGTAAAAGCATGCATTTCATAATTATTTTTCTTCAAACAGCAAAGAATATCTTCGACGCCATCAATGTATTCATATGCTCTCACCATGCACTCTTTTAGACCTGCAAGGCATTAAAATGAATTACAACTACCAACTTCTCTTAGGTCAGTAAAATAAGCAAAAGTCGTGCTTTTAGGAAAAATCTAGTTAAATTTTATATTGGAACCTGTTGGAGATAGGGTTACGAAAGTATTACAAGTGGTAGGTTTGAGGTCTAGGACTAGGACTCCGGCGCTTGGGTGCCGTCGTCCCAGGATTTAGGGCTGCTGGCAGGGGAAGCGTGGCACTGTTCACGCGATGAAACAGTACCATGAATGAATAGTGCCGCAGATGAACAATGTCTGAATTAGGGCTGGTGCCAGGGGCAGGGCGGCACTGTTCACGCAAGGAACAGTACCACGGACGAATAGTACCTCGGCTGACCAGTAGAAGGGTTGAGGGGAAGCACGGACAAGATAATTGACTGCTTGGTTTATTCCTTAGTCAAAAGGGGCTATATATATAGCTGAGATAGTAGCCTCAAACTCTATACAAGACTAACAACCTGATCCTAACAAACTCTATCCGATCTAACAAACTAAGCAAACTAACAAACGGCGATATGGGATGCCGGTTATAACATCTCTCCCGGCCTCCAAAAACACCTCGTCCTCGAGCTGGAAGGTAGGATAAGAGGTCTTCAACATCTCCACCGGTTCCCATGTAGCTTCAACCTGAGATGCTTCGTTTATGGTGGGGGATCTTCCTCAACAGCCACCCCATCGTCGTCAGCAGTCACTTCAAGGTAGAAGAGGCGTTGGCAGTGATGTCCTTGCACAAACGGCTCGTCGCAGTTGTAACACAGACCCTGGCAGCGTCGCTCTGTCATCTCTTCTAGGTGAGGTGCTTGGATGTCGGTGCTGCCGGGGCGTAGGCAGCTGCCGCTGGCCCGGTCGGCGTAGGGGATGGCGCAGCCGGTAAACGCGCAGAGGATGGAGGCACGCGGCCGTCTGAGACTTGTTGGAGGCGTTCGTACGACCGGGCGAGGGCCATGGTCTGCTGCAGGTCTTTCGGGCCGTAAAGCTCGACATCGACGCGGAGGCGTCCTGGTAGGCCAGCAATGAAGAGTTGTGCCTGCTAGTACTGCGCTGGTGGCGGGTTGGCGTGGAAAATGAGGGCCAAGAAACAATCCTGATAGTCTTCGACCGTGGAACAGAATTGGAGACGTGCAGCCTTGCCGAGAAAGTTGTTCCGCAGAGGAGGGCCGAAGCGCTGGTGGAACAGATCCTTGAAACGCTGCCACAGGATGGTGCCCTCGTCGTGTTCCAGCATGTGGTACCAGTGTTGGGCAGTGCCGGTGAGATGTAACGAGGTGATCCAAACATTGCCTACCTCGAGTGTGCGATGGCCACGGAAGAAATGTTCAACGATTCAGCCAGCCCACGGGGTCTTCTTTGCCGTCGAAGATAGGGAACGAAAGTTTGGGGGAGGGGTGGTGTTGACAGGAGCAGCATTGTAGGTGGGTGGTGGGATGTGGTGGTCGGAAACTAGGGAGCGAGGAAGGGGAGTGCGGGAACGGTATCTGGTGGATGGGTAAGGGCATTGTTGGCGCGGCGGAATACCGCCAATGAATAGTGCCACAGATGACAGTGCCTTGGATGAACAGTAGAAGAGTTGAGGGGAAGAACGGGCAAGATACTTGCCTACTTGGTTTATTCCTAAGCCAAAAGGGGGCTATATATATCGCTGAGATAGCAGCCTCAAACTCTATCCAGGACTAACAACCTGATCCTAACAAACTCTATCTCATCTAACAAACTCTATCCGATCTAACTAAGCAAACTAACAAACGGCGTTATGGGATGCCGGTCATAACAGAACCACAGTGCCATTTCTACTTTGACCTCACCTTGCAAATCAAACGATCTGCCATCCTTGAAGAACTTTTTGGCCAGCTCATTCTGAAAGCAACAAATAGAATGACAAAAACATGACTTATGCAACAACAGCAACAACAAGTCAACAACAACAAAACCTTTCAGTCCCAAGCGAGTTGGATAGGCTAGAATTAAAACCCCACAGAACCCAAGTCAAGGTTCATGCACATGGATAGCTGTTTTCCATGCACTTCTCCTATTCAAGGCTAAAACACATGACCTATGGTGTCCAAAAAAATTGTGTAACATGTTAAGATAATAAAAGGTATGTAACAAACCTTTGCATATCTTTTGGTCACAGTTTGAGGTACACAGAGAACAAAAAAGGCATCATATATTCTGGTGTTTCCATTATCTTTTTAAAATTATTGTGACACTGCAGGTGTAAAGAAAACAGATAAGCAGTTTCACTGCTACAATTCAAAAATGATATTTTTCACTCTAACTGAAATAAATAGAGTATAAAAGTTCTTCAGAAAAATGGTACTAATACTTGATATCTGAATGGTACAGCTCAAATCATCAGTTCAGCCAAAAATCCTAAATCCACATCACATACCATGACCCTCTATCAAAATTGTTGATACAAAAAGCATTTTAACTTTTTTCTCCTTTCCTACATAGTTTTTTATAATTAATAAAATAGTTTGGATCTGTAAACTTTGCATTTCTTTATGCAAACTCTGCAATAGGCTCCTAGCTGAGTTGATTAGGTGCCTTACGTAGCACTACTCAAGTCCTCAGTTCGACTCCCCGTGGAAGCAAATTTCTAGGCCAAGGTTAGAAAAATCCCCTCATCTCCCTGATGGCAAAACATAGATCTAAGTTCCAACCCTAGTCGTGATTGTTTCTATAGGGACTACGGTGCCGCTATATATGGGTGGGGCAGGGGTCCGAGGGTTTTTTCAACCTGTGACATCTTATTAATGCAATGCCTATTGCCTAGGGGCTGCCTTACCCCTCCCAGATTAAGTTTTCGTTTCTATAGGGACTACGGTGCCGCTATATATGGGTGGGGCAGGGATCGGGTGTTTTCTCAACCTGCATGACATCTTATTAATGCAATGCCTAGGGGCTGCCTTGCCCCTCGCAGGTTAAGTTTTTTTTCTTAACTATGATCTGCATGATTCCTTACAATGTTTTCAATAATGGATCTCTGGATGTAGGAAGCAAGAACAGTGAGTATGGAAACCTAAGAAAATTCAAGCAGGATTAGTCCAGCATGTATTCCTATGCACAAAGAAAAAAAATGACACGCATGACTCATTTAAAACCAGATAATGCAAGATCAAATGACATCAAGCATATGCCACTAGTACATATACCACACATACAAATACTACACCAAGCATCTAGAACTTACCTCATCAATCAGTCCTTTCTCAAATTCTGACCAAGCCGTTGGATGCTTGGCTTCTAGTAGTTCCTTCATGGACATTCTGCAAAAAAAAAAAAATAGAGATAGACAGATGAGAATGTAGTGCAATAATCGCAAACATCAACACAGGCACAGGGCAAGTGTCTGAACTACAGTTTACTGGCATAACAAAGCAAAAGGACGTACAGAACGAAAGGTAACAAAATGGTTGGCAACACCTAATCACATTTCAGCCGTGCTATTTCATCAATAAATTCACAGAATACCATACGAATTAACCAGGTCATGTTAGATTTTGTAATATTACACCAAACCAATCCTTTCGGCTAGCACTACCACAGTTCGCAAATTCTCCACCAACAAACCGATCACGGATACAATCCACCACAACACAGACAAAAATACTATTTATAACACCTTACAATATACTACTCCGCAGAATCAAACATGCATTCCGTCGAACGATTGAGCGACACACCTTAATCCACCCCACCCGACAGACCGCACAAATAAGTAAACGAGAAGAGCCGCGGTATGTACGGAACTGAAAGAAGCCGGGGATGTGGTGGTAGAACGGGTCCCGGACGAGGGTGTCCATGACGTCGAACAGCAGCACAGGCAGCTTCCTCGTGCCGGCTGCCGCCTCTGACCCCGCGGCCACGGAAGCGGCGGAGAAGGGCGACGACATGGATGGCGCAGGCGGCCGCTGCGAAGAGGCGGACTTAGCGAGGAAGGCGAGTGAGGGAGCGCGAGGGAGCAGCGAGACCATGGATGCAGGCGAGAAAGAAAGGAGTAGCAGGAACCGAGAAAATATATCCGATCCGCCGGCGATACAAACAGGTGCTCGCGTGAAAATTGAGGAAATTCGAAGTTCGTCGTCTTGGTCCGAATGAGTGAATAAGCTCATCTCCAGGAGAATCTGCGTATAGATGTTTTTCACTATTTATGGCTTAAAGGTTTGAAATAAAGAGTGAGATCTAGATAGAATAGAGAATTATATTGTTATGCATGGCTAAGCCTATATTAGGCGTAATAAGGCAAAGACTGCTTAGACGGGGCCTAAGACTCAATAGCTAATAGATCAGCTCTATCTAGTTAGGTATACTTATCCAAAGTTAGTAGATAGACTTAGATCAACTCTATCTAGATAGTTATACTTATCCAAAGTTAATAGATAGACTTAAGATAGCTCTATATATAGATCTGTAAACTCTGGAATAAAGATAAGCAGAATTCTAATCTATTCTACCTTCCCAGAGGGAGCCAGAGTCTCCTGTGATCTTCTCCCTACGCGCGACCCAGCCAGGATCACGACGGCGCCTCAGCACCGCCGCCCTGGTCGCACCAAATCCCCACCCTACAATCTGCACAATCTCCCCGGTAGAATTCGTAGTTCTACCAATCTAGTATCAGAGCCCTCGACGATCATGAGTTCCTCCAAGTCGTTGTCACCGGGACAGCAGCCGCCGCCGGCCACAAGCCCGCCCGCAGCGCCGGTCGTCTCCCTGGCCGCGGTCCCTGCGCCGTCGGAGGCCATGGCGCTCGGCCCTCCCGGCGCGGCCATCAACCAGCAGGCCACCCCCGCGCTCACACCGGACCAGATCGCGGCGTCCTTGGCGGATCTCAGCCACACCATGCGCGATATGCAGATCACCATGAACGTCATGCTGACAGGCCACCTCCCCTTCCCCAATCCACAAGCCGCCCATCCACCCCAGCCGCCGCACCCGTCCCTGACGGCGCAGCCACCGTCGGCCGCACTGCCCCCACCCACGCAGCCACCTGCGCCACTCCCTCCACTCGCCCGGCAACCAATCTCTTACCAGTACGGCATGTCGATCGACCCCGGGCCTTCATCCACCGCACCACCGACCACAGCCCCCATCCATATGATCCGCTTCCCACCATCCCCATCCCCCATCCCATCTTGGGCGCAGGGCGCGCCTACGGTTTCACCACCAGTGTACTCCGAGGCACTCCTGCGACCGGCCCTCACGACTTCCTTACCCAGCAGCGCCGCCGGTGGGCCTCCCGGGGTGCTGTTAGGAGGCGGCGACGGCCCCCTGTTCCTGGGTCAGGGGCCCTTGCGCCCCCACGTACCCGCGGCGACAACAGCGTGGTCACCGTACCACGGGCTGCCTCAGGACAACGACGTGGAGACCGCAGCCTACGGGGGCGCTGAGGCGCGCGCGCCTCCACGCTACTACAAACTGGATTTCGCCACATACGATGGCTCCGAATATCCGCTGAACTGGCTAAATCATTGTGAGCAGTTCTTCCGGGGGCAGCGCACGCCAGCCTCGGATCGCACGTGGTTGGCCTCGTACCATCTTAAGGGGCCAGCACAGACGTGGTACTATGCCCTGGAACAGGACGAGGGCATGCCGTCTTGGGATCGCTTCGCCGAGCTGTGTCGCCTTCGCTTCGGTCCAGCAGTGCGCGGTTCTCGCCTTGCGGAACTGGGACGCCTCCCCTTCCTGTCCACGGTCCAGGAGTACTCGGAACGCTTCCAGGCGTTGTTGTGTCGAGCTCGGGACGTCTCCCCCATGCAGAAGACGGAGTTATTCGTGGGCGGCCTCCCCGAGTACTTGTGGGTGGACGTTGAGCTGCGCGATCCGCAGAATCTACAAACTGCCATGTACCTGGCGCGGGCGTTCGAACGGAGCGCGGCGACCTAGCCCCCATCCCAGTAGCGCGGGTCGCGACCACCGCAACGAGCGCAGGGCTCGGGTCGCGTGACACCAACACCGCCCGGGGCTCTACCGACCGGTACGACGACGCCAGGCGATAGTACGACTCTGACACGCCCATTTCGCCGATTGTCCCCGGCCGAGCAGCAGAAGCGGCACCGACAGGGGCTCTGCTTCAACTGCGATGAACCCTACGTTCGGGGACACGTCTGCCAGCAGCTGTTCTACTTGGAGGTCGACGAGACGGTCGGTGAGGGTGGGGTCGACCCCCTGGAGGAGCCAGCCGCCCCAGAAGTCACCGGAGCCAACGCGTTGGTGGTCTCGTTACACGCGCTGGCGGGCATCCGGACGGACAAGACGCTGCTGCTACCAGTCACCATCAACGGCGAGCGACTACTCACGCTCATGGACATAGGGTCAACCCACAACTTCCTCAACGGTGACATGATGAGCTGCCTCGGGCTAGCTTTGGCGGGTGGCGAGCACCTTCGGGTCACGGTGGCCAACGGTGACCGCCTACCCTGCGCCGGCATCGCCCACGACGTTCCCGTCATCATCAACGACGAGCCCTTCTCCATCACGTGCGTCGGGATGCGCCTGGGCTGCTTCAACTTCATCCTCGGCGTGGACTTCCTGGAGACGCTGGGCACCATCCAGTGGAACTTCCGAGCACCGACCCTGTCGTTCCAGCGCCAGGGCCGGCGCATCCACTGGCAGGGTGTGCGGGCCACGCAACAGCCTGCCCCGCAGCAGCTGGCTGTGGCAGTTGTCAACACTGCCCAGCAGCCCCTCATGGACGTCCTTCTGAAGCAACATGGCGCCATCTTCGACGAGCCCACGGGACTGCCCCCGGCCCGCCCCTATGACCATCGCATCCACCTGTTGCCCGGTACAGCTCCGGTGGCCGTACGACTGTACCGGTACGCGCAGCTGCAGAAGGACGAGCTGGAGCGACAGTGTGAGGCCATGCTCACACAAGGCATCATACGACCCAGCACGTCGTCGTTCTCCGCCCCGGTGCTCTTGGTTCGCAAGGCGGACCGCTCGTGGCGTTTCTACATCGACTACCGCGCCCTCAACGCCAAGACGTCCAAGGACAAGTTCCCGATCCCGATGGTGGACGAGCTCCTCGACGAGCTCCATGGAGCCCGTTTCTTCTCCAAGCTGGACCTACGCTCAGGCTACCACCAGGTGCGGATGCACACCGATGACATCGCCAAGACGGCGTTCCGCACCCATCATGGCCACTATGAGTTCCTGGTCATGCCGTTCGACCTCTCGAATGCGCTTGCTACTTTCCAGGCCCTGATGAACAACGTGCTCCGCCCATATCTTCGGAAGTTTGTGCTTGTCTTCTTCGACGATATCCTGATCTACAGTGCATCATGGGCGGAGCACCTCCAGCATGTGGGCATCGTCCTCGAGACATTGCAGGCACACCACCTCCACCTGAAGCGCTCCAAGTGTTCCTTCGGCGCCACATCGGTGGCCTATCTGGGCCATGTCATCTTCGAGGGCGGGGTCGCCATGGACGCCGACAAGGTCAAGGCAGTGGCCTCCTAGCCGCCCCCGCGGTCTGCACGAGGCCTCCGGGGCTTCTTGGAACTAGCAGTGTACTACCGGAAGTTCATCAAAGACTTCGACCTTATCGCAGCCCCGCTGACGCGTCTCTTGTAGAGATGGCAATGGGTACCCGAAACCCGAATACCCGATGGGTTTTACCCGATATGAAGTCGGGTACGGGATGATTTCTCTACCCGCGGGTATGTTAATGGGTAAAAACCTCTACCCGTTGGGTAGATGGGTACGGGTACGGGTTGGAACTACCCATACCCGTCTACCCATGGGTAAAATATACCCACATCAATACAACTATAACCATCTAATAGAGCTCATCTTAGCTAAAATAAAACCCTTCTCTAGCTACCATTTGTCTAGATACCAAGTTATGTAATCATATGATTTGTTATATGTGAAGTTGAAGTTGTTTTTATATGTTTATTTAATATTTTGAGTGATTGGTATATTGAAATTTAAGACTTTCCTAGCGGGTACGGGTTACCTGACGGGTAAAAATACCCGCGCGGGTACGGGTATGGGTAAGATTTTATACCTGCGCGTATATATGGGTAACCCGACGGGTATAATTTTTTTGATGGGTATGGGTATGGAATGGTACTACCCGACGGGTATGTACCCGTTGCCATCCCTAGTCTCTTGCGACGAGACGCGTTTGCCTGGGACGATGACGCGACAACAGCCTTCCACACCCTAAAGCACGCCCTGACAACGGGTCCAATGCTCCAGATGCCGAACTTCGCCAAGCTCTTCGTCGTCGACTGTGATGCGTCAGGTGCAGGGTTCGGTGTTGTCCTTCATCAGGGCGCGGGACCTCTCGCCTACTTCAGCAAGCCATTTGCAGCCCGCCACCTTAAGTTGGCGGCCTACGAGAGGGAGCTCATCGGCCTCGTGCAGGCCGTCCGTCACTGGCGCCCGTACTTGTGGGGGCGCCACTTTTCTGTTCAGACTGACCACTATAGTCTAAAATTCTTGCTGGATCAGCGCTTGTCCACAGTTCCTCAGCATCAGTGGACCAGCAAATTGTTCGGTTTCGATTTCTCGGTGGAATACAGGCCGGGGCGCCTGAACACCGTGGCCGACGCCCTGTCCCGCCGCGACTCGGAGGCTGCCGTGGAGGACACGACTATGGCAGCACTGGCCATCTCGGGCCCGACATTCTCCCTGTTGGACGACATTAGGTGGGTGCTGTTAGCTGCACCTGACGGGTAGCACCTCCTCCAGCAGCTGCGGGACGGTGTCTTGGCTGCGCCATGGCGCCTCGTCGACGGGCTGCTCTAGCACGGCACACGCATCTTCGTGCCAAACTACAACGACCTGCGGCACCAGGTGCTGACATTGGCGCACTCGGCATGTCATGAGGGCGTCCAGAAAACCCTCCATCGACTACGGGCAGACTTCTACATGCCACATGATTGCGCGCTCGTCCAGGACTGGGTGCGCACCTGCACCACGTGCCAGCAAAACAAGACACTGGCGCAGCAGCCGGGCAGCCTCCTACAACCCCTTGAGGTGTCATCCCAGGTGTGGGCCGACATCTCCATGGACTTCATCAAGGGGCTGCCCAAGGTGGCAGTCAAATCCATCATCCTCACGGTGGTGGATCGCTTCTCCAAATACGCCCACTTCATCGCCCTCGGCCACCCCTACACCGCGTCGTCCGTAGCACGGGCATTCTTCGACGGCATCGTATGACTGCACGGGTTCCCTTTGTCTATTGTCAGTGACCGGGACCCCGTCTTCACCGGGCATGTGTGGCGCGACCTCTTCAGGATGGCGGGGTGACACTAAAGATGAGCACCACCTTCCACCCACAGACGGATGGACAATCGGAGGTGGTCAACAAAATTATTGCAATGTATCTTCGGTGTGTCACCGGCGGTCGACCGCGGGCATGGGTGGATTGGCTGTCCTGAGCGGAGTATTGCTATAATACCTCCTACCACACAGCATTGCGTGCCACTCCCTTCGAGGTGGTCTATGGCAGATCCCCACCGTCCATGCTACCTTACACGCCAGGGACGACACGTACTGAGGCCGCAGACGACATGCTACGCTCCAGAGATGAGATGTTGGCCGAGGTGCGCTAGCGCCTTTTGCAGGCCCAGCAGCTCGCCAAGAATTATTACGATGCTGGGCATCGGAAGGTCTAGTTCCAGGTGGGCGACTGGGTGTGGCTACGCCTGCTGCACCGCACCTTTCAGTCCCTCCACCCTCGCGCGAAGGGGAAGCTGGGACCTCGCTACGCCGGCCCTTTCCGTGTCCAGGAAAGGATTGGATCGGTAGCCTACCGCCTGCAGTTGCCAGATGGTGCTTGCATCCATGATGTCTTCCACGTCAGCCTGCTGAAGCCGCACCGTGGGGATCCTCCTGCAACTCCGGGGACACTTGACCCTATGATGGATGGCCAGCTGCTTCCTGTGCCGGCCAAGGTGCTTCGCGCTCAACTTAGGCGGGGCGTGTGGCAGGTTCTCGTACAGTGGCGTGGATTGGCTGAAGATGACGCCACATGGGAAAAGCTTGAAGAGTTTTGTGCTGCTTACCCCAACTTATAGCTCAAGGATGAGCTATTTGAGAAAGCGGGGAGAGATGTTATGTATGACCAAGCCTATGTTAGGCGCAATAAGGCCAAGGCTGCCCAGATGGGGCCCAAGTCCCAATAGCTAATAGATCAGCTCTATCTAGTTAGTTATACTTATCCAAAGTTAGTAGATAGACTTAGATCAGTTCTATCTAGATAGTTATACTTATCCAAAGTTAATAAATAGACTTGAGATAGCTCTATATATAGATCTGTAAACTCTGGAATAAAGATAAGCAGAATTCCAATCTATTCTGGCTTCCCAGAGGGAGCCAGAGTCTCCTGTGATCTTCTCCCTGCACGCGACCCAGCCAGGATCACGACGGCGCCTCAGCGCCGCCGCCCTGGTCGCACCAAATCCCCACCCTACAATCTGTGCAATCTCTCCGGTAGAATCTGTAGTTCTACCATATATGAAGATAATTTAACTTCGAGACCGAGTCCAATGGTCAACCCCACATCTCTCCCACCCCATATACGGTGTCATTTGGGAAATTTGCCCCTCCAACCACTCTCCAATTGCTCCCCATATATGAGAAGAGAGAAAACTCTTCGCATATATGGAGTGAATTCTAATCTTCCCTATATATTAATTATATCATTATTATGTTATATTATTTCATTTCAAGTTATTTAATATGATAACAATATGTATTACAACAGTATAAATAGTGTATAATTTTTTAAACTTCAAAAGCCGATGAAAAATGTTAAAAACTGAAATACATTATATATGAGAGCGGGATATAGTGAATGGTTGGAGATGTTTTTGAGGGGGTATCTTTTAGGTATAAAATATAATAGAAAGTATAGATATTGGGAAAATGATTGGAGATGTTTTGAATTCACCTGAACACGAAACACCATTATAATAAAACAGAACTGCACGTTACATCTTTGACGAATTACACACAATAATCGTCATAATCTAAAAAGTTTTAGAACAGACTCAACTAAATGGGTATAACAATATAATCGGCAACGACTAATATGCAAGCAGATATTAGGTGCAAGCGTGCAAGCAGACTTTTTTGTCTGTTAGATCTAAATCCAACGGTAGATACAATTGTGGCTTGTTAGGAGTTTTTTATAAAGCTACATCAGGTGGTGGTGGAAGGGTTTAAGTGCTAAATATGACATACCGTTGAATCTATATCTAACGGAGTAAAATATATGCTTGCACGCTTTCACCTAGTGCATGCTTGTATATTAGTCGTCGTCCAATATAGTCTCATTAAATTACTTATAATATATATACACGGTAGTGCCAACGCCACCTAGAGATCCCCACACGTCGACGAGTTAAAGAAAACAATAGACAACAGTAGGAGTTGGGATTCACACCCTGGTGGGTTAAAACAAAGGCACCTATTTTAACCAATGGAGATAATATCTATTTGTGTTATATAACATGAAGATATTGTTAATGTCTATATATTATATCTCAGTAATCCTTATAAATAATTGAGGCTAAAAGATGGAATTACTAAGTTTGTTCACATCATTTCCTGTAATGTTTGTTTTTAAAGAGTGGCTGATGATAGAGGACAAGGTCTGATCTTCCGTGAGGTAGAATAACTTGATTGGGTGGAGATTCGACATTAATGATCCAAGGCTCCAAGCGTACGGATCCTCATAATCACTATATCACTAATCCATTGGTTATCACTCATGACACACGAGTGACTTCGCCACAAAGGCTTATCCCTACAAGTGCAATCAAGAACACAAGCAAGAACAGGAGAACGCAATCAAAATTTTATTAATCACGATGTGGATCTCACAAACCGATGAACGTTGACATTGTTCAATGACAAATATGATCTAAGCAAAACCTAAGCCCTAATGTGCCAGTGGTTGTTGAATAAGTAGAGCATTAGGCGTGTGTGACCCCTGGTCTCAACCCCTAATAGGCTCTGTTGCGATACATGACCCAACGGCCCAATAACGATGTCGCAACACCAAAACAGAATGCGTCCTGGGCATTTTAAGGCTCTGACGCGATACTTGTTTCGACGATTTTCGTTGACTTCGGATGGATTTTAAGGTGGGCCAGTTTATCTTTCCAACCATATCAAGTCTGTCGCAATCGGAGTCCAGATACGTCATGGGCGTCCATTTTTGTGCAGACTGGTCCTATAACTCGAGATGGAGTTGCAGCCGAGTCAGACTTGATCTCCTTCCTGTTGTGGTTGCCCTTGTTGCTCTTCATCGACACATTGGCATTTCCTAAGTCCTTGTCGGTCCTCTCCAAGGTTCATAATCATCAAAACATCTATGGCCCCAAGCGTAAGCTCTGAAACACAATTGACTAGGGTAGAGCATACCTGGAGATTTAGCTATCATGCACGTGATCGTGTTATCAGTTCATACATTGTATGTATAAAAGTGATCTCCTCATCATCCCCCCTCTTGAATTGGAGTCGTCCTCGACTCGAGTTCATCTTCATCACCCATATATGGCTTCAAATCTGAACTGTTAAAGGTGGGACTAACCCCGAAATCTGGAGGCAACTCAAGTGTATCTGCATTATCATTAATTTTTGCAAGAACTTTATAAGGACCAGCATCACGTGGCATCAGTTTAGACTTTCTAAAATCATGAAATCTATCTGTCGGCGTTTCGAGACCCGGGGGTCCCTGGGCCGACGAGTGAATGTCGCCGCGTGCCCCAGCCCAGATGGGTCGGCGCGAGGCCGAGCGCGAAGGGGGGAAGTGAGGTGGCCGGAGATGGGCGTGAGAGAGGTGGAAATCCCGCGGCCTTCGTGTTCGTCCCGCGCCCAGGTCGGGTGCGCTTGCAGTAGGGGGTTACAAGCGTCCACGCGGGAGAGGGAGCGAGCGGCCTCACGCGAGCGCCTGTCTCGTCCTCGTCCCCGCGCGGCCAACCCTCTCTAAGAGGGCCCTGGTCCTTCCTTTTATAGGCGTAAGGAGAGGATCTAGGTGTACAATGGGGGGTGTAGCAGAGTGCTACGTGTCTAGCGGAGGAGAGCTAGCGCCCTAAGTACACGCCATCGTGGCGGCCGGAGAGGTTTTGGCGCCCGGTTCGTGTGATGTCGTGGCCGTCGGAGGAGCGCTGGAGCCTGGCGGAGGGACAGCTGTCGGAGCTGCCGAGTCCTTGCTGACGTCCTCTTGCTTCCGTAAGGGGGCTGAGAGCCGCCGTCATCATAGAGTATGCGGGGCGCCATCATTGCCTATCTGGCGGAGCGAGCCGGATGGGACGCCGATCTTGTTCCCCGTGGCACGAGTCAGCTTGGGGTAGGGTGATGATGGCGCCTCCTGTTGACGTGGCTGGTCTGCGCCCTAGGTTGGGTGATGTGGAGGCTCCTCCGAGGTCGAGGTCGAGTCTGTCTTCCGTGGCCGTGGTCGAGTCCGAGCCCCTGGGTCGGGCGAGGCGGAGACCGTCGACTGAGGCCAGGGCTGAGTCCGAGCCCTGGGGTCGGGCGAAGCGGAGTTCGTCGTCTTCCGGGGCTGAGCCCAAGTCCGAGCCCTGGGTCGGGCGGAGCGGAGTTCGCCGTCTTCAGGGGCTTAGCCCGAGTCCAAGCCCTGGGTCAGGCGGAGCGGAGTTCGCCGTCTTCAGGGGCTTAGCCCGAGTCCGAGCCCTGGGTCGGGCGGAGCGGTGTTCACCGTCTTCCGGGGCTTAGCCCGAGTTCGAGCCCTGAGTCGGGCGGAGCGGAGCTCCCTATGGTGCCTGAGGTCGGGCCTGACTGCCTGTCAGCCTTACTCTGTCAAGTGGCACTGCACTCGGTGCGGCGCAGGCGACGCTGTCCTTCTGTCAGGTCGGTCAGTGGAGCGGCGAAGTGACTGCGGTCACTTCAGCTCTGTCGACTGAAGGGCGCGCGTCAGGATAAAGGTGTCAGGCCACCTTTGCATTAAATGCTCCTGCGATTTGGTCGGTTGGTGCGGCGATTTGGTCAGGGTTGCTTCTTGGCGAAGACAGGGCCTCGGGCGAGCCGGAAATATGTTCGTCGCTGGAGGGGGGCCTCGGGCGAGACGGAGATCCTCCGGGGTCGGCTGCCCTTGCCCGAGGCTAGGCTCGGGCGAGGCGTGATCGAGTCCCTCGAACGGACCGATCCCTGACTTAATCGCACCCATCAGGCCTTTGCAGCTTTGTGCTGATGGGGGTTACCAGCTGAGAATTAGGAGTCTTGAGGGTACCCCTAATTATGGTCCCCGACAGTAGCCCCCGAGCCTCGAAGGGAGTGTTAACACTCGCTTGGAGGCTTTTGTCGCACTGTTTTGCAAGGGGACCAGCCTTTCTCGGTTGCGTTTTGTTCCGGCGGGTGCGCGTGAGCGCACCCGCCGGGTGTAGCCCCCGAGGCCTCGGAGGAGTGGTTTGACTCCTCCGAGGTCTTAATGCCTCGCGTAATGCTTCGGCTGGTCTGGTCGTTCCCTCATGCGAGCTGGCCGTAGCCCGGGTGCACGGTCGGGTTCCAAGTTCTTGGGCTGGTATGTTGACGCTGTCAACGGTGTGGCCAGAGCCGGGTTTGCGAGAGCAGCCCCGAGCCTCTGCACAGGGCGAGAGGACGATCAGGGACAGACTCGACTTTTTTACATACGCCCCTGCGTCGCCTTTCCGCAAGGAGGAGGGGGGAAAGCGCCATGTTGCCCTCGGAGGGCGCCGAACATGGTGTCTTCGGTGAGCTGCTGGCGGGTAATCCGAGCGGACGTCTGTGCCCCATTCGCTAGGGGTCGGCTAGAGGCCCAGAGGCACACCCAAAAGTACCTGCGGGTGATCTGCCGGACCCGGTCCCCTGTCGACGGGGTCTGAGGGCTCGATGCCTCCCTCTGATGGGATTCCGTTACAAGATCGTTCCCGCTGGTCTCGGAAATGTCCTAGGGTACCTCGGGAGCGCAGCCCGACCCTTGGTTATGTATCGAACGTACCCATGGTCATCCCTCGCTCTGTGTCTGAGGCGGCTGTGAACCCTTCGGGGGCCAGCCTTCGAACCCCTGATCAGTAGTGGGCGCGGAGCCCGAGTAGCCTGAGGCGGTCGTTGAACCCTTCCGAGGGGCCGACCTTCGAACCTCTGACCAGTAGTGGGTGTAGAGCCCACGCGCTCTGAGGCGGCTGTTGAACCCTTCGAGGGGCCAGCCTTCGAACCTCTGATCAGTAGGGAGGCTCGGAGCCTGGTTCCTTCACAGAGAAGGATCCTTTTCGGGGTATCCCCCTTTCCCGGTTTCTGTTGTAAGAGAGAGAAAGAGGAAAAAGGAAAAGGATACGAAATCGAATGACGTGGCGTACCTCTTTTGACGCGGTCATTATGGTGAAGGTGAAGCGTCGCTTGCTTCACCTGCCAGAGGCGCCGCCTGTCCCACCACGGAGTTAATGCGACGAGGCGTGCGGTTCGCGGGGCAGCCGTTGCGCGTGCGCGAGCCGTTCGAGGAACGGCTGTTTCACTTCGAGTTTTTGAATCCCGCGGCCGGTCCGGGCGGAACGTTGAACGGGTCTCGCCTTGGTCTTTATATACTCGAGGGAGGGTCTGGCGATGGTTCTTTGCTCCGCTTCTTGCCTCCCTCTTAGGTTTTCGCAACCTGAGAGACTTAGCCAGAGAAAAGGAAACCGCCCACCCTGTCCTTTACGCCGCCACCCCTTCTGCTCGGTGATGGCCGACCGGGTGACCATCATCTCGCCGCGCGACCCATGGCCTTTCTCCACAGTGACGACGACTGATCTGGAGGATCTTGTTGCTGAGGGTTTACTTCGCCCTCTCTCTGATGAGAGGCGGCCGGAATGGATTCCCCCCGTGAGCGGAGCCGCTCCGTCCCCACCGCCGGGGTACATCGTGAGCTTCGTCTCCTTCCACGAGCGGGGATTCGGTGTGCCGGCGAGCCGCTTTATGCGGGCGATCCTGCACCACTACGGGGTGGAGTTGCACAACCTCAGCCCCAACTCCATCTCACAGGCCGCCATCTTCGTAGCGGTGTGCGAGGGGTACTTGGGGATCGCCCCCCACTAGGACTTGTGGACTCATCTCTTTTCCGCGGAGCTTTTTGCTTCGCCGACGGGGGAGAGAAAGGTCCGCGCGGCAGTGCGGGCCGACGGCTGCATCCTTCAGCTGAGGCAGTCGCGGGCGTCGCTGTATATTCCCGCCATCCTTGTGTCCTCGAATAAAGGGTGGCAGCGCCGGTGGTTCTACCTCCGGAATGACGGCGAGTTGCTCCCGCCGTTTTCCCGGCGAGTGGTCACCGTCGTCGTCGATGCTTGGCGCCATGGGACCCCGCACGAAAGACAGAAGAACCTCGAACCCCTTCTCAAGGCCTTGGAGGCGTTGCGGAAAGGGGGACTCACCGCCGCGGGAGTGATTGCCGCTATCCACCGCCGGAGGGTGCTTCCCTTGGCGGAGCGACGGTTGCCGCTTTGGGAGATGACACCGGAGGCTGACTTGGAGGGCTCGCAGATGTCCTCAGATCCTCTTCTCTTCGACGTTCTCCACGGGCGGGTGGCCGTCGCGTTGGGAAAACCGGACACCAGCGCCTTCTCCCAGCCCTTGATGCGCCCTGACCAAGGGTGCGTGACTCTGGTGAGTGTCCGCTCCTTCCTTCTTGCGTCGAGTTGCCCCTGGTTCTTACGGTCGGGATTTCCATCCGTCTCCAGGAGGTAGGGTGGCACAAGCCTTCCCTGCCACGGGTCCCAGAGGATGCGCTGGACCGAGCAGCGCGGCGGGTTGCCGCGGAGGAGAAGAAGAAAAAGAAGGACGCGGAGAAGGCCTGGGCTCGCGAGCGGATGCGGGCTCGAGACGCCTTGGAGAAGCTCCGTCGTCGGCAGGAGAGGGAGGGGCTCCCGAGGGAGCCGTCGCCGGAAACGCCTGATGACGACGACGATGACGAAGATGATGACGAGGAAGACGACATGGCTGCCCGCCTCGGCTTCAGCCCTGGCTTGAGGTTAGGCCAGGAGCCGTCAAGCCAGCCCTCGAGTGGGATGATGCCGTCAGTCCCCGGAGTCGGGACGCCGAGGTCCCGGCCCGAAGAGCGGGGGCAGACCGAGAGGGTACTTGACCCCTCGGCCGGGGGAGTTGAGGTGACCCCGGGGAGCCAGGCCGAGGCGTCTGTTCCCCGAGAGCCGTCGCCCATGCCGGCAGCGCAGGAGAGCGACCCTCAGGTCGCCGTGGCAGTGCCTGGGCAGTCCGTCTCCCGGGCGTCCAAGGCGCCCAAAGCAAGGGTGGTGCCGAAGCTGCCGGCGAGGCGGACCTCGGCGGCGCCTTCGGGGGTCGAGATCCGAGAGACCTCCCCTCAGGCACGGTTGATCATGGCCCGGAGCGGGTAAGTATCTTGGAACGTCTTCGTCCTGGCTTTTCATTCGTATGTCCCGACCGCGATTTTTCTTTCCTCCTCAGCAAGCGAAGCCATGGCCTGACCGATCTGGCTCCCCAAAAGGCCCTTAAGACGGCGTCGGCTTCCGCAGCCGGCGCCGCTCCGGGCCTTGCCGTTCAGCTGACCTTCTCGCAAGGCGCTCCACAGCAGGGGGCTCAGGCAGCACCAGTCGCCGTGGAGCGAGTTCCCGAGGCCGGCTCTTCTACCGAGGCGGCCATCGTGCTAGAGGAGGCGGCTGACGCGGATGTGGCCCCGGCCCCACCGGACGTGCCGGCGGTGCTGGCACCTGTTGCTACTGAAGCCGCTGTTGTCCCAGTCGGGGAGCGACCTGTTGCTGCCAACGCTGAGATGGCCGAGGCGTCGGCGCTCGGTGCCTCAAAGGAGGGGGACATGGAGATGCGATCCGTCCCGCCGAGCGGCAGCCTTGTCGCTGTGCGGCGGAGCTCCGAGGGTCGGCGCCAGTTGCTCCGGTTCCGGACCCGTGAGGCCTCGGATCCCTTCTTCGTTCTCGACGATGAGCGGGAGGAGCAGTCCTGGGACGAGCTCCGCGAGTGTGCCGAAGCAACGGTGGGGTCGCTCCGGTCGTCGCTAGAGATTTTCTGCAGGGACGTCCCCAAAATCCTCCAGGTAACGGTTTCAGGCATACCTTTTTTTCTTGTGACCAAGGCGTCTTTTGTGACGCCCCGCTTCCTTCACTCAGGATCTGACGGATCTGAGCGCCGCCAAGTCGTCGTTCATCCGCCACGAGGTCGACGTCTGGGGCTCGCTGCGATCCCTGAAGACCTCGCTCGCCGGGGCTACTGTGCGCCTCTCTCAGCAGGGCGCCGAGGTGGTGGACCTTCGGTTGCTCTGCACCGATCTGAGAGCCGAGGCGGCAGCGGCACGCGCAGAGGCGGTAGCGGCACGCGCAGAAGTGCGACGACAGCAGTCGGAGTTCGACCAGATCATCAATGAGCGGGACCAATCTCGGGGCCGGGCTGCCGAGGCCGAAAGCCGGGCTGGAGCCCTTGCAGCCGACCTAGCCGTAGCCTAGGTCGCAGCCTCGGAGCAGCGTGCCCGAGCCGGAGGTACGCCCTGGCCATTTTCGGTTTTTGTTTCAGCTTGTTCCCTCCGCTTGTGTTTGAGATCTTTCGTTCTGGCTGTTCGCAGAGCTCGAGTCCGCCCTTGATGAGTCAGCCAAGGCGCTTGCCGAGGCGCTTGCCGAGGCGCTTGCCGGGGCGGCCGAGCAGAGGGAGGCCGACCACGCGGCCATGTTCGAGGCCGTCTCGGACTTCTGCCGGGTCCTTGGCTTCGGCGACGTCCCCTCATGAAGCTCCCCTCAAAGTCGCATGCCGGCCTTGGGCGATCATGTGCGCGGCAGACTCCGCGAGGCGCTACACCACGGCGTCAGGCGGGCCTTCACCGTGCTCGCTTCCCACTACGTCGTGGACCTGGAGCGGGTCAGCGAGGGGTATTGCCTTCCTGACGAAGATGAAGCCGCCCTGGCAGAAGTCCAGAGGCTCGATGCGGCCGCCGCGGGTCCGAGCGCAGTGCTGGCGACCACCTTCGAGGTAGAGATCCTCCCGCCTGCGCCGTCGTCCGAAGCCGGGATGGACTTTTCCGAGGGCGGGGACGAAGCCGAAGGCGTGACTCCTTCCCCGGGCGACGCCTAACTCTGTCGGAGCAGTTTCTGTTGGATGCACGTGTGTCTTTCTGCGGCCGCTGAGGCCTGAACACTTTATTACCGTTGCATAAAGTCGTGCTCCTTTCCCTTTCATTTTGCGTGTCTGGCCCCGCCTGTCATTAGCAGGGTGGCTTCCCCAAGTAGGAGTCACTTTTCGTGGTGGGTGACGAGTGAGGTGTCCGTAACCCAGAGGCGTAGGAGTCCCTCGGCTCAGTCAGCCTTGCAACTTACATGCACCCGCGTTCGCTCCTTGGGGTCCTGCTTCCGACATAGCCGGGGGAACGCTAAAGCCTTTTCGATTGAAAACTTTGACGCGGAGGGGTTCCCCCCTTTTTAGCCCCCGAGGGAGGGTCGGGCTCTGCCGAGGCAAGGCTGACCCTTCCTTGATGACTAAAACTTGCGTAGGGGCGAGGTAAGCGAACAACTTGAAAGCATCTTAAGGGTAGAGGCGACGTAGCTGTTAGACGTTCGAAGTGTTGGTGCAGACCTCGCCTTGACTGTCGGCCAGTTCGTTTGTTCCGGGCTTCAGAACTTTGGCGATGACAAGTGGCCCTTCCCAGGGGTGCGTGTAGCCCCCGGGTGTCTCCAACAAGGGCTCGGGGTGCTGCGCGATGGTCGCAAGCCCCCGAGTGTACCTCTCGTAGGGGCTCCCGGCCTTTGGCGATGGAAATGCATCACTGGAGGAAGCCTGAGGGGCTGCGGTGGTGGAGCTCCTTCCCATCTCCCAGCAAGACGAACGACTTGGCGCGCCGCGCCAACCGCCGAGCTTTGGCTCGGTCGAGGGGTAGCTCTCCTCGGTGGAGATATTGCAGGTACGGGGTCTGCCAGTTTCGATTAGGCGTGACCCCGCTTCGCTCCTCCTCGACGCGCAGTGCCTCACCCTCGGGGGCCGAGGGTACCTCGGACCGAGCCAAGGGTACCTCGGGCTGGGCCGAGGGTGCCTCGGGCTCGGGCGTGTCGTCGATCTTGACGGAGGGTTGATGCAGGTCTCGGGAGAAGGCTTACGAGGGAACCATTATTCGCCCCGAGGCGGTACAAAGGCAGGCCTCTTTCACCGAGGTGCGGGATGAAACGGCTCAGGTCCGCAAGACATCCCATGACTCTATCTCTGTACGCCTTTCAAGTCCTTGATGGCCCCATGCTGGTGACGGCTGCGATCTTCTCCGGGTTGGCTTTGATGCCCCGCTCAGAGACGATGAACCCCAAGAGCATGCCTTGGGGTACCCCGAAGACGCACTTTTCGGGATTGAGCTTCACGCCTTTCGCCTTGAGACATCGGAATGTCACTTCAAGGTCGAAAAGGAGGTCGGAGGCTTTCCTCGTCTTGACTACGATGTCATCGATGTAGGCCTCGACCGTTCGGGCAATGTGTTCGCCGAACACATGGTTCATGCACCGCTGGTACGTCGCACTCGCATTCCTCAAGCCGAACGGCATGGTGACATAGCAGTACATGCCGAAGGGTGTGATGAAAGAAGTCGCGAGCTGGTCGGACTCTTTCATCCTAATTTGGTGATACCCGGAGTAGGCATCGAGGAAAGACAGGGTTTCGCACCCAGCAGTGGAATCCACGATTTGATCGATGCGAGGCAGAGGGTAGGGAACCTTCGGACATGCTTTGTTTAGACCAGTGTAGTCCACACACATCCGCCATTTCCCTCCTTTCTTTCTCACAAGCACAGGGTTGGCAAGCCATTCGGGATGGAATACCTCTTTGATGAACCCTGCCGCCATTAGCTTGTGGATCTCCTCGCCTATGGCTCTGCGCTTTTCTTCGTCGAATCGGCGCAGAGGCTGCTTGACGGGTCGGGCTCCGGCTCGGATATCCAGCGAGTGCTCGGCGACATCCCTCGGTATGTCGGGCATGTTCGAGGGACTCCACGCGAAGACGTCGGCATTCGCGCGGAGAAAGTCGACGAGCACTGCTTCCTATTTGGGATCGAGCTCGGAGCCGATCCGGACTTGCTTGGAGGCGTCGCTGCTGGGGTCGAGGGGGACGGACTTAACCGTCTCCGCTGGCTCGAAGTTGCCGGCATGACGCTTCACGTCTGGCACCTCCTTAGAGAGGCTCTCCACGTCGGCGATGAGGGCCTCGGCGTACTCCACGCACTCCACGTCGCATTCGAACGCGTGTTTGTACGTGGGGCCGACGGTGATGACCCCGTTGGGGCCCGGCATCTTGAGCTTGAGGTAGGTGTAGTTGGGGACGGCCATGAACTTCGCGTAGCATGGCCTTCCCAGTACCGCGTGGTAGGTTCCTCGGAACCCGACCACCTCGAACGTCAGGGTCTCCCTTCGGAAGTTGGAGGGTGTTCCGAAGCAGACGGGAAGGTCGAGTTGTCCAAGGGGCTAGACGCGCTTCCCGGGGATGATCCCATGGAAAGGCGCAGCGCCTGCCCGGACCGAGGACAGATCGACACGCAGGAGCCCGAGGGTCTCGGCGTAGATGATGTTGAGGCTGCTGCCTCCGTCCATGAGGACCTTGGTGAGCCTGACGTCGCCGACGACGGGGTCGACAACGAGCGGGTATTTTCCCGGGCTCGGCACGTGGTCGGGGTGGTCGTCTTGGTCGAAGGTGATGGGCTTGTCGGACCAGTCTAGGTAGACTGGCGCCGCCACCTTCACCGAACAGACCTCCCGATGCTCTTGCTTGCGGTGCCGAGCCGAGGCGTTCGCCGCTTGCCCACCGTAGATCATGAAGCAGTCGCGGACCTCGGGGAACTCTCCTGCCTGGTGATCTTCCTTCTTGTCATCGTCGCGAGCCTTGCCACCCTCCGCGGGTGGCCCAGCCCTGTGGAAGTGGCGCCGAAGCATGGCGCACTCCTCAAGGGTGTGCTTGACGGGCCCCTGGTGATAGGGGCATGGCTCCTTGAGCATCTTGTCGAAGAGGTTGGCACCTACGGGGGGTTTCCGAGGGTTCTTGTACTCGGCGGCGGCGACAAGGTCCGCGTCGGCGGCGTCGCGTTTCGCTTGCGACTTCTTCTTGCCCTTCTTCTTGGCGCCGCGCTGAGTTGACGCCTCGGGGGCATCTTCCGGTGGGCGGCCCGGGGGCTGCTTGTCCTTCCGGAAGATAGCCTCGACCGCCTCCTGGCCAGAGGCGAACTTGGCGGCGATGTCCATCAGCTCGCTCGCCCTGGTGGGGGTCTTGCGACCCAGCTTGCTCACCAGGTCGCGACAGGTGGTGCCGGCGAGGAACGCGCCGATGACATCCGAGTCGGTGATGTTGGGCAGCTCGGTGCGCTGCTTCGAGAATCGCCGGATGTAGTCCCGAAGAGACTCTCCCGGCTGCTGTCGGCAGCTTCGGAGGTCCCAGGAATTCCTAGGGCGCACGTACGTGCCCTGGAAATTGCCGGCGAAGGCTTGGACCAGGTCGTCCCAGTTGGAGATCTGCCCCGGAGGCAGGTGCTCCAACCAGGCGCGAGCGGTGTCGGAGAGGAACAGGGGGAGGTTGCGGATGATGAGGTTGTCATCGTTCGTTCCACCCAGTTGGCAGGCCAGCCGGTAGTCCGTGAGCCACAGCTCCGGTCTCGTCTCCCCCGAGTACTTTGTGATAGTAGTCGGGGGTCGGAACCGGGTCGGGAACGGCGCCCGTCGTATGGCCCGGCTGAAAGCCTGCGGACCGGGTGGTTCGGGCGAGGGACTCTGATCCTCCCCGCTGTCGTAGCGTCCTTCGCGCCTGGGGTGGTAGCCTCGGCGCACCCTCTCGTCGAGGTGGGCCCGACGGTCACGGTGATGGTGCTCGTTGCCCAGGCGACCCGGGGCCGCAGGCGCTGTGTTGCGCGTGCGCCCGGTGTGGACTGAGGCTTCCCGCATGAATCGGTAAGTCGCGGCATGATGTTCCGAGGGGTACCCCTGCCTTCGGGAGGCGGAGATCTCGGCCCGTCGGACCGCGGCGCCTTCCAGGAGATTCTTGAGCTCTCCCTGGATTCGTCGCCCCTCGGTGGTTGATGGCTCTGGAATCGCACGGAGAAGCATTGCTGCTGCAGCCAGGTTCTGGCCGACCCCACTGGATGCGGGTGGCGGCCTGACCCTGACATCGTCGGCGATGCGGTGCTGGAAGCCCTGGGGTAGATGACGCATTTCTCCGGCCGGAGGTTGGCCCGCCCATTCCTGCCCGACGTCCCGGCGGATCGGCTCAAGCGCTCCTGCTCCCTCGTCGAGCCTGGCCTGCACCCCGTGGATTTGCTCGAGCTGTGGGTCATGGCCCCCCACCTGAACGGGGACCACAGCTAGATCCCATGGGATGTCAACGCGAGGCACCGGCCTAGGGAGATCACCGTCCTCCGGCATGCCGAGATGGTTGCCTTCGGAGGGACCCCCTAGATCGACGTGGAAACATTCGCGGCCTGGGCCGCAGTCCTCGTCGCCGAGGCTGCGGCTACCATCGGAATAGTCGGAAAGGCAGTAGTCGCATGCGGTCATGAAGTCCCGCATGGCACTGGGGTCGCCAAGTCCAGAGAAATCCCAACAGAAGTCGGGCACGTCGTCTTCCTCGGACCCAGAGGGCCCGTAGGTCGAGACGTCCGTCAGCCGGTCCCAAGGTGACCGCATACGATACCCCAGAGGGTTTGGACTCGCCCATGCGAGAGCATCCGCCAAAGCGAAGCCGCTTGGTAGGTCGAGGCTGAATCCGAAAGGCGTGAGATGGGAATCGGTCGGTACCTCTTGGTCGACGGGCGGTGATGAAGTCACGTCGGGGACTGACTGCGTCGTCGTCTCAGGCATGAGGGTGACGTCCAGCAAGCCTTTCGCGAGCGTGCTGGCGTCGTCCGTTTGCTCGGAATTGGCGTGTCGTGGGGAGACGGCGCTCGTCTTCGTCTCAAACGCGAGGTCGATGCCCGACGCGCCCCCCGTTGGGGCGCTGGCGCCGTCGACTCGCTCGACAGCCGACGAGGCGCTGCCTCCTGCTTGGCCTTGGTTGCCCCGCCTCCTCCTCTGTCGGCGGGGGAGAGGACGGGGTGAGCTCGAATGTTGTTCTTCCACCACGCGGGGAAGATGTCGTCGATTCCGCCGCCGGCGGGCGGGATGTCGGCCGCCATTGTCGCTATCGCACGGCGGTGGAAGGAGTATCATGTCGTAGCTGCCATCGAGGGACATGAACTCAAGACTCCCGAAACGGAGCACCGCCCCGGGCCGGAGAGGTTGCTGGAGACTGCCCATCTGGAGCTTGACGGGAAGCTGTTCGTCAACACGCAGCAGGCCCCTACCTGGCACGCCAACTGTCGGCGTTTCGAGACCGGGGGGTCCCTGGGCCGATGAGTGAATGTCGCCAAGTGCCCCAGCCCAGATGGGTCGGCGCGAGGCCGAGCGTGAAGGGGGGAAGTGAGGTGGCTGGAGATGGGCGTGAGAGAGGTGGAAATCCCGCGGCCTTCGTGTTCGTCCCGCGCCCAGGTCGGGTGCGCTTGCAGTAGGGGGTTACAAGCGTCCACGCGGGAGAGGGAGCGAGCGGCCTCACGCAAGCGCCTGTCTCGTCCTCGTCCCCGCGTGACCAACCCTCTCTAAGAGGGCCCTGGTCCTTCCTTTTATAGGCGTAAGGAGAGGATCCAGGTGTACAATGGGGGGTGTAGCAGAGTTCTACGTGTCTAGCGGAGGAGAGCTAGCGCCCTAAGTACACGCCATCGTGGCGGCCGGAGAGGTTTTGGCGCCCGGTTCGTGTGATGTCGTGGCCGTCGGAGGAGCGCTGGAGCCTGGCGGAGGGACAGCTGTCGGAGCTGTCGAGTCCTTGCTGACGTCCTCTTGCTTCCGTAAGGGGGCTAAGAGCCGCCGTCGTCACAGAGTATGCGGGGCGCCATCATTGCCTATCTGGCGGAGCGAGCCGAATGGGACGCCGGTCTTGTTCCCCGTGGCACGAGTCAGCTTGGGGTAGGGTGATGATGGCGCCTCCTGTTGACGTGGCTGGTCTGTGCCCTAGGTTGGGCGATGTGGAGGCTCCTCCGAGGTCGAGGTCGAGTCTGTCTTCCGTGGCCGTGGTCGAGTCCGAGCCCCTGGGTCGGGCGAGGCGGAGACCGTCGGCTGAGGCCAGGGCAGAGTCTGAGCCCTGGGGTCGGGTGAAGCGAAGTTCGTCGTCTTCCGGGGCTAAGCCCAAGTCCGAGCCTTGGGTCGGGCGGAGCGGAGTTTGCCCTCTTCAGGGGCTTAGCCCGAGTCCGAGCCCTGGGTCGGGCGGAGCGGAGTTCGCCGTCTTCAGGGGCTTAGCCCGAGTCCGAGCCCTGGGTCGGGCGGAGCGGAGTTCGCCGTCTTCATGGGCTTAGCCCGAGGCCGAGCCCTGGGTCGGGTGGAGCTGTGTTCGCCGTCTTCCGGGGCTTAGCCCGAGTCCGAGCCCTGGGTCGGGCGGAGCGGAGCTCCCTATGGTGCCTGAGGTCGGGCCTGACTGCCTGTCAGCCTTACTCTGTCAAGTGGCACTGCAGTCGGTGCAGCGCAGGCGGCGCTGTCCTTCTGTCAGGTCGGTCAGTGGAGCGGCGAAGTGACTGCGGTCACTTCGGCTCTATCGACTGAAGGGCGCGCGTCAGGATAAAGGTGTCAGGCCCCCTTTGCATTAAATGCTCCTGCGATTTGGTCGGTTGGTGCGGCGATTTGGTCAGGGTTGCTTCTTGGCGAAGACAGGGCCTCGGGCGAGCCGGAAATATGTTCGTCGCTGGAGGGGGGCCTCGGGCGAGACGGAGATCCTCCGGGGTCGGCTGCCCTTGCCCGAGGCTAGGCTCGGGCGAGGCGTGATCGAGTCCCTCGAACGGACCGATCCCTGACTTAATCGCACCCATCAGGCCTTTGCAGCTTTGTGCTGATGGGGGTTACCAGCTGAGAATTAGGAGTCTTGAGGGTACCCCTAATTATGGTCCCGGACACTATCCTTTCTCAAATAAACCCACACCAAGTCACTAGTTCCAATTTTATTTTCTTCCTACCTTTACTAGCGGCAATGCGATAATTTTCATTCATCTTTTCAATTGACAACTTAGTTGTTTCATTTAACTTAAGAATGAATTCAGAACGTTGTGTAGCATCCAAGTTCACTATTTTAGAAGTTGGTAAAGGTAGAAAATCAATTAGAGCATGAGTATTAAAACCATATACTACCATAAACGGACTAAGCTTGGTTGTGGAATGAATGGATCTGTTATAAGCAAACTCAATATGTCGCAAACATTCCCCCACAACCTCAAATTATCTTTCAAAACAGCCTGCAACATAGTAGATAAAATGTGATTAACAACCTCTGTTTGCCCATCAGTTTGGGATGACAAATAGTAGAAAACAACAACTTTGTTCCCAATTTAAACCACAAGGTTCTCCAAAAATGGCTCAAGAACTTAGCATCCCTATCAAAAACAATAGTATTTGGGACACCATGCAAACGCACAATCTCAGTGAAGAATAAATCAACAGCATGTGAAGCATTATCATTTTTGTGACAGGGTATAAAATGTGTTGTCTTAGAGAAACGATCAACAACCACAAAAACGCTATCACTCCCCCTCTTTGTTCTAGGCAATCTTAAGACAAAGTCCATAGAAATATCCTCCCAAGGTGCACTAGGAATAGGAAGAGGCATATAAAGACCATGTGGGTTAAGTCTGAACTTAGCTTTGTTGCACGTGGTGCAACGAGAGACGTAGCGCTCAACATCACGTCGCATTCTGAGGCCAATAGAAGTGAGTGGATAGCACATCCTCGATCTTCTTAACACCAAAATGTCCCATCAAGCTACCCCCATGCGCTTCCTGCAAGAGTAGAAGACAAACAGAGCTAGCTGGAACACAACTTGTTAGCACGGTAGAGAAGGCCTTCACGCATCACAAATTTTTGTCACGTTCTTCCTACAATTTTCAAAAACATCTTTGAAGTCCAAATCAACAGCATATAATCCATTTATAGTCTCCAAACCAAAGATTTTATGATTAAGTTGGGACATCATAGTATAACATCTAGATAAAGAATCAGTAATCACATTATCCTTTACTTTTTTATGCTTAATAATGTAAGGAAATGATTCTATAAATTAAATTCATTTAGCATGACATTTGTTTAGATTAGATTGTCCCTTAAGATACTTCAATGATTCATGATTCGAATATATGACAAATTCTTTAGAGCATAGATAATGTTGCCAAGTTTGTAAAACTCGTACTAAAGAATATAGTTCTTTGTCATATGTAGAATAATTCAGAGTTGGACCATGCAATTTTTCACTAAAGAAAGTGATATGTTTACCTCCTTGGATGAGCACTCCTCCAATCCCAATGTCGCTCGCACCCCACTCAAGCTCGAATGTCTTGTCAAAATCAGAAAGTTGCAGCGATGGTACTTGTGTGAGCTTTGACTTGAGGGCATCAAAAACTTGTTGTCGTGCTGGTCCCCAACGAAACGACACTCCATTCTTTTTCAACTCTTGGAGAGGTGCTGTAATGGTGTTGAAACCCCGTATAAATCGCATGTAGAATCCTACAAGACCAAGAAAACTTCAAACCTGCGTGACCATGGTCGGAAGTGGCCAGCTCGTGATGACAACAATTTTTGCCTCATCCATCTCAATGCCCTACGATGTCACAACATATCTAAGAAAAGACACACGATCGGTGCTAAAGGTGCACTTCTCAAGGTTACCAAATAAACATGCATCACACAAGACATAAAAAATAACACGTAAGTATTCAATATGATCATCATGAGACTTGTTGTAGATAAGAATATCATCGAAATAAACCACCACAAGTTTACTAACGAAAGCATGTAAAACCTCGTTCATCAATCTCATGAAAGTGCTAGGCACATTAGTTAACCCAAAAGGCATGACTAACCACTCATTATGACCAAACTTAGTTTTAAATGAAGTTTTCCATTCATCACCTAAAGTCATACGAATCTTGTGGTATCCACTACGCAAGTCATGTTTTGAGAAAACAATAGAACCACTTAGTTCATCAAGCATGCCATCCGATCTAGGAATAAGATATCAGTACCGAACTGTGATGTTATTAATGGCTCTACAATCAACACACATGCACCAAATGCCATATTTGTTAGGAACCAAAAGTATAGGAACGGAATAAGGACTAAGGCTCTCACGAATATACCACGGTCCAGAAGGTCCTAGACCTGGCGCTGAATCTGCTTAGTCTCCTCGGGGTTGGTCCAGAAGATAAATTATTTTTATTATTGCTCGTCCTTTTTAACTTTTATTCTTTAATTAATCTCCTTGTGAAGGATTACTTAAAGGATAAAGGGGGAATCATTTCACTTGTGTTGCCTTATTTTTAACTCCCTTTAAGAACCAAAAGCAAGTAACCAACATTGGCACCCACCTCCGATGAACTCAATACTTTGACAAACAGCACCTTCGCTATGCTTCCGAAGAAGAGTACAACAACTGGTTTTGTTCTTGCTTCCATAGATCAGAATCAAGTTGAAGATGTGCTTATTTGCGATGCATGAAGCTGGAAGAGAAAAGTTACGGATCCCCCGCCTCAAGATGATTAGGGTGAACTTGACCAAGAAATTCGCAATCTCGAAACTATTCAGAAGTAGGCTGAGAAACTAAGGACAAGATGCTTTGAGTTTCTCAATTACATAAGCAAATTGATGAAGCATCAGAGCAGTTGTGTAACATAACGCAACAAATTGAGCAACCAGAAGAACCATGTCATCAGAACAACCTTCGTCATGAAGAGCAAGACTTTGATGATTTTCTGTATGATGGTGCTTCTCCCCTGGCAGTAGAATTACAAGCCACGCCATGGCCACCATTATATAGACCACCCCTAGCTGCTAATGTATGATGGCTTATCAAACCCAAAGCAATTTCTAATGAGTTCTAAAGCTACAATATCATCCTATGGTGGTAACATGATGGTGATGGCAAAGTCTTTTGTCATGGTAGTCAGGAGTGTGACTCAGACTTGATATTCATCTCCTCCACGAAGAACTATCACATCATGGCAGAAGCTCAAAGACATGCTTCTCACCAGTTTTCAAGGATTCTAGACAAAACCCATTACTTCAAAAGCCATGTTCCAATGCACATAGTAGCAAGATGAATACCTCCAGGCTTATGCTCGAACGTTTATATGGCTTCGAGATCAGGCACCAACTATATAAGATGATATTGTCATAGAGGCAATGATTAAAGGACTTCGTTCGGGCCTAGCAGCTCATTACTTTGTTCTCTTTTTCTTGGAGAAGTTGTTACAAAAGATGGATGGGTATATTAGTGTGGACAATGATTTTCACCAAAGAAGAGAGGAAGCAGAGATATGTAGAGACGACCATGGGCTTCAAGGGAAGGTTTCATCCAAGACACATCTGAAGCATACACAACCCAAGTCAGAACAAGGAAAAGACTGGGTTGTCTCAGGGCTAGCAAAGCCAACCCCAGGAATCAGGCGCACAGCAACAATCCTCACAGGGAAATTTTCGCCCGCCAGCTCCAAGGGAAGGAGGAGGTGGCCGAAGCTTTGAAGGCAGGTTCAATACACAACCAAGAAAGTTGTATTGTGTATTCTATGGAGAGAATAAGGGTCACACTACGAAGACCTGTCAACTTACAATTCAAAAATAAAAATAAATCGCTATTGCTGCTGCTCAAGTAACCCAGCCGAAGGAAGTATTTAATACATCTTCATATTATTCACCATAAATCTCACAACACGTTCAGCATCAGGAGCTGAAGCTTCAACAACCTTCGGGCTCCATTGCTTCGACTAATTCTTTGCCCAGTCATTAGTTGCCACCTCCACCCTTCATCTCGTGGCCACCTCCATATGATCAAGTCCTGATCGACCACCCTTAGACCCTAGTGCAGGATATGCAATAGCATGACAGAAGGAGCCATCTGAAGCTCGCACAATGAATAGTGTGGTCCATGAAACCTAGCACATTTACTAGGGCCTGAGGGGCTGGTCTGAACAGCCGAAGCCGACATAAAGAAACAAATTTATTATAATTTGTTGTTTTCTATTTTTCTTCTAGTTTACCTTTGTCTCAAGAAACAAAGAAGGGAATGCCCTTCAAAAGCTTGTAAATGTAACCATGCGGTCGCACATTCGTGTGCGAAAAAAGATCTCGAAGACCTTCGTATGAAGGCATGATCAAAGCTCAAAAGTCATTCCTAAGGGAATGCATAGTTCGAAAAAGCACCAAAGTAAAGGTGTCAAAGGCTCAGAGGTCGTTCCTAAGGGAATACAGAGTCAGATTTTGAAGACCTTCGTATGAAGGCGGGATTCTTTATAACTTTTGACACAATTTCATTGGAACCAACTCACACTCTGCATTATTCACATCATTTGCATCATTGCAACACATCATCTTCGCACTATCACATAATTTGCAAAAATAGCATGGCAAAGCAAATTTCAAAGACTCTCATATGTAAGAGGGGTCGATTTAATCGAAGTATTACTAAATATTTTAGCACAATTTCATATGAGTATAATGTGTTCGTCCTTCATCAAGCATTTCGGGGTAAATGTTTGGTAAAGTTGTCCATCGCCTCTGTGATGCGTGAAAAGAAGGGAATGTGTTTTTCGCCTTCGGGTTAAAAACCACAAATCGAGGTTTCTCACATCAAAAGGCACAAAATACATCAACGAAACGAAGCTTTTTACATATTACATAAATAGTATGTTTTCTACAAATCACTCCTCTTTCATAACTTCATCATTAATGTCTTCACAAATCTTAAGTATAACTTCATCAACAGACTTCTACGCTTGATCAATGGAGGCCAAAGCAACTTTTAACTCTAGGTCATCCTCTGATCGGTATTTGAGAGCACCTAGAGGGGGGGGGGTGAATAGGTGATCCTGTAAAACTTGAAAACTTAAGCCACAAAAACTTGTTAAACGTTAGCACAGTTAATGCCAAGTGGCTAGAGCGAAGATCTTGCACAATATGATAATCACAAAGAGTTCAACACAGAGAAGACACAGTGATTTATCCCGTGGTTCGGCCAAGCACAAAACTTGCCTACTCCACGTTGTGGCGTCCCAACGGACGAGAGTTGCACTCAACTCCTCTCAAGTGATCCAATGATCAACTTGAATACCACAGTGTTATGCTTTTCTTTTCTTATCGCATTTGCGAGGAATCTCCACAACTTGGAGTCTCTCACCCTTACACTTGAAGTTCACAAAGAAGCACGGAGTAAGGGAGAGAAGCAACACACACAAATCCACAGCAAAATGCGCACACACACGGCCAAGAATCGAGCTCAAGAGACTATCTCAGAATTCTCACTAGAACGGAGCTCGAATCACTTAGAATGACAAACGAATGCGCAAAGACTGAGTGTGGATGATCAAGAATGCTCTAAGGTTGCTTGGGTGTCTCCTCCATGCGCCTAGGGGTCCCTTTTATAGCCCCAAGGCAGCTAGGAGCCGTTGAGAGCAAATCTGGAAGGCCATCCTTGCCTTCTGTCGTCGGGTGCACCGGACACTGTCCGGTGCCCGATTTATTTCCTTAAACAGCGCAGCCGACCGTTGCCGACCGTTGCCGACCGTTGAAGATCTGGGAACCGTTGGCGCACCGGACATGTCCGGTGCACACCGGACAGTCCGGTGCCCCCTTCCGACCGTTGGCTCGGCCACGTGTCTCGCGCAGATCGCGAGGCCGACCGTTGGCCCGGCCGACCGTTGGCTCACCGGACAGTCCGGTGCACACCGGACAGTCCGGTGAATTTTAGCCGTACGCCGTCGGCGAATTCCCGAGAGCGGCCTCTTCACGCCGAGTCAGTCTGGCGCACCGGACACTGTCCGGTGCTCCACCGGACAGTCCGGTGTGCCAGACCGAGCTGAGTCTTGGCTGTACACAGCCAAGTCTTTGCACCTTTCTTCTTTTCTTCTCCTTTCTGTTTCTAACACTTAGACAAGTATATTAGTACACAAAACCAATGTACTAGGGCTTAGAAACATACCTTTACTCATGATTTGCACTTTGTTCATCCATTAGCATAGATTCACATTTAAGCACTTGTGTTTGCACTCAATCACCAAAATACTTAGAAATGGCCCAAGGGCACATTTCCCTTTCAATCTCCCCCTTTTTGGTGATTTATGCCAACACAACATAAAGCAACTAGAACAAGTGCAATATCACTTCAAATAAAACTCAAATCTATTTTGATTCATTTTTGGCATATATGGATCATCCTTTGCCACCACTTGGTTTGTTTTTGCAAATCAAACTCAAATCTCTATCTCTAAGTCAAACACACACGTTGAAGCATAAAGAGAGTCATTCCAAAAGAGATTGATCAAAGATTTCAAAAACTCCCCCTTTTTCCCATAATCACTACTTCTCCCCACAAGAAGTCAACTTTTGACAAAAGAGACAATGCAAGAGTTTTGACAAAACAAAAAGCTCTATTTCACTATTTTCAAAACTCTCAAGTGGTAGCTGATCCATTTATTGCTTTGGCCTTTATTTTCTCCCCCTTTGGCATCAAGCACCAAAACGGGATCAATCTTGGCCCCATAACCCCATTGCCTCACCAAAATCTCCAATTCAGAGCAAATGGCAATAAGAGTTCATGAGATGGACTTGGAATAAGTTACCCTCTCATCGGAGTGCAGTGGAAGTCTTTCATGGTCCAAGTCCACCTTTTCCCTTTCAATTCTCCTTCGAGACTAAAGCAAGCAAACTCAACCACATAGTTAGTCTCAATGGGTCAAGTTGTAACACATCTCCCCCTAAACATGTGCATCACTTTGCAACGGACTTGTGAGGTCCAGGGAGTGTTTGTACAACTTGAGCACCACAATAAGCAACAAAATGCAGAATGAACATGATCAAAGGCATATACACATGTATGCTACAATTCAATCCAGGTTCCGCGAATCTAAGACATTTAGCTCACTACGCAGCCTGCAAAAGGTCTTCTCATCTAGAGGCTTGGTAAAGATATCGGCTAGCTGGTTCTCGGTGCTAACATGAAACACTTAGATATCCCCCTTTTGCTGGTGGTCTCTCAAAAAGTGATGCCGGATGTCTATGTGCTTTGTGCGGCTGTGCTCAACAGGATTTTCCGCCATGCGGATAGCACTCTCATTATCACATAGGAGTGGGACTTTGCTCAGATTGTAGCCAAAGTCCCTGAGGGTTTGCCTCATCCAAAGTAGTTGCGCGCAACACTGTCCTGCGGCAACATACTCGGCCTCAGCGGTGGATAGGGCAACGGAGGTTTGTTTCTTAGAGTTCCATGACACCAGGGACCTTCCTAAGAATTGGCACGTCCCCGATGTACTCTTCCTATCGACCTTACATCCAGCATAGTCGGAGTCTGAATATCCAATCAAGTCAAAGGTAGACCCCTTTGGATACCAGAGCCCGAAGCAAGGCGTAGCAACCAAATATCTAAGAATTCGCTTCACCGCCACTAAGTGACACTCCTTAGGATCGGATTGAAATCTAGCACACATGCATACGCTAAGCATAATATCCGGTCTACTAGCACATAAGTAAAGTAATTACCCTATCATTGACCGGTATGCTTTTTGATCAACGGACTTACCTCCTTTGTTGAGGTCGGTGTGTCCGTCGGTTCCCATCGGAGTCTTTGCGGGCTTGGCGTCCTTCATCCCAAACCGCTTCAGCAGATCTTGCGTGTACTTCGTTTGAGAGATGAAGGTGCCGTCCTTGAGTTGCTTCACTTGGAACCCAAGGAAGTAGTTCAACTCGCCCATCATTGACATCTCGAATTTCTGCGTCATCACCCTGCTAAACTCTTCACAAGACTTTTTATTAGTAGAACCAAATATTATGTCATCGACATAAATTTGGCACACAAACAAATCACCATCACATGTCTTAGTGAAAAGAGTTGGATCGGCTTTCCCAACCGTGAAAGCATTAGCAATTAAGAAATCTCTAAGGCATTCATACCATGCTCTTGGGGCTTGCTTAAGTCCATAGAGCGCCTTAGAGAGCTTACACACGTGGTCGGGGTACCGTTCATCCTCGAAGCCAGGGGTTGCTCCACGTACACCTCCTCCTTTATTGGCCCGTTGAGGAAAGCGCTCTTCACATCCATTTGGTACAACCTGAAAGAATGGTGAGCGGCATATGCTAGCAAGATACGAATGGACTCTAGCCTAGCCACAGGAGCAAAAGTCTCCTCAAAGTCCAAACCTACGACTTGGGCATAACCTTTTGCCACAAGTCGAGCCTTGTTCCTTGTCACCACCCCGTGCTCATCTTGTTTGTTGCGGAACACCCACTTGGTTCCCACAACATTTTGCTTAGGACGAGGCACCACCGTCCAAACTTCATTCCTCTTGAAGTTGTTGAGCTCCTCTTGCATGGCCAACACCCAGTCCGGATCTAGCAAGGCCTCTTCTACCCTGAAAGGCTCAATAGAAGAGACAAAAGAGTAATGTTCACAAAAATTAACTAATCGAGACCGAGTAGTTACTCCCTTGCTAATGTCACCCAGAATTTGGTTAACGGGATGATCCCTTTGAATCATCGCTCGAACTTGGGTTGGAGGTGCCGGTTGCGCTTCTTCCTCCATCACATGATCATCTTGTGCTCCCCCTTGATCACACGCCTCCTGTTGATGAACCTGTTCATCGTCTTGAGTTGGGGGATGCACCGTTGTTGAGGAAGAAGGTTGATCTCGTTCATCTTGTTCCTGTGGCCGAATGTCTCCAATCGCCATGGTTCGTATCGCGGCCGTCGGAACATCTTCTTCATCTACATCATCACAATCAACAACTTGCTCTCTTGGAGAGCCATTAGTCTCATCAAATACAACGTCGCTAGAGACTTCAACCAAACCCGATGATTTGTTGAAGGCTCTATACGCCTTTGTATTTGAGTCATAACCTAACAAAAACCCTTCTACAGCTTTGGGAGCAAATTTAGAATTTCTACCTTTCTTCACTAGAATGTAGCACTTGCTCCCAAATACACGAAAGTAAGATACATTGGGTTTGTTATCGGTTAGTAGCTCATACGACGTCTTCTTGAGGAGGCGATGAAGGTAGACCCTGTTGATGGCGTGGCAAGCCGTGTTCACGGCTTCCGTCCAAAAGCACTTGGGGGTCTTGAACTCTCCTAGCATCGTCCTCGCCATATCGATGAGCGTCCTGTTCTTCCTCTCTACCACACCATTTTGCTGTGGTGTGTAGGGAGCGGAGAACTCGTGCTTGATCCCTTCCTCTTCAAGGAACTCCTCCACTTGAAGGTTCTTGAACTCGGACCCATTGTCGCTCCTTATCTTCTTCACTTTGAGCTCAAACTCATTTTGAGCTCTCCTGAGGAAGCGCTTGAGGGTCCCTTGGGTTTCAGACTTATCCTGCAAAAAGAACACCCAAGTGAAGCGGGAAAAGTCATCAACAATAACTAGACCATACTTACTTCCTCCTATGCTCAGATAGGCGACGGGTCCGAAGAGGTCCATATGCAGCAGCTCCAGAGGTCTTGAAGTGGTCATCACATTCTTGCTGTGATGTGCTCCTCCCACTTGTTTACCTAACCCTTTTACCTTGCCTTGATTCCCATCACCGAATACAATTGAATCTTGGGAATCCTTATTCTTGACGTAGGAGGTGAACATCTTCTTCTCCCCCGTCATATGGTTTGTGCATCCGCTGTCGATAATCCAGCTTGAACCCCCGGATGCATAAACCTGCAAGGAAAATTTAGGCTTGGGTTTTAGGTACCCAACTCATGTTGGGTCCTACAAGGTTAGTGCAAATATCCTTAGGGACCCAAATGCAAGTTTTGTCTCCCTTGCATTTTGCCCCTAATTTCCTAGCAACTATTTTCCTATCCTTTCTACAAATAGCAAAGGAAGCATTCAAAGCATGATATATCGTAGAAGGTTCATTAATTCTCCTAGGAACATTAACAACATTTCTCCTAGGCATATTATGAACAACATTTCTTCTACTAACATTTCTATCATGCACATAGGAAGAACTAGAAGCAAACATGGCATGAGAATCAAAAGCATCATATGAATTATAACTCCGATAAGCATTTCTAGATTGTCTCCTATCATGATACAAAAAGGCATAGTTCTTTTTAGTACTATTAGCCATAGGGGCCTTCCCTTTCTCCTTGGCGGAGATGGGAGCCTTATGGCTTGTTAAGTTCTTGACTTCTCTCTTGAAGCCAAGCCCATCCTTAATTGAGGGGTGTCTACCAACCGTGTAGGCATCCCTAGCAAATTTTAGTTTCTCAAAATCACTTTTGCTAGTCTTAAGTTTGGCATTAAGACTAGCTACCTCTTCATTTAATTTAGAAATGCAAGCTAGGTGTTCACTATAAGCATCAACGTTAATATCTTTACACCTAGTGCACGCTACAACATTTTCTACACAAGAGGTGGATTTTCTAGCAATCTCTAACTTAGCATTCAAATCATCATTAATGCTCCTTAATTTAGAAATTGTCTCATGACAAGAAGATAATTCACAAGAAAGCATTTCATTTCTTTTAACTTCTAGAGCATGAGATCGTTGAGCTTCTACAAATTTATCATGTTCTTCATACAATAAATCATCTTGTTTCTCTAAGAGTCTATCCTTCTCATTCAAGGCATCAATCAATTCATTGATTTTATCAATCTTATTTCTATCCAATCCCTTGAACAAGCTAGAGTAATCTATTTCCTCATCGCTAGACTCATCATCACTAGAAGAAACATAAGTGGTGTCTCGAGTACTCACCTTCTTCTCCCTTGCCATAAGGCATGTGTGACGCTCATTGGGGAAGAGGGTTGATTTGTTGAAGGCGGTGGCGGTAAGTCCTTCATTGTCGGAGTCGGAGGAGGAGCAATCTGAATCCCACTCCTTTCCGATATGTGCCTCGCCCTTGGCCTTCTTGTAATGCTTCTTCTTTTCCCTCTTGTTTCCCTGTTCCTGGTCACTATCATTATCGGGGCAGTTAGCGATAAAATGACCAATCTTACTGCACTTGAAGCATGAGCGCTTCCCCTTTGTCTTGGTCTTGCTTGGCTGCCCCTTGTGACCCTTTAGCACCGTCTTGAAGCGTTTAATGATGAGAGCCATCTCTTCATCATTAAGTCCGGCCGCCTCAATTTGTGCCACCTTGCTAGGTAGCGCTTCCTTGCTTCTTGTTGCTTTGAGAGCAAGAGGTTGCGGCTCGTTGATTGGTCCATTCAAGGCGTCGTCCATGTATCTTGCCTCCTTGATCATCATTCGCCCGCTGACGAATTTTCCTAGGACTTCTTCGGGCGACATTTTGGTGTACCTGGGATTCTCACGAATATTATTCACCAAATGAGGATCAAGAATGGTAAAGGACCTTAGTAATAGTCGGACGACGTCATGGTCCGTCCATCGCGTGCTTCCATAGCTCCTTATTTTGTTGATAAGGGTCTTGAGCCGGTTGTATGTTTGGGTTGGCTCCTCGCCCCTTATCATCGCAAACCTTCCAAGCTCGCCCTCCACCAACTCCATTTTAGTGAGCATGGTGATGTCGTTCCCCTCGTGAGAAATCTTGAGGGTGTCCCATATCTGCTTGGCATTGTCCAAGCCGCTCACCTTATTGTACTCGTCTCTGCACAAAGAGGCTAGCAATACAGTAGTAGCTTGTGCATTTTTATGAATCTGTTCATTAATAAACATAGGGCTATCCGAGCTATCAAATTGCATTCCACTCTCTACAATCTCCCATATGCTAGGATGGAGAGAGAACAAGTGAGTACGCATTTTGTGGCTCCAAAATCCGTAGTCCTCTCCATCAAAGTGAGGGGGCTTGCCAAGTGGAATGGGGAGCAAATGCGAATTTGAACTTTGCGGAATACGAGAGTAGTCAAAAGAAAAGTTCGAATTAACCGGTTTCCTTTTCTCGTAGTCGTTGTGGTCGTCGTCCTTTTGGGAAGAAGAGGATTCGTCGCTGTCGTAGTAGACGATCTCCTTGATGCGCCTTGTCTTCTTCTTCCTCCCATCTTTGCGCTTGTGGCTTGAGCCCAAGTCGGTAGACTTGTCATTCTTCGGCTCGTTGAAGATAGACTCCTTCTCGTTGTTGTCGACCACCATCCCCTTTCCCTTAGGATCCATCTCTTCGGGCGATTAGTCCCTTCTTGAAGAGAACGGCTCCGATACCAATTGAGAGCACCTAGAGGGGGGGTGAATAGGTGATCCTGTAAAACTTGAAAACTTAAGCCACAAAAACTTGTTAAACGTTAGCACAGTTAATGCCAAGTGGCTAGAGCGAAGATCTTGCACAATATGATAATCACAAAGAGTTCAACACAGAGAAGACACAGTGATTTATCCCATGGTTCGACCAAGTACAAAACTTGCCTACTCCACGTTGTGGCGTCCCAAAGGACGAGAGTTGCACTCAACTCCTCTCAAGTGATCCAATGATCAACTTGAATACCACAGTGTTATGCTTTTCTTTTCTTATCGCGTTTGCGAGGAATCTCCACAACTTGGAGTCTCTCACCCTTACACTTGAAGTTCACAAAGAAGCACGGAGTAAGGGAGAGAAGCAACACACACAAATCCACAGCAAAATGCGCACACACACGGCCAAGAATCGAGCTCAAGAGACTATCTCAGAATTCTCACTAGAACGGAGCTCGAATCACTTAGAATGACAAACGAATGCGCAAAGACTGAGTGTGGATGATCAAGAATGCTCTAAGGTTGCTTGGGTGTCTCCTCCATGCGCCTAGGGGTCCCTTTTATAGCCCCAAGGCAGCTAGGAGCCGTTGAGAGCAAATCTGGAAGGCCATCCTTGCCTTCTGTCGTCGGGTGCACCGGACAGTCCGGTGCACACCGGACACTGTCCGGTGCCCGATTTATTTCCTTAAACAGCGCAGCCGACCGTTGCCGACCGTTGAAGATCTGGGAACCGTTGGCGCACCGGACATGTCCGGTGCACACCGGACAGTCCGGTGCCCCCTTCCGACCGTTGGCTCGGCCACGTGTCTCGCGCAGATCGCGCGGCCGACCGTTGGCCCGGCCGACCGTTGGCTCACCGGACAGTCCGGTGCACACCGGACAGTCCGGTGAATTTTAGCCGTACGCCGTCGGCGAATTCCCGAGAGCGGCCTCTTCACGCCGAGTCAGTCTGGCGCACCGGACACTGTCCGGTGCTCCACCGGACAGTCCGGTGTGCCAGACCGAGCTGAGTCTTGGCTGTACACAGCCAAGTCTTTGCACCTTTCTTCTTTTCTTCTCCTTTCTGTTTCTAACACTTAGACAAGTATATTAGTACACAAAACCAATGTACTAGGGCTTAGAAACATACCTTTACTCATGATTTGCACTTTGTTCATCCATTAGCATAGATTCACATTTAAGCACTTGTGTTTGCACTCAATCACCAAAATACTTAGAAATGGCCCAAGGGCACATTTCCCTTTCAGTATTCTTTAATATCCTCCTGAGAGGGCAAGTTCTAAAGATGAAGTTAGTAATGCATATATAAAAAACAAAAACTTCGGCTAGAAGACAAAGCTAATACCTTCAAACTCCTTTAATCTTTGTGCTTCTCTAATCATTGTGACCACCTTCGCAGCCTTTCCCACCTACAAAAAGAAGAAGTACCTTCTCCCGGTTTTTATTTGCCACTTTGGTAGACAAGTCGCTTCCACCAGCATTCCAAATATCGGTAAAGGATTTCCTTCCTAATAGGGAGGATTTGGTTGAAGTCTTCTTCACCATAGAAATAGAAAAATCAGATAGCAGTCTCTACGGGTTTGCAACTAGTTTTCTCTAGAACTAAAGCTATGTTTTGAGCGCATATCCATGCCGAATAATCCTCTCTAGCTGAAAGAATCCCATTAAAAGCTTCTACCTCCCCCATCGATCCACTTAATGGCTCAAGTGGCATTGCCATGAATGTTGCTTTTCTCGCTTGAACTAGCCCCAACCGAAGCAAACGTATCTCTCAACCTTCGACAACATTGGGCGACTATAGAGGCACTCTTCCTTTGAGTTTTGTAGATTGTCAACAATTTTTTTGGAGGCGATCCTTTTTGTCGCTAAAATTTCTTTCTTGGACTTTTCCATCTCAAAATTCATGCTTGCCTCAGTTAGCTCGCTTTTCAGTTTTTCAACTTTGGCCTTATAGGTTTCAACATTTCGCTTTATCTCGACTTTGAGTTCTTCAAAGCATCTCGCCTATTGCAAGTTTGTATTTTCAAGCTCCAAAATCATATCATTTCTAGCCTTCTCAACTTCTAAGGTGCATTCTTCCCTGCAATTATTTTTTGGAGCTCCCTTCGGCTATCAATTAAATCTTCTTTCACAATATTGAGCATTTTCTCCTTTTTAGTATTATCAAACTGAAGCTCAGCGACTTTCGATCGAAGCTCCACAATTGTTCTTCGCGTGGTTTTAGCTTCGACATTCATTCGCACCTTCAGTTCCTTGCTTAAGATCAGTCCCTATGTGTCACAGGAAATAAAGTGTAGATTAGCTTCTAGAGGATTTGCTAAGATCAAGAAGCACAAAAAGAGTGAGTGTATACCTTCAAATGCATATAAGCAAGGGAGTATGAGAACTCTTAAAACATCATCATTAACAATCCAGCCTCTAGCTTCGGAAATCTAACGTTGTCCATTATATAGCGACAAAAGTTGGTCTCCCAGTAATCTGGGTAGTAGTAGAGGTAGTCATCTGGTCCCCTCCAAAAATTGTTGCCCGAAGGGTACTCTAGCTTCTCAGCAAAAGCGCGAGTTTCGACAATCTGTTCTACAATCATCATTTTGCTGGGCAAGTGATGGACCACGTATCGGCCAACTTCGGTAAATGTTGGGGACTTGTTCTCAAATGCTAAGAGTTAAGAACAAGGCAACATGAAAAAAGTTAAATGTTAAAGCCCTTCGTCCTTCGAAGCATTATCTCCCTTCGGATATAATGAGTTCCGGACGAAGGTTATGAAGGACAAACCTTCATAAGCATAATAAATGACGAAGAGGGATTCATATGCAAGATATGAAAAATAATATAAACACTTTAGACATTATTATCAACTTATTTTTATTTGCATTATTGTATCAACAATAACAAATTATAAATGTACCTTCGGCTCGAAGGAAAGTAAGGGTACAAGCGAGATGCAAAAGCGAATGCCAAGTCAGCGTGAACAGTACGTAAATATTGTTCACCTATTTATAGGCACGGGTCGCAGCCCATGCAAAATTACATCCAGGCCCTTTGCTTTTGACAATAACTCTATAGTACTCTATCTGGGTCTAGATAGTCTTTTCCTCTTTAAGTCGGTTTCCTCTTTTCTGCCATCATGCTGAAGCTCCCTTGCGCGCAGCTTCGGCTCTGTTCCATCCTTCGTATTGTTTCCGTGCTTCTTCATACCGTGGGCTCTTGTTCGAAGGTACCTGTTTACACATTATACTCCAGAGACATTGTTAAATCATGTTTTTGAGGACCTTCGGAAGCCGAAGGCCCCCAACAGTAGCCCCTCGCAATATTAATTTGTTAGAGTAATAAATTCAGATTGCGACATGGACGAAGGCCTTAAGCCGAAGGTCCGAAAAAACACCTTCCCTTTGCTAGAATAGCAACAGTCATTGACAAGCGGGACCCTCCACTTTTCAACGCACTAGGCGTATAAATAAGAGCTCACCACGAGTTCATTTGGCACGCTTTCTTGCCATCTGCTCTTGTTTACTCAATTTTTAGCTCTTGCGTACCAACACTTGCTTGGCTTTTTAAATTTTTAAGCTTCGGTTCTAAGAGAAGTTTCTCAACATTTTCAAAGATGTCTGAAGACAAGAAAGCTGTCGCTGAGACGAAGCTGAGCCTTTCTGAAGAGAAGAATCTTGGTTTTCTTGAATTAATGGCAAAAACAAATACAGAGAAGATTACCAGGGAGATTTTGGAAGGCTTGTCTGAAGATACTGGTGATAGCGACATTTATGATGTGGAAAGTGGTGGAGAAGACTCCGAAGATCGACCCTGGCGACCAAGCCATACAATTTTTGGAAAATCAACTATTAAACTGAATCATCTTGATAATATGAGGGGAAGATATTTTCGGGACATGTCTATTGTAAGGGCTGATGACGGAGAGAGGACCGTACCTACTCCCGAAGAGAATGAAGTTGTGATCTTCCGAAGCTTTTTTAAGGCTGGGCTTCGATTTCCATTAAGCAAATTTGTGGTTGAGGTTTTGAAGATTTATCAAGTCTACCTACATCAAATTACGCCCGAAGCAATCATAAGAATGGGAATCTTTGTCTGGGCCATGAGGAGCCAAGTCTTGGAGCCAAATGCAAAAAGCTTTTGCAATTTACATGAGCTAGTATATGAGACGAAAACCTGGGGTAAAGAGCAATATCATAACAATTTTGGCTGTTACAGCTTCGGTGCCCGCTCTAGGTCAAGCTGTCTTGTGCCGACTTTTCGGAAGAGATGGCCCGGGGACTGGATGAAGGAATGGTTCTATGTAAAAAACGATGTGAAGGTACGAGAAGATATTAAAGATATCATCATGCGTCCTATTTGGCAAAGCTTCGGCCTCCGGAAGCCGAAGGTGGAAATGGATGAAGCGGTCGAAGAATGCCAGAGGGCCTTCGGCGTGGTTTGCTCTTTCATCGGGACTAGGGACTTAGTTCAAGAGCACGTGGCCTACAGAGTCTGGCCACTTGTAGAAAAGTGAGAGATACCAAAGGAAACCATCAGCAAACCTGACGAAGGTGGACTAGTTAGGTTAAAATACACCTTCAATTATGGAGATAAGTTCGTCGAGCCAGATGATGACTGGCTGAAATGTATTGAAGCCATAAGCGATGAACTGCTTGGATTATACTCGAAGGCAGAAGATACTGCACTATCTGCTGCCTTCGGAGGCCGGAAGAAGAAAAGACTCAATCGAGTATTCGATGCCATTGGATTCGTCTATCCTGACTACCGTTACCCAATACGGGGTCAAAAAAGAAAAGATACGGCTTCTGTGAAGCAAGTTGCTTCAGCCGCTCCTAGTGAGCCGGCGCCGAAGAGGAAAAAGATGAAGGTTCTTACGCACCGGCCACGCTATATTGAACCGGCCACAGTGCCTGAGCTTGTCGGTGAGACCTCTTCGGCCACCGAAGCCAAGGAGCCGACTCCCCTGTCGAATATTGAAGAGCCGGCCAAAATGCCGGAGATGGAAAAAATAGAAGAACCGAGGGCTGAAGAGACAAAGACATCGGAAATTTTAAGTCCTTCAGCAAGAGTTGAGGTGCCAATGCCAATGCCGATGGCACAAAAAGACCTTACGACAACCCCCAAGCGGAAAAGAATGGTTAACGTGCTAGATGTACTGGAAACGATAAAATCTTCAAGCTCTACTTCGAAGGTAGCTGCCGAAGTTCCAAAGACACAAACTGAGGCCGAAGCTGCCAAAAGTCAAGCGGAAACTGAAACTGAGCTTTCAGAGCCTACCAAGAGGGAATTCTCGGAAATTGAAAAAGAAACGGAAAAAGAATCTGCAGAAGAAACTTTATCTGAGAAAATCGCCACATCTATTCCTGAAGCATCCTCTGAAGCTTCTGACTATGTATTACGTCATGCTTCGGGTAAAAATCTGAGCGAAAAAGAAAAAAGAGAAGCTCAGTTCTATGCGCAAAAATTGAAATATCCAAAAGGGGCGCTGATATTCAACGGCAGCGGAGAAGAAGATTTCTTGTATTGTCTCCCTGACAGCAAGGAGATTTCTGTCTGTCGGGAGATGAGCAAGAGCTTCGGATTCCCAACATTAGAAGACGGGCTCTCGGTGTTGTCAAAGAACGAGCTGGCCGACAGCTTAGCGTACAATAGTTTGAAGGTGAAAAAATGAGATCTTTGTATTATTTCTTGAAATCAAAATTTTTCATTTGCTTAAACTTGTTAACATATTTTTTTTGCAGGGCCTTATACTTAGCAATGCCCTCAGGGCACAAAAAGATGCCGAAGACGAAGGGTGTACCATAGCCTTGAGCAACCTTCGTTCCGAAGTAATTGAACTAAGGAACGAAGGTCTCGAAAAAGATAAAATATTACATTCGTTGGTGAATAAGATAAAAGAAGACGAAGCTGCTTTCAAAGCTCAAGCTGAGGCTCAGAAGCGCGAAATTGAGAATCTTCGGAAACAGCAAGCCAGAGCTAAAGAAGAATGCACAGTTGAAGAAACAAAACGAGAAATTAGTGAACAATGGGCAAATCATTTAGAAAAAACATTGAAGAGCTTCGTGCATCCAAGAAAAGGTGTTATGAAAAATCTATAGAATGTGTTAAGAAAATAAGAACCAGCTTTGCCAGCGTTGGCGCGTTCTCAAGTGAAGAGAATTTCATGAGGGGCGACCCCGAAGGCCCAATTGGATGGATCAGCCACGAAGCTGAAGCTTTTGAAGAAGTTTTGAATAGCCACGGAGACATATGTGCCTTCTCGGGTGCTAGGGGGATTGCCACTGTTTTGGAGAAAAAAGGCTGCGATCACGTGAAATCCTTGGCACAGACCGAAACCGATTTATCTTCTGAAGACATAAAAGACCCTTCGGCCGAGGCAAGTTTGGTTGGTGGAAAAATTTTCACCGACATCTGGGAAAATGGTGGCCGGGAGATGGCTCAAGAAATTATACGAAGAAGCGAAAAAGGTATTCATGACGCTAGAAAAGTAGCAGAGGCCGCTGAGAAAAGTGCGGATCTCGAAAGGCAAATAGGTATTAACTACTAGTTTTTGGCTTTTTGTTGTAACTTTTTGATTTCGAACTTGTTTATACTTTGTAACATAGCCTCACCTTCTCCTCCCTCAGAGCCCGCCGAGCCATTAGCGGACCCCAACGTAAAGGGGGATGACGAGATTAGAAAAATGGCCAAAGCTATCATGGACAAAGTTGTTGATCAACTACTAAACGAAGCTGCAGAAGTAGTTCTAAGGGAAGATTAGATGTTATTGTAAAAACATTTGGAATGTAATATTTGTTGAACAATATGTGTAATATTTTGTAACTTTGAATGTAATATATAAGCTATTTATGGTTCAATTCTTTACGATGCATGAAACTTTACATACATACCGTTTTTGAGCCTTCGGCGAAAAAACACCTTCCCTTCTTTTCATGCTTCGTAAATAATATCCGTATTTTCATAAAAACATCCAATCTTCGTAAAATCAGTAACCAATAGATCTTTTCATTTCAAAGTTTGATGAAGGCATGTTTCTTCTATAATTATTTTTGTGCCTTGGCACTGTTTCTTCGAAACAATCTCTGAATATCAACATTGAAACCCCCTTCTTGCGTCATTGATGCAATATGATGTATGATGTTATGCTATGCAAATGATGTGATGTTATGCAAAATGATATTTGTCGAAGATCGACGTTTATTTTTCACCGCAAGCCTCCCTTAGGAGCTTCTTCACCTTTTACTTCAGCGGAATCAGCGTTTATTTTTCGCTGTAAGCCTCCCTTAGGAGCTTCTTCGCCTTTTACTTTCAGCGGAATCAGAGTTTATTTTTCGCTGTAAGCCTCCCTTAGGAGCTTCTTCGCCTTTTACTTTCAGCGAAATCAGCGTTTATTTTTCGCTGTAAGCTCTGCATTCCCTTCGGAGTGACTTTTGAGCATAAAACTTACGCTGCGCTCCCTTAGGAACGACTTTTTGTTATTTCGGAGGTTCTCCCTGTAACCATAAATTCTTATGCTTCGGCAACTTTTTGGACTCCGTTATTCTGTGGAGGAAGTATATTTGTACTATGGCAAAGGCGAAGCTATTACAAGAAATTGAAAACGACAAAAAACACTTAGGCTTTTAATAATTGTTCCTTATTAAGAAAGAAAATGATACTGAATGCAAAAACTGCTGCCGAGGTAGGATATTTGTTAGTAAATGTGCTTCGATTCTGGCACAGTACTATTTACTGTGCGAGCTTCGAACTCTTCTCTGAAGTCCCGTTGGTGTTGAGTATGCTAACTCCCTTCTGGCTGTTGGCCTCGTTGCATTGGTGGTGGAGGTGGAGGTTGTTGCCAAGATGTCTGAGATTGACTTGCCGAAGCAACAGAAGCTGCAGGGTGGTTGCCCACATACTCTGGGATATAAGGCGAGTGGTACGAAGCAGTATGCATGACTTGCTTCGGCTGGGCCTGTTGGGCTGCAGCTTCTGCTATTTCCTTTTGTTTCTGGATGGTGACATGGCACATCCTGGTGGTGTGGCCCTTGTCCTCACCACAGAATAAGCAATAAATTTTCCTGGGCTGATCCCCAAACCTTCCTCCGAAGCCCCTGGCACCTCTGCCCCTTGGAGCTGGAGGCCGAGGATAGCTCTGCTGCTGCCCCGAAGCCTGGGAGGAATATTGCGGCCTCTGCTGCTGGCTCCCCCTGTCATCATTCTGAGTGGAATGAATCGATCTGACATGTCTGGGATGAATTCTCCCTCCGAAGCCCCTGGCTATTTCGGAGAACCTGTAAGGTTCCTCCCTTCTCTGTCGAAAATCATTGTCAGCGCGGATGTATTCATCCATCTTCTGAAGCAATTTCTCTAGAGTCTGAGGGGGCTTTCTGGCAAAGTATTGGGCTAAAGGTCCCGGCCGAAGCCCCTTAATCATGGCCTCAATGACAATTTCATTGGGCACTGTTGGCGCTTGTGCCCTTAGGCGTAAGAACCTTCGGACATACGCCTGAAGATATTCTTCGTGATCTTGGGTGCACTGGAATAAGGCTTGAGCGGTGACCGGCTTCGTTTGAAACCCTTGGAAACTGGTGATCAGCATATCCTTCAGCTTCTACCATGATGTGATTGTTCCTGGCCGAAGGGAGGAGTACCAGGTTTGTGCAACATTCTTGACAGCCATGATGAAAGACTTCGCCATGACTGCAGTATTGCCACCATAGGAAGATATCGTTGCTTCGTAGCTCATCAGAAACTGCTTCAGATCTGAGTGTCCGTCGTACATGGGGAGTTGAGGTGGCTTGTAGGACGGAGGCCAAGGTGTAGCCTGTAGTTCTGCTGACAGAGGAGAAGCATCATCAAAAGCAAAATTTCCATGATGAAAATCCTCATACCAGTCATCCTCGTTGAAGAAGCCCTCTTGATGAAGCTCTCTCTGTTGAGGCCTTCGGTTCTGCTCATCTTGAGTAAGATGGCGAACTTCTTCAGAGGCTTCGTCTATCTGCCTTTGCAGGTCAGCCAGCCTAGCCATCTTTTCCTTCTTCCTTTGCACCTGTTGATGGAGCATCTCCATATTTCTGATCTCTTGGTCCAAGTCGTCCTCCTGAGGCGTTGGACTGGTGGCCTTCCTCTTCTGGCTTCGGGCCTCCCGAAGAGAGAGGGTCTCCTGGTTGGGGTCCAGCGGCTGCAGAGCGGCAGCCCCTGTTGCTGAAGCTTTCTTGGGCGGCATGACGAAGGTCTATGCTTGCCGAAGGTGTTCGAAAATCAAAAAGTGGAAGTGAGTTCACCGGAGGTGGGCGCCAATGTTGGGGACTTGTTCTCAAATGCTAAGAGTTAAGAACAAGGCAACATGAAAAAAGTTAAATGTTAAAGCCCTTCGTCCTTCGAAGCATTATCTCCCTTCGGATATAATGAGTTCCGGACGAAGGTTATGAAGGACAAACCTTCATAAGCATAATAAATGACGAAGAGGGATTCATATGCAAGATATGAAAAATAATATAAACACTTTAGACATTATTATCAACTTATTTTTATTTGCATTATTGTATCAACAATAACAAATTATAAATGTACCTTCGGCTCGAAGGAAAGTAAGGGTACAAGCGAGATGCAAAAGCGAATGCCAAGTCAGCGTGAACAGTACGTAAATACTGTTCACCTATTTATAGGCACGGGTCGCAGCCCATGCAAAATTACATCCAGGCCCTTTGCTTTTGACAATAACTCTATAGTACTCTATCTGGGTCTAGATAGTCTTTTCCTCTTTAAGTCGGTTTCCTCTTTTCTGCCATCATGCCGAAGCTCCCTTGCGCGTAGCTTCGGCTCTGTTCCATCCTTCGTATTGTTTCCGTGCTTCTTCATACCGTGGGCTCTTGTTCGAAGGTACCTGTTTACACATTATACTCCAGAGACATTGTTAAATCATGTTTTTGAGGACCTTCGGAAGCCGAAGGCCCCCAACAGTAGCCCCTCGCAATATTAATTTGTTAGAGTAATAAATTCAGATTGCGACATGGACGAAGGCCTTAAGCCGAAGGTCCGAAAAAACACCTTCCCTTTGCTAGAATAGCAACAGTCATTGACAAGCGGGACCCTCCACTTTTCAACGCACTAGGCGTATAAATAAGAGCTCACCACGAGTTCATTTGGCACGCTTTCTTGCCATCTGCTCTTGTTTACTCAATTTTTAGCTCTTGCGTACCAACACTTGCTTGGCTTTTTAAATTTTTAAGCTTCGGTTCTAAGAGAAGTTTCTCAACATTTTCAAAGATGTCTGAAGACAAGAAAGCTGTCGCTGAGACGAAGCTGAGCCTTTCTGAAGAGAAGAATCTTGGTTTTCTTGAATTAATGGCAAAAACAAATACAGAGAAGATTACCAGGGAGATTTTGGAAGGTTTGTCTGAAGATACTGGTGATAGCGACATTTATGATGTGGAAAGTGGTGGAGAAGACTCCGAAGATCGACCCTGGCGACCAAGCCATACAGTTTTTGGAAAATCAACTATTAAACAGAATCATTTTGATAATATGAGGGGAAGATATTTTCGGGACATGTCTATTGTAAGGGCTGATGACGGAGAGAGGACCGTGCCTACTCCCGAAGAGAATGAAGTTGTGATCTTCCGAAACTTTTTTAAGGCTGGGCTTCGGTTTCCATTAAGCAAATTTGTGGTTGAGGTTTTGAAGATTTATCAAGTCTACCTACATCAAATTACGCCCGAAGCAATCATAAGAATGGGAATCTTTGTCTGGGCCGTGAGGAACCAGGGCTTGGAGCCAAATGCAAAGTCGGCGTGAACAGTACGTAAATACTGTTCACCTATTTATAGGCACGGGTCGCAGCCCATGCAAAATTACATCCAGGCCCTTTGCTTTTGACAATAACTCTATAGTACTCTATCTGGGTCTAGATAGTCTTTTCCTCTTTAAGTCGGTTTCCTCTTTTCTGCCATCATGTCGAAGCTCCCTTGCGTGCAGCTTCGGCTCTGTTCCATCCTTCGTATTGTTTCTGTGCTTCTTCATATCATGGGCTCTTGTTCGAAGGTACCTGTTTACACATTATACTCCAGAGACATTGTTAAATCATGTTTTTGAGGACCTTCGGAAGCCGAAGGCCCCCAACACAAGGGAGTATGAGAACTCTTAAAACATCATCATTAACAATCCAGCCTCTAGCTTCGGAAATCTGACGTTGTCCATTATATAGCGACAAAAGTTGGTCTCCCAGTAATCTGGGTAGTAGTAGAGGTAGTCATCTGGTCCCCTCCAAAAATTGTTGCCCGAAGGGTACTCTAGCTTCTCAGCAAAAGCGCGAGTTTCGACAATCTGTTCTACAGTCATCATTTTGCTGGGCAAGTGATGGACCACGTATCGGCCAACTTCGGTATTTCTCTGCTCTGAAGGGCCTTCTTTCATAGGGACCTTCTCCCTTATGGTTACCTTCGGCTCCTCGACATCCATGATAGTTTTGCCCTTATTGTCTATGGACATAGTCTCCAAAGCATTGCCTATGGATTCGAGCACTTTTGGTGGCACAGGTGCTGCTACAGCTTCCTTTGCCGCTATCAACGGTGTTCCTGTGACTGTCTTTTCAGTTATCACCATTGACCACTTTGCATAAACTAGCTTCTTCTATCACCATTGTTGTGGTGATGGTCCCCTCCTCCGAGGCCTCTGGAGAATTTTTGACCTCATCATTTTCTCAGTTATATCTTCATAAAGAAAGGCACTGATTACATGATTTATTTGCTCGCTTTTCCTTGAGGCCTCCTCAGAAGGTGTTAGGGTCAGTATCCTCCTTGGCTCTACACTCATTTTCGCCAAAGGAGTTTCGTTAATAATGGGTAGCTCAATAACCTGTTTAGTCTGCAAACTCAACTGAAAAAATGCAGTTGTCAAAAAACATGGTAGTTCATCAGCAAAAATATAAGCATTGCATAGAAAATTCATTTCAAACCTTCCACAGCCTCGATGCCCCAACAATTGGCTTCAGTTCGATTACGGTTGTCATCTCTTCATAGCTCTTCTCGGCACTAGCGCGAACACCTTCCACAATGGAAATATTTTGGTGCTTGGTGGCAAACTTTGTCTACTTTGTTTTCTCTTTTTCCCCCACCCTGAGCTAGCTAGAGGTAGTCAGGGTATACAAATCCAATAGCATCAAAAACATGATTCAAACAACGCTTCTTCCGGGCTTCGAAGGTCACGGTCAGTGCTTTGTTCTCGTTTTTGTTGAAGTTTCCAAGGACCTCATTGCACTTGTCCTCAACAGCTTCAAGCCATTCATCACATGGCTCCCGAACACAATCTCAAATCTGTATGTATACTTCAATCCAATGAGGTCTGGCTCCTTCTCCGAAGGAATGCTATCTTTTAGCTCCGGCATGGACCACTCGCCCCTCAGTGGTGGCCAGGTGTTAAAAGCCATGAGCTCCTAGATAAGGTCTCGAATTCCAACATACATGCAAAAGGTATTGAAGGCAACCATAGCAGTCTGAGCTTCAAAGTCCATGTAGCAAGTTGGCCTCTTAAGCCCGAAGGCGGGTATAATAGGCTTGTGAACTATACCCTTGATATCATCTATTTATTTTAAGTTATTCTTCATATAAAATCATTCCTTCATCCATGACTTTGGCCATTTGCTGCAGTATGCGAGAGCTAGGAATTGAGATTCTTTCTAATATGCAAAATTATAACAACCAAAGTTATTGTGAATACGCACTTTGCCAACTGCCTTTGTCTAGTAGTGTAATTCATGGAGCTGATAGAAACACTCAGCGCTTGGCTCTATGCCTTGGCTTCGTACATCCCAAATGAAAACCCCATCCTCATGGTTGTGTTAGGAGTAAGCTAATGCAAATAAATGTCAAACCTCTTCAACACCCCTACCACCATCTTATGCAACAAGAACCGAATCCTAGCCCTCAGAAATCTTTGGAATACCACCACTTCATCCTTCTTCGACAACGGTGTATTGTCTTCACCCCTAAGGCAGACCGGATCAACATCACTTATGCAGTGTGAATTCTTTAGTACCTCAATATGCCCATTCATGGTCATTAATTTTTCGAAGATAACATGGCTCGGCTTCATGGGTCGGATGTTGTTATTGTCCTCTTCAATGTCCAAGTCATCGCTATCATCTTCGGATCCAGCTTCACCTCCAATCGCTTTAGCTAAAAAGCTACTCTCGACAGGCGCAACCACTTATTTTACTTCAGTTGCACTCGAGGCTATCACTAGGACAAGCTCTGAAGCAACTTTATCTCCTGCCATCTCTAGAAAGCTGAAAGGTAACTCACGATTTTGAGGTGGAACTAAAGAAAAATGGTTCAAAACAAGCTTTGGATGTAAAAAAGAAATAGCAACAGAACACAAAAAGCAATTAATGTTGTGCTCAACAACATGTGTCCCCCTCTTTTTATATAGAGAAGACTCAACAATCGATAACTCATCCATATTCACGCATTTGTCCCCACCAACAAGATATACAAAGGTTGCCTTTCATAACGAGCTCCGAGAAGTTGATTTTCGGACCTTCGGCGCAACCGCGCAAGGCCTCCCAAGTACATTTCGCGGTCCAAGCTCATTATAAACAATGAACTAATTTCGTGAGGGCTACTATTGGGGGCCTTTATTTCCGAAGGTCCTTAAAGCATAATGTTATCAAGCAAATATGTTTTAGGTACTAAAAAAGAATAGTGAAACCAACTTTCGTCAGAAGCATTACACAACAACAAGTTGAAACTAGGAAACTTAGCTCCGAAGGACTGGCGCAAGGTCAGGGACCAAAGCAGGCAACTTTGTTTCCACGAACATCGACATACGAAGCGAAAGCTGAAGAGAAGAGTCTAGAAGCTTAACCAGCACAACAAGAAAGGAAAAAGGACTACATTACCCTTACATGACTCGTAGTCCATGTGTACAGGATTTGTGGGCATGCTTCTAATTTCATACGAAGTTGTACCTCGCCAATATAAAAAGGAGCACAATGCCATCCATAGACTCATCTTTTTTTGACGCAAGAGAACCGAATATCTCTGCATTTGAAGCTATCTTCTCCTATCTTCGTGCAACTCTTTGTAAAGCCGAAGGTATTCTTGTAAGTATTGATATTATGAATTAATAAAGGTGAAGATGTACAAAGATAAATCATTTTATTATTGCTTGTCCTTTTTATCTTTCATTCTTTAATTAATATCCTTGTGAAGGATTAATTAAAAGATGAATGAGGAATCATTTCACTTGTGTTGCCTTGTTTTTTACTTCTTTTAGGAACGAAAAGTAAATAACCAACAATTGTCATATTTGTCCATCTTTGTGAGGCATACCTAGGTGTTGCCATTTTCTTGTCCCACTTCTAATACTTGTTCTTCCTCTGTCTTCAGTCTAGAAAGTGGGCGACCAATACCTTGACTATCCCTTAAAACCTCCCATAAAAATTAGCATGAGCATTGGTTCTATGTTGTGGAACCACGAGCCCAGATAGTTAGAACTTTAGGTCAACACCCAGTTCATCAATTAGAGTCGATGAGTTATCCAACCTACAAGTATGTTGAAGCAACTCAGCATAATTGAGAGCACCTAGAGGGGGGTGAATAGGTGATCCTACAAAATGTAACATCCCAATTTTGATCCCAAGGTTAGAAACCCTAAACTCCTAAACCCCCCTTATTTATCTCCTAAGACCCCCACCTCATGAGACATTTCATTCATCATATGCATACACTATGGTTATTAGTAGCACCTCACATAGAATATTTTGACACCCAAGAAATTTAGATAAATATTTGTTTAAAGGAAAAAGGAGATTATAGAAAAGGAGAAAGTAAAATAGATTTGGAAATAGGAAAAGAAAAAGAAAAGGGAATTCCTCTCTTCCCCCCGGTTGGGCCGATTCCGGCCCAAGTCCCCCCCCCCCCCTCTCTCTTCCGCGCGCTCGCCTGAGGCCCAGCTCGGCCCACCTCCCGCGTGCCCGCGCCCGCCACTGATAGCCTGACCCCGCATGTCGGCCGCTCCTGCCCTCTCCCCGCACCCGCTCTCCCTCTGTCAACCCGGCCCCACTTGTCAGCCCCTTCCCCCGCGCCTGTGATCAAGCTATCGGCGCAATCGCCGCCGGCCACCGCCCGCCTCATCGCCTCGCCATTAACACGCTCGCCAGCAAGGTTTGGCGCCTTGTGTCCCTGTCCCCTTGCGCCTGCCCTGAGCCATCCCGTCACACCGTCTGCCCGAGCCATCCCGTCACCACCACTGTGTGCCATCATCGCCGTCGCGGCAAGCATTGCCGGTGCTCGCCACCTCTCCTCCCTCCTCCTCCCTGGCCGCCTATAAAAGGACCGCCCCGAGCTCCCCCAACTCCTCACACCGGCCTCGGCCTCCCCACACCCCTCCTCCGAGCTCAATCGAGCCGCGCCGCCGCACCCTTCCTCCGCTCCGGTGAGTGCTCCCTCCCCTCTCTAGTAGCCTAGGGTCCAATTGAGTTAGCTCTTGAGCTTCACCACCTCCCCACGGTCCCAAGGCACCATTTTCACCTTCCCTATCGCACTGTATGGCCTCACCGGCGATCTCGCCGCCGCGGGAGCCGCCACCCACCGTGGACCGGCCATCCCGAGCGTCCACCGGCCAAATTGACCCCACCACCGCGACCCCTACCTCCGCCCGTGCTTTGCCACCATCCCGTCGACACAGAACCGGGCCACCGACGAGGAACCGCAGTCGGGTTCACCAGCGACCGGTTCTCACCGCCGTGGGCGAACCGCCCTCCTCCCCCTTACACCGTTACCCCCCTCCTCTCTCTAGCGCGTGGGCCCGCGCCGTCCCCTCTCTTCGTGGGCCGCCTAGGCCCATTCGGCCGCGGCGCCACGCGCCCGCGCTTGGTTGGGCCAAAATTTTCCCCCGGGCCTAGCTAACCAAGAACCCTTTTCCTTTTTCTTTTCTCCTTTTTGTTTTCCTATTTTCATATATATGCATATATTGATATTTTATGCACCAAAAATAGTCTAAATAAATTATAGGGCACAAAATAATAATATTTAAAACTTGGCACACTCCACCAAGCCACCATGATTGATGTATTGTTCATTGTCTATTTTTTCTAGGAGAAGAGGGGTCCGATTCTCCGGAATTTGTAGCTCCGGAAGAAGGGCAGGAACCCGACCTTTCCAAAATAGACCTTTCGTGCCAGGAGAACTTCGACGAAGGCAAGTCCATTCTTCCCTTGATGCATAAATTACCTACTCTTTCTACCACTACCTAAGCCGGGAATAAGGGTTGGGTCCTTTGCATTGTGAGAAGAGAGATAGCCCACATTAAAGAATATCTTTTGAGTACAAAATGTGGGATGAGAAAAGGGTGGTGTTTTTAATAAATGATGTTTTCAAAAAGTGTATGATGAAGGGTATTCACCCTTATCACCTTTTGAGTGGGATAATCAGGGACTCCTTGGTTTAGGGGAGGGCCTCAGGTGTTGGCTCAACCGGGTTAGGTGTGAGCATAAGGATTGTCCCCTCATATAAGGACCGATTTGTCATCCTTCACTACATGTACTCATGACAAGTACAACCACTCGAGACTATGGGCAGTCACTCAATCTGAACTCGTACGGTCCAAACCCCAGGGTTATGATGGCTGGGGAGCACCGGGAGGATAAGGAGGGGGAATGTTTTGTCCGGTGTGGGCATGGCGGTGGCCTGACTCCTTCCGGTATAACTGTTAAGGTAAGGACGTGCGAGGAAAGAAAGAGATTTAGATTCGGGTCTCATTGGCCATGAGACCGCAGAGCCGGACTAGTGGGTAAAGTGTACCCCTCTGCGCAGAGTTCAAACCTATTCGAATAGTCCGTGTCCACTGGTATGGACGAGTCTGGTGTGGTATGACAATTAGTGTTTATGATCTCCGCGAACAGGAAAATGTGTGCGTGGGTGTTTTTGGAAATGAAAACAATGCCACGGGAGCGGGAAGCTCAATGGTGATTGAGTGTGAAAATGTGCTACTTCTTTCTTTGGGGAAAGCCATCAAAGTATTACCTTTTTCTGAAAAAGAAGAGTGACTTCAACTCCACCATATCAAGCATGTACTATATAGGTCCCTCTCTCTTTACGGGCGGGATGGGCTTGCAGAATACCTAGTGTATTCACCCAGATTTATTTATATTTTTCAGCAGCTGAAGACTTCTTTTCTGCTATGCTCGACTAGAAGGGGGCTGTGTCTGCACCCAGTCTGCCTGTGGCTTGGGCTAGTTGATCTTCCACTGTGCTTTGTATTTCAGGCTCGCTGGAGCTTGTACTCTGGTATTGTAATAACTTTTATTCGAACTATGTACTATTTGAAGTAAGGAATGTGGTTACTAGCCTCCTGGGACTAGTAATTGTATCACATTTGAGTCCAAGAGGATCGGGGCGCTTCAGGTGGTATCAGAGCCATAGGACTACCGTAGATCGCAGCCCGACCTTAAAAGCTTGCCTTAAAAAGAAAAAGACCTCTTACCCTCTAAAAAGAATCTTCTCTCCTCCCCCCGATATTAACCAACCCTTCTTCTCTTGCTACCAGATGGAAGGCTCCTTTGTCATTAGGACATCCTACTGCTCAGAGGTGGAAGGATTCCCTCATCTTTTACGGAGTTGCGTGCTTCGCATGGGGATCCGCAAGAAGCCGTAGTACGTCTGGAAGGAATACCGTGAGAATGGAATTGAGAAATGCTCTATGGCAGTCTACCTGGGAGAAAGTCGAAACTACCCAAATCACCCTCCCTTACAAGTCACCGCCACTGGACACCGCTTCCCAGACACTTGCCAAAATGTTGCCCAAAAAGCCCTCCGCCATCTATGCCAAAACTACAGCAGGGAAGTCTCCGAGACACCCCTTCGTTACTTTCCACCCAGCAACAAAAATACCCCTACCTGGAGGAAAAGAATTTAGGCCTTGTCAGGGAGAGATCCTAATGATGATGACCCCACCATAGTCTACATGGCCAGATATCTCCACACCCTTGACAACCACTATGATGACCTTTTCTCCCACTGCACCCACCTAAATTCCCGGGTGGAAAGCCTAGAGCAACAAATCAAGGAATTAAAAAAAGGAAAAGGCGTCCCTCCAAGAAAGTCTCGAAATAGCAGAAGGTGAAGAGGCCAACACTCGTGAAGCCTATCAAACCCTGAAGATGGACTACGATAAGAAGTTAAAGAAGCTCACCCCCACTAAGAAGATCTGGAAGCGGACCAAGAGCCAAGGATGCCAGACTGAACGAAAAGAGGAAGCCCCACCAACACTGCCTCCCTCAAGGACAGAAAGCTTGTCAGACGTTGAGGAGATGTCCCTGGCTAGCCTTGACGATCTTCTCAGGGAATTTGGGGACACCTTAGAAAGGGAGTTCGGAAGCACCTTAGAAAATGCTCGCGCATAGTATGATCTGTGGCAACTGTATGCTTGTAATGAACTTGTGTGATGAATAAAATAACGTGTTTGAAAAAAAATATGGCATGTGCATAGTAGTAATCCTTTCCCCTGGCAGATGGCTTCAGATAAAACCACGCCTACCGCCTCAGGGATTGGAGCAAGGTCTCCCCTAGGTGCTGAAGGAGAAGTCGGTGGAGAAGGGAGTGAAACCCACCTCCCCGCACCTCCAGAGCTGCCATTAGATTTAGCCCAAGTTCTGGCCAACCAAACCCGACTCATTGAGGTCCTCACCAGAAGCCTTGAGAACCAGCGCCCAAATGGTGGAAGACCTCAGGACAGAATGGGAGATTTTCTAAGGCTCAAGCCTCCCACATTCACTGGATCCAGCAATCCGCTCGACGTTGATGACTGGATGCGCACAATAAAAAGGAAGTTAGAGGCCATCGGATGCCCTGAAAACCAGCGTGTTCATCTCGCTGCTCATCAACTCTCCAGGATGGCCCTATCCTGGTGGGATACCTTCAGCGCTGCCGTCCGTGATGCTACCTGGGCAGAATTTGAAGCCGCCTTCCAAGAACATCATGTGCCCCTAGGGATCATCTAGCTCAAAGAAGATGAATTTCGGGAATTAACTCAAGGAGGGAGATCTGTCAGTGAATACGTCCACAAGTTCACAGAATTGGATCGATGTGCGCCTGATGATGTCAGCACAGAAGCCAAAAAGATGGCTTGTTTCTTGAAAGGGCTAAGACCAGAACTCAAGACTATCCTCGTCAGCCAAGATTTTATCAGCTTCTCGCACCTCTCAAACAAGGCCATACAAGTGGAAAGGGCTAGAGAAGAAGAAAAGGGTCACCTCAAGAGGAAGTTTCAGGTCCTCCGAGCTCAGCAGTAGGACAGGCACCAGAGAGTTCGATCTTTTGGGTTTCCACCCAAGGGACCAAGCTTCAACAAGCCAGTCGGGTCCACTCCGTCACGTTTCAGTCAGCAGGGTCTTTGTTCCCTCCAGGCCCCCTCCGTTGCAAGCAACCAACCTCCAGCCAATGCCTATTGGCACTGTGGAGACCCTGGTCACTACAAGAATAATTGTCCTCGGTTGAAGACTTTCGTGCCTACCTACTCCAACTTGGTGAATGGCCCCAAGAGTGCCCTAGCACCCACCTCCAAGGCACCATCCTCCAACGGCCAGCTAAGCAAGACCCAGTATCATGGCAGGGCACGAGTAAACCACGTCGACGCTCAAGAGGCTCAGCAAGCCCCGGGAGTAGTGCTCGGTGAGTTCCTAGTTGAATTTACTCCCGCTGCTGTACTTTTTGATTCAGGAGCATCTCATTCATTCATAGCCACTGGTTTTGTGGAAAAGCATGGCATTCCCACTGCACATATAGAAATTCCCTTGGTCACCCGAACCCCAGGGTCAGACCTTTTATGCCACCTCAAATGCTCCCAAGTCAGGATTCTTTTAAGTGGGGTAGTGTTCTTGGCAGACTAAGCCGTCTTGCCATCCTATGGGATTGATGTGATCTTAGGGATGGATTGGTTAACCAAGCATAATGGCATCATAAGTTGCACAGATAAGACCATCCTTCTCACTGACCACCAAGGAAAGTCAGTTTCATGTCAGGCTCAGCCACCCACCCAAGATCCAATGGTGTTTAATCTGGCAGCAGAAAGCATATCTATAGTAGAAGAATTCATGGATGTATTCTCAGAAGAATTGCCAGGAATGCCGCCAGAAAGAGAAGTGGAGTTCTACATTGATCTAATTCCCGGCACCGCACCAATCGCAAAAAGACCGTACCGCATGGCTCCCACCGAATTGGCAGAACTAAAACTCCAGATCGCAGAACTTCAACAAAAAGGGTGCATTTGTCCTAGCTCATCTCTTGGGGAGCACCAGTCCTGTTCGTCACCAAAAAGGATGGAAGTATGAGGATGTGCATTGACTATCAATCCTTAAATAAAGTCACAATAAAAACAAATACCCACTACCTCGGATTGATGACATTTTCGACCAGCTTCAAGGGCCAAGTATTTCTTCAAGATAGATCTAAGGTCAGGATATCACCAGCTGAGAATCAAGGAAGCAGACATTCAGAAGACGACATTTGTCACCCGGTACGGACAATATGAGTTCACAGTAATGCCCTTTGGACTAACCAACGCACCCGCCTTTTTCATGAATCTTATGAATAAGGTATTCATGGAAGAGTTGGATAAGTTTGTCGTAGTCTTCATTGACGACATCCTTATCTACTCCAAAAGTCGGAAGGATCATGAGCATCACCTCCGGATTGTCCTCGGAAGACTTAGAGCACACCAACTATATGATAAGCTCAGCAAATGCGAATTCTGGTTAGAAAAGATAGCCTTCCTCGGACATATCTTAACAGCAGAGGGAATAGAAGTGGACCCAACCAAAGTAGAAGCAGTATCCAAATGGAAGCAGCCATCCAATGTTAGTGAAGTTCGAAGCTTTTTGGGAATGGCAGGATATTATCGCCGTTTTATCAAAGGGTTCTCCAGCATAGCAAGACCTATGACCGAGCTCCTCAAGAAAGACAATAAATTTGTGTGGACCCCGAAGTGTGAGGAAAGCTTCCAAATCATAAAGAAGAAACTCACGATCGCGCCGGTATTGACGCTACCAGATATTCACCAGAATTTCGTCATCTTCTGTGATGCTTCAAGGCAAGGTTTAGGATGTGTGCTTATGCAAAATGAGAAAGTCATCGCCTATGCATCATGCCTACTCAAGCCGCATGAGCAGAATTATCCAACACATGATTTGGAATTGGCAGCCATAGTGCATGCCCTAAAAATATGGAGGCACTACCTAATCGGGAACAAATGTCACATCTTCACAGACCACAAGAGTCTAAACTACATTTTCACTCAGCCAGACCTCAATCTCCATCAGCGAAGATGGCTGGAATTGATTAAGGATTATGACATTGAGATCCACTACCACCCTAGAAAGGCCAATGTAGTAGCAGACGCCCTCAGCCGAAAACCTTTCCGGGAGAAAGCAACCAATTTCTTGGAAGACTGGAAGAGAGAATCAGCTCAACTGAATGCTTGTTTGGGAGACAGTGGCAGCCTAGAAATTAAGCCAATGCTAGAAGAGCTCATACGCAAGGCTCAGCGCCTGGACACCGAGACGGCAAGTCTTGCAGAAAGAGCTCGCAAGGAACAACTACTGGACCTCAAGATAGATGAAGAAGGGACCCTTTGGCTTAGGGATTGTTTGTGTATACCAAAGGGAGAGGCACGAGGAATCCTGCTCGATGAAGCTCACAACTCAGCCTACTCTATCCACCCAGGGACCAGCAAGATGTACCTAGACCTCAAGACCAGATACTGGTGGAGAGGAATGAAAAAGGAGATAGCTCAGTATGTGGCCTGGTGTGACACTTGCCAGCGAACTAAGGCAGAGCATCAGAAGCATGCAGGTCTACTGCAACCCCTCCCAGTGCCCAAATGGAAGTGGGAAGAAATAGGCATGGATTTCGTAATCGGACTGCCTTGGACCCAAAAAGGGAACGATTCTATCTGGGTTATAATCGACCGTCTTACCAAGGTAGCTCACTTCATTCTAGTAAAAACTACCTTCGAAGGAGCCACCCTTGCCCGGATATATCTTAAAGAAATAGTCAGACTCCATGGTATTCTACGAAAGATAGTGTCAGACAGGGGAACACAGCTCACCTCAAAATTCTGGATGAGTCTTCAGCAAGCTTTGGGCACCAAGCTAGACTTTAGTACCGCCTATCACCCCCAGTCAGATGGACAGACAGAAAGAGTCAACAAAGTCCTCGAGGATTTATTGAGAGCTTGTGTGTTGACCTTTGACAAGAGTTGGGAGTCCAGCTTGCCATATGCAGAGTTTTCTTATAACAACAACTACCAGGCCAGTATCAAGATGTCACTGTTTGAAGCCTTGTATGGACGAAAGTGCTATACCCCTCTGATGTGGTCCAACGTAGGGGAAAAGACACTGGAAGGGCCTGCTTTCATCAAGGAGGCAGAAGAGAAAGTTGCCCTAATCCGAAGAAGACTGCTCGAAGCTCAGAGTCGGCAGAAGAGTTACGCAGACAACAGAAGGAGAGAACTCGGTTTTGAGGAAGGAGATTTCGTCTACCTCAAGGTCTCCCCAATGCGGGGTCAAAAGATTTCAAGTGAAAGGGAAGCTAGCTCCGCGATTCGTTGGCCCCTATCCTATCATTGGCAGAATAGGGCCCGCAGCCTACCTCCTTAAATTGCCAGAATCCATGTCAGATATCCACAATGTGTTTCATGTATCCCAGCTCCGCAAATGCCTGAAAGTGCCATAAAGTCACATCGAAGAAGGGACAATTTAGATTCAGAAGGATCTGCAGTACCGAGAAAAGTCAGTGAAGATTCTTGATTCAGCCATCCGAAAGACCCGAAACTCAGTAGTGAAACTCTGTAAAGTTCAGTGGAGCAGAGAAGGAGAAGAGGAGGCTACCTGGGAGAGTGAGGACTCTTTGGGGAGGGAATACCCTTACCTTTTCTCAAACCCAGTCTGAATCTCGAGGGCGAGATTCTTTTAAGTGGGGTAGGTTTGTAACATCCCAATTTTGATCCCAAGGTTAGAAACCCTAAACTCCTAAACCCCCGCCCTTATTTATCTCCTAAGACCCCCACCTCATGAGACATTTCATTCATCATATGCATACACTATGGTTGTTAGTAGCACCTCACATAGAATATTTTGACACCCAAGAAATTTAGATAAATATTTGTTTAAAGGAAAAAGGAGATTATAGAAAAGGAGAAAGTAAAATAGATTTGGAAATAGGAAAAGAAAAAGAAAAGGGAAGTCCTCTCTCCCCCCGGTGGGCCGATTCCGGCCCAAGTCCCCCCCTCTCTCTCTTCCGCGCGCTCGCCCGAGGCCCAGCTCGGCCCACCTCCCGCGCGCCCGCACCCGCCACTGACAGCCCGACCCCACATGTCAGTCGCTCCTGCCCTCTCCCCGCACCTGTTCTCCCTCTATCAACCCGACCCCGCTTGTTAGCCCTTCCCCCGCGCCCTGATCATGCTATCGGCGCAATCGCCGCCGGCCACCGCTCGCCCCGTCGCCTCGCCATTAACACGCTCGCCAACAAAGTTTGGCGCCTTGCGTCCCTGTCCCCTTGCGCCTGCCCCGAGCCATCCCGTCACCCCGTCTGCCCGAGCCATCCTGTCGCCACCACTGTGCGCCATCATCGCCGCCACGGCAAGCATCGCCGGTGCTTGCCACCTCTCCTCCCTCCCCCTCCCCGGTCGCCTATAAAAGGACCGCCTCGAACTCCCCCAACTCCTCACACTGGCCTCGGCCTCCCCACACCCCTCCCCCGATCGCAATCGAGTCGCGCCGCCGCACCCTTCCTCCGCTCCGGTGAGTGCTCCCTCCCCTCTCTAGTAGCCTAGGGTCCAATTGAGTTAGCTCTTGAGCTTCACCACCTCCCCACGGTGCCAAGGCACCATTTTCACCTTCCCCGTCGCACTGTATGGCCTCAACGGCGATCTCACCGCCGCGGGAGCCACCACCCGCCGTGGACCGGCCATCCCGAGCGTCCACCGGCCAAATTGACCCCACCTCCGCGACCCCCTACCTCCGCCCGTGCTTTGCCACCATCCCGTCGACACAGAACCAGACCATCGGCGAGGAACCGCCGTTGGGTTCACCAGCGACCGGTTCTCCCCGCCGCGGGCTAACGACCCTCCTCCCCCTGACGCCGTTACCCCCCTCCTCTCTCTGGCGTGTGGGCCCGCGCCGACGGCGTCCGCCCGCGCCGTCCCCTCTCTTCGTGGGCCGCCTGGGCCCATTCGGCCGCGGCGCCGCGCCCGCGCTCGGCTGGGCCGAAATCTCCCTCCCGGGCCCAGCTAACTGAGAACTCTTTTCCTTTTTCTTTTCTCCTTTTTCTTTTCCTATTTTCATATATATGCATATATTGATATTTTATGCACCAAAAATAGTCTAAAGAAATTATAGGGCACAAAATAATAATATTTAAAGCTTGGCACACTCCACCAAGCCACCATGATTGATGTATTGTTCATTGCCTATTTTTGCTAGGAGAAGAGGGATTCGATGCTCCAGAATTTGTAGCTCCGGAAGAAGGGCAGGAACCCAACCTTTCTGAAATAGACCTTTCGTGCTAGGAGAACTTCGATGAAGGCAAGTCCATTCTTCCCTTGATGCATAAATTACCTACTCTTTCTACCACTACCTAAGCCGGGAATAAGGGTTGGGTCCTTTGCATTGTGAGAAGAGAGATAGCCCGCATTAAAGAATATCTTTTGAGTACAAAATGTGGGATGATAAAAGGGTGGTGTTTTTAATAAATGATGTTTTCAAAAAGTGTATGATGAAGGGTATTCACCCTTATCACCTTTTGAGTGGGATAATCAGGGACTCTCTGTTTTAGGGGAGGGCCTCAGGTGTTCGCTCAGCCAGGTTAGGTGTGAGCATAAGGATTGTCCCCTCATATAAGGACCGGTTTGTCATCCTTCACTACATGTACTCATGACAAGTACAACCACTCAAGACTATGGGCAGTCACTCAATCTGAACTCGTATGGTCCAAACCCCAGGGTTATGATGGCTGGGGAGCACCGGGAGGATAAGGAGGGGGAATGTTTTGCCCGGTTTGGGCATGACGGTGGCTCGACTCCTTCCGGTATAACCGTTAAGGTAAGGATGTGCGAGGTAAGAAAGAGATTCGGATTCGGGTCTCATTGGCCATGAGACCGCAGAGCCAGACTAGTGGGTAAAGTGTACCCCTCTGCGCAAAGTTCAAACCTATTTGAATAGTCGTGTCTACTGGTATGGACGAGTCTGGTGTGGTATGACAATTAGTGTTTATGATCTCCACGAACACGGAAATGTGTGTGTGGGTGTTTTTAGAAATGGAAACAATGCCACGAGAGCGGGAAGCTCAATGGTGGTTGAGTGTGAAAATGTGCTACTTCTTTCTTTGGGGAAAGCCATCAAAGTATTACCTTTTTCTGAAAAAGAAGAGTGACTTCAACTCCACCATATCAAGAATGTACTATATAGGTCCCTCTCTCTTTATGGGCGGGATGGGCTTGCGGAATACCTAGTGTATTCACCCAGACTTATTTATATTTTTCAGCAGCTGAAGACTTCTTTTCTGCTATGCTTGACTAGAAGGGGGCTGTGTCTGCACCCAGTCTGCATGTGGCTTGGGCTAGTTGATCTTCCACTGTGCTTTGTATTTCAGGCTCGCTAGAGCTTGTACTCTGGTATTGTAATAACTTTTATTCGAACTCTGTACTATTTGAAGTAAGGAATGTGGTTACTAGCCTCCTGGGACTAGTAATTGTATCACATTTGAGTCCGAGAGGATCGAGACGCTTCAAAAAATGACTTAAAACAACACAAACTTGGTCTAATAATGAAATTATGTAAAATAAAACCAATTTTGAGACAAGAAGATAGAAAAGTTCCCTTCACTTGATTGCTATTCCAAGATGTGAATTATACTAAGAGCAATATGACTAGTGAAGTTGAGAACTTTGGAAGATAGAAAATTGCAACAAAGTAAAAAAGACAAGAGAGAAATGTGATTTTTATCATGTGGTTCGGCAAAGCCTACATCCACGTTGTGGTGTCCTCCTTTGGAAAAGGGTTGCAATCAACCCCTCTCAAGTGATCATGTAGATCAAACTTGAGTGCCACGATTCTTCCTTATATCACTTATATCCAGTTTGAAAGGAAACTTCATAACTTGGAGTCTCTTGCAACCTTACAAAAGCTCAGAATTACAACTTAAAGTAAGGTATGGAGAGAAAGTACACACGCAAGAGCAAGTTGCAGCAACACACGCAAGAAACACAATGACATGAGCGTAAGAACACAATATCACAAGAACAACTCAGAACTAGCGCTCGAATCTCAAGAAAATCACTAGAATGAGTTGTTCCAGAGAGTCGGAGTGTTGGTGTGCTCTTGGAGTACTTGGGTACTGAATGGAGGTGCATATGGGCTGCTTTTATAGTCCCAAGAGGCCTAGGAGTCGTTGCCTCCTTCCAGGGATGAAAACGGGACGGAAACAGTCGGATGCATCGTCATCCCGTATCCTACCCTATTGTATTTATCTCGGATACATGACTAGATACGAGTAATTAAAATTCGTGACAGATATAGGACGAGACCGGGTCATAATTTGGGTGGGTAAGAAATGGATATCAGATATTACTCGGTTAGATAACGGATATTTGTCGTATAGTTCGCCCTGGTAATATTAATTGTCCAACGGTCTAACAAACAAATAAAATAAGAAATACATAATCATGTACCTCAAATATAGAAAAAGAAACCAATAAAATTGATATTATATAGTTCAAAGTTACTAATTACAAGGACATTATAGAACCAATAATACAATTTTAAAAAATCAGCAACATATCCCTTATTTTAGGCATAATTTAGAAGCCCACACGTATATAATAGATAGTAGATAGTTGACATTATCTACATGTTCAAGTGTTCAATTTTTTCATACACAAAATAAAACAACACAAATATAGTATTACACGTTAACTAATGTCGTAATGGGCAAGTGTAACACGTTAATAAATGTTCAAGTGTTCCACAAATGTAGTTCCATACTGCTACACGTTAATTAACATGTCCATTTGCTTTGCCTAATGTCATAATGGGCCATCCAGATTCCAGAGGTGGGCCAGCAGGGAGCAGGCAGGCCCAGCTGCCCAGGCCGCACCACAGTCCAGTAGTCTACAACGTCATCACGCAACAGGACCGGGTACCCGACCGCATGGTACCATATCCTACCGGCCTACCTGGAATTTACAGGTACCGGATATTAGTGATTCTGTATCCAAGAGTTTAATATTCGGGTAGTACCCGTATCCATCCCGAAAAATACCAGTATCTGTATCCGAAAATCTGTCCCGTTTCCATACGCATATCCAATACGTCCCGGGTACCCATCCCGTTTTCATCCCCACCTCCTTCCTTGTAAAAATGCAGATCTGGAATGTCTGTGGACGCACCAAACTGGTGCACCACTAGACCTGGTCTGTGTGCCCCTAGTGTGGGATTTGATTAGCGCCTTTCCTTAGCTGGGTGGCACCGGGCCGGGTCCGTGCACTATCGGACCATCTGGTGACGTCAGCTAGCTGTTGGTCGCCGAGGTAGCCATTGGAGAAGTAGTATGGTGCACATCGGATTGGTACTGTTCACGGTCAGGTAAATTTTATAATAAAATTTCCGAGACTGAGTAGTACGGCTAAATCGCAGGAACCGTCCGGTGCACCACCGGACCGGTTTGGTGCAACCCAGACCAATGCAAGTTGAGCTCTTTTGAGCCAAACTCCTCCAAATCTTTTTGTCTTTCTTGGGGGGTTTCCTTACGACTTAGACAAGCATTATTAGTACTTAATAAAATGGACTAAGTGAGGGAAACATACCTCTTTCACATAGTTTCTCTAGGATTTGCAATATGGCTCAATACAAGTACAAAATGCACTTTTCTTGTAGAAATGGGTTAGTAGCCAAACCAGAGTGCTAAAGACATAGAATAGGTTGTGCGCAACTTATTCAAATACTTAAACCTCATGTTCATGTTATTTTACCCAACTTTGCACTTTTGGCCTCTAGATATGCTCATTTGGACTTTGTCTCTTTAATTTGCCTTTACTTGAACATGTGCTCATGCTCACATCAAAGTAGTTAGTCCAAGGTGGTGTGTTGGACACATAATCACCAAAATAGGTAAAAATGGTCCTATGGCGCATTTCCCTTTCAATCTCCCCCTTTTTGGCGATTTATGCCAACACGCCTAAACCAACTCAAATATGACTAACTTAAACCAATAGGAGACAAAATTGGTGAATTGGAGATCAAACTCAAACTAAAGGTGTATTCGAATGATTTGACATATTTGGGTACTTTAGTCACCACTTGTTTTGGATTTTACAATCAAAGCCAGTTTTTCTTACTTCTAAGTCAAAACTCTTGGTTTTGCAAAACAAATCAGTTTAAAACACTTGTTTTGGTCAAATCCCCAAAACTCCCCTTTTTCTCATAAGATAGCCTCTCCCACATAAGAGAACATTTTTTGTAATAAGAGGGCACCTCTTTGCTATCAAAAGGGTTTTGATAAAAAAGACAAGTTAAAAAGCTCAAAACTTTTAAAAATTCTAGGTGGTGGCCGATCTAGTGGCTTTGGACTTTAATTTCTCTCCTTTGGTATTAAGCACCAAAACAGAGAAACTAGTGGCCTAACCTCATTGCCTCACCAAAAATAGCAAATGAAGAACAAAGGCAATGAAAATCCAAGGCAATTTGGAAAAAGTACATTGATACCGTTTATGCAGTGGACACTTCTTCATTTATCCAAATCCACCTTTTCCCTTTCAATCCTCCTTTGAGACTACATCAACTCAACTCAAACAAAAACATTAGTCTCAAAGGGTCAAGTTGTAGCACATCCTCCACCTAAACATATGCATCAATGCACAAGGACTTGTGAGGTTTGAGGATAACATTCTACAACTTGAGCACTAAAAAGCAATAATATGAAATTATGCGTAAAGAACATGATCAAAGGCATATAGAGTATGTATGCTATAGATCAATCCAAGTTTCATAAATCTAAGACATTAAGCTCACTACGCAGCTCACAAAACCTCCTCTCATCTAAAGGCTTGGTGAAGATATTGACTAGTTGGTGATCGGTGCTAACATGACAAATATCGATATCTCCCTTTGTTGGTGGTCTCTCAGGAAGTGATGCCAGATGCCTATGTGCTTATTGCCACATAGGAGTGGGACTTTGATTAGATTGTAGCCAAAGTCCTAGAGGGTTTGTCTCATCCAAAGTAATTGTGTGCAACACAGGCCTGCGAAAATATACTCGTCCTCAACGGTGGATAGGGCAATAGAATTTTGTTTCTTTGAACACCAAGACACCAAGGACCTCCCTAAAAACCGACATGTCCTTGATGTACTCTTCCTATCTACCTTGCACCCGGCATGATCAAAGGTAGACCCCTTAGAATACCAGAGTTCGAAGTGAGGCGTATGAACCAAATATCTTAAAATTCGCTTCATGACCACAGGGTGACTTTCCTTGGGGTCAGATAGAAATCTAGCACACATGCATACGGAAAACACAATGTTTGGTCTACTTTCACATAAATAAAGCAAGGATCTTATCATATACAGTTATACCTTTTGATCTATAGACTTACCTCCCACATCGAGGTCCAAGTACCTGTTTGTTCCCATTGGCGTCTTGATGGGCTTTGCATCCTTCATCCCAAACTCCTTGAGGATGTCTAGCATGTACTTTGTTTAGGACATGAAGATGCCTTCCTTGAGCTGTTTTACTTGAAATCCTATAAAGAACGTCAGCTCGCCCATCACAGACGTCTCAAACTTTTGCACCATTAGCCTACTAAACTCTTCACAAGACATTTGATTAGTAGAACCAAATATTATGTCATCGACATAAATTTGACACACAAATAAATCTCCATTACATTTATTAGTGAAAAGAGTTGGATCAGCTTTCCAGACCTTGAAGACATTTAAAATTAAAAAATATTTTAGGCATTCATACCATGTTCTTGGTGCTTGCTTAAGCCCATAGAACACCTTAGAGAACATGTACACATGGTCGGGGTACCTGTCGTCCTTGAAGCCTGTGGTTGCTCCACGTACACTTCCAACATGATTGGTCCATTGAGGAAGACACTTTTACGTCCTTTTGAAAAAGCTTAAAGGAATGGTGAGCAGCATAGGTCAATAAATATGAATTGACTCTAACCTAGATACAGGAGCAAAAGTCTCCTCAAAGTCCAAACCTACGACTTGGGCATAAACTTTTGCCACAAGTCGAGCCTTGTTTCTTTTCATCACTCCATACTCATCTTGTTTGTTGTGGAACACCTACATGGTCCCCACAACATTTTGCTTTGGACGCGACACCAAGCTACAAACTTCATTTTTCTTGAAGTTGTTGAGCTCTTACTGCATGGTCACCACCCAGTCCAGATCCTTTAAAGCTTCTTCTAACATGAGAATCTCAATAGAAGATACAAAAGAGTAATGTTCACAAAAAATAGCGACACAAGATTGAGTGGTTACTCCCTTGCCTATATCCCTTAGGATCATATCCATCGGATGATCATGTTGTATGGTGGCGCGGACTTGGGGAGGAGGTGCCCATGGAACGTCTTCTTCCTCCTTGTCTTCTTCTTCATGTGCTTCCCCTTGACCAATGACATCACCTTGAGATACCTATTCCTCATCTTGAGTAGGGGGTGCACCATAGTTGAGGAAGATGGTTGATCCTGTTCTTGTGGTTCCTGCGGTCGCACGTCTCCAATCACCATGTTTCTTAGTGCAACTATCAGAACTTCATTCTCATATACATCATCAAGATCAACGTGCTCTCTTAGAGAGCCATTAGTCTCATCAAATACAACATCACTAGTGACTTCAACTAGTGTAGAAGATTTGTTGAAGACCCTATATTCTTTTTGTCACACCTGGTTTTAGAAGGCAAACCGAATGCGAACCACGTATGTGCTAGGATCAGAACTCACGTACACAACGATTAAATAAATGACTCATCATAGCACAATGCTTCGAATAATAATAAAGAGTAAGTAAAAATATTACAGACTAGAGTCATTTACATTATTTATATCAAAGCGCACATAATAGAAACATAGCCAACGTAAACAAACCCACCACAAGCAACTGACTGGGGGAGCTCGCTAGCCTAATCCTCGAACTCATCGAAGTCTTGGAACTCCTAGATATCCGCCTCAACGCTTTCTTCTCCTTCTTTACCTGAGCAAAGATTGCCCCAAAGACAAAGACAACCTGGTGTTTTGTGAAAGAAAGGGTGAGTACACATCAACGTACTCAGCAAATATCTCGTTTGGCTGAGGTGGACTAGCTTTATGTGGAGTTAGACTTAAAGCAGGTTGCTTTTACTTTGTTAGGTTTTATTCATAAATATAAGCCAAGTTTTATCATAAATCTTAGGTTGTTATCCCAAAGAGTACCTCCTCATAGAGCAAATACCAAAATCCATAGATAGAAACATCATGAATAGAACCATCATCGTCATCTTGTAACCAAATCCATAAATAGAACCATAGTATCTCGATCCATCTGTAACTCTAATCAAAGGAGCTCTCAAGGCCGCTCATAATCGTGAGCACGACTGATATATCAGTTTCATTCCTCTGCAGAGGTCGCACACTTTACCCATGAGCCATGATTCCCGTTCTGCTCAGGGATCATGACTCCCCATTGATCACTTCCAAGGTGAACTGGCAGGGTCTCACTATGTAGCTTTTAAAGATTCACCAGAGGTCGTAGTCGCCCGTTAGGTTTGTCTAGTTTGATAAACACGGTACATCTCCCCATAGGAAGAGTGACCAACAATAGCACCCAGCCTCGGCAGATCAAGTACCTATGCCCGGACCCCATTGACGGCACGACGACGAAGAAAACTACACCTCAAGTTCCTCTAATTAATCAGCTAAGGGCGCCCCATACCACCCTCATGGCTGCATTGTTTTCCCGGGTGGTCATCCAACGAATATGTCCTTATAGAGAAGTACTCGGGAAACAACTTGAGCCTCCTTTAGTATCACAAGCTCATAATCATAATCATAATGTAAAGCATCGTATCATAATTGTAGCTCATCATGTTCATTTATTAAAGTAGAGCTCTAGCATAAAGCTAACCAAAATAACCCAAAAGGTAATCAGAATGGCTACATTGTAGCTCATCATGTTCATTTATTCAAGTAGAGCGCTAGCATAAAGCATCGTATCGGGAAAAAGTGCATGACACGCAACAACGACGCACATAACACACGTGAACAACACGTGTGACATGCATGAACGATGTGTGACAACGCACGCGACAACACATGAATAACGCACGAACCATACATGCGAACAACACGATGACGGCTATCACAATGAATGGTAATGCAAGACTTAATTCCACATATGCTTGGATTTCTCAGTAATCATCTAATCTTTGGTGAGATAAATAACACTCTGGCTATCACAATGAATGGTAATGCAAGACTTAAATCCACATAGCTCTGAATATATACCTTTCAACCATAAGGCTTCCTTAGTAACTTCTGCAATCGCCATATACTCAGCTTATGTGGTAGATAAAGCAACAATATCCTGTAAACGAGCTTTCCAACTTACAACACAATCTCCAACGGTAAAGACATAACCTAAAAGTGATCTCCTCCTGTCTAAATCACCACCATAATCTGAATCAACATAGTCAACCAGACCATCTCCAGATTTACCAAAACATAAACAAGCACTATAAGAACCACATAGATATCTGAAAATCCACTGAACGGCTTTCCAATGCTCTTTACCAGGATTAGACATGTATTTAGCAACAACGCTCGTAGCATGAGACAAATCAGGACGAGAGCAAATCATAGCATACATGAGTGACCCAACAACACTAGAATATGGAACTTTGGACATATACTAAAGATCAGCATCAGTTTCAGCACACTGTTTAGCAGACAGTTTAAAATGAGGAGCCAACAGAGTACTCACAGGTTTAGCATTTTGCATGTTGAAATGACGAAGAACCTTCTCAATATAACTCTTCTGGCTCAAGTGCAGCAATCCAGACTTTCTATCCCTGATATATCCATGCCAAGGATTTTCTTTGCAGCACCAAGATCCTTCATATCAAATTCGCTACTAAGATGTGCCTTCAAAGCAGCGATTTCCTTCATGCTCTTGGCAGCAATCAACATATCATCAACATATAACAGCAAGTATGTAGGTGATCCATTAACAAACTTAAGATCGCGATCAGACTGCGAGAGAATCGCCTCTCCTGGCGACGGGCCTCCGCTTCGCTCGCCAACTTGGCCGCCTTCTTCAGAATTTGGATCACAAACTCAACACTCCTCCTCGACCAAAGAAGAGGAAGAAGGAAGTAGTTCGAGTCTAGGACTCGGATGATGATGAAGACACGTCCCCTTTTTGGCTTTGAGTCCCTAACGCTCCAAGCATGTCCAATCCAACATTTGGACCGAGACACTGAGAGCACCTAGAGGGGGGGTGAATAGGTGATCCTGTAAAACTTTAAACTTAAGCCACAAAAACTTGGTTAGGCGTTAGCACAATAATCGCCAAGTGGCTAGAGAGGAGTCTCAACAAAACACAATAACCACGAAGATATCAATCACAGAGATGGCACAGTGGTTATCCCGTGGTTCGGCCAAGACCAACGCTTGCCTACTCCACGTTGTGGCGTCCCAACAGACGAGGGTTGCAATCAACCCCTCTCAAGCGGTCCAAAGACCCACTTGAATACCACGGTGTTTTGCTTTGCTTTTCTTAATCCCGTTCGCGAGGAATCTCCACAACTTGGAGTCTCTCGCCCTTGCAAAGATGTTCACAAAGAAGCACAGAGTAAGGGAGGGATTAGCAACTCACACAAGACATAAAGATCACAGCGAATACGCACACACAAGACCCAGACTTAAGCTCAAAAGACTAGCACACTAGAACGAAGCTCAAATCACTAGAATGTCGAACAAGTGCGCAAGAATGGAGTGTGAGTGATCAAGAGTGCTCAAGGAATGCTTGGTATTCTCCTCCATGCGCCTAGGGGTCCCTTTTATAGCCCCAAGGCAGCTAGGAGCCGTTGAGAGCAATCAGGGAAGGCAATTCTTGCCTTCTGTTGCCTGGCGCACCGGACAGTCCGGTGCACCACCGGACACTGTCCGGTGCGGATTTCCTTCCTTATTTGGCGAAGCCGACCGTTGACAGCCTTGGAGCCGTTGGCGCACCGGACACTGTCCGGTGCACACCGGACAGTCCGGTGCACACCGGACAGTCCGGTGCCCCCTCCCGACCGTTGGCTCGGCCACGTGTCTCGCGCGGATCGCGCAGCCGACCGTTGGCCCGGCCGACCGTTGGCTCACCGGACAGTCCGGTGCACACCGGACAGTCCGGTGAATTATAGCCGTACGCCGTTAATTCCTTCCCGAGAGCGCCAAGTTCGCCTGTGCCCGCCTGGCACACCGGACACTGTCCGGTGCACCCAGACATCGCTGGCTTTGGCTGAACAAGGCCATCTCTTCTCCAATTCGACTTCTCCTGTTTCCATCACTTAGACACAATACATTAGTCTTTAAAACAATGTATTAAGTATGAGAAACATACCTTTTGACATGATTTGCACTTTGTCCACCACATTGCATAGATCAACACAAAAGCACTTGCGTTGGCACTCAATCACCAAAATACTTAGAAATGGCCCAAGGGCACATTTCCCTTTCAATCTCCCCCTTTTTGGTGATTTATGCCAACACAACATAAAGCAACTAGAACAAGTGCAATATCAATGCAAATGAAAACTCAATATAGTTTTGATTCATATTTGGCATATATGGATCACTCTTTGCCACCACTTGGTTTGTTTTGCAAATCAAACTCAAATTTCTATCTCTAAGTCAAACACACTTGTTAAGACATAAAGAGACTCATTCCAAGAGAAATTGATTCAAGATTTCAAAAACTCCCCCTTTTCCCATAATCAACACTTCTCCCCACAAGAAGCCAACTTTTGACAAAAAGAGCCAATAAGAGTATTTTGACAAAACAAAAGCTCTATTTTCAAAATTCTCAAGTGGTAGTTGATCCATTTATTGCTTTGGCCTTATTTTCTCCCCCTTTGGCATCAAGCACCAAAACGGGATCAATTTTGGCCCTTTAACCCTATTGCTTCACCAAAAATCTTCAACTAAGAGTAAAAGGCAATAATAGTACGAAGATGAACTTGGAAGAAGTTACTCGTTCATCGGAGTGCAGTGGAAGTCTTGCATGGTCCAAGTTCACCTTTTCCCTTTCAATCCTCCTTTGAGACTAAATTAAGCAAACTCAAGCACACAGTTAGTCTCAAAAGGTCAAGTTGTAGCACATCTCCCCCTAAATTTGTGCATCACTTGCAAATGGACTTGTAAGGTCCGGGGAGTGTTTGTACAACTTGAGCACCATAAATAAACAACAAAATGCATAAGGAACATGATCAAGGGCATAAACACATGTATGCTATAAATTAATCCAAGTTCCGCGAATCTAAGACATTTAGCTCACTACGCAACTTGCAAAAGGTCTGCTCATCTAAAGGCTTGGTAAAGATATCGGCTAGCTGGTTCTCGGAGCTAACATGAAACACTTCGATATCTCCCTTTTGCTGGTGGTCTCTCAAAAAGTGATGCCGGATGTCTATGTGCTTTGTGCGGCTGTGTTCAACAGGATTATCCGCCATGCGGATAGCACTCTCATTATCACATAGGAGTGGGACTTTGCTCAGATTGTAGCCAAAGTCCCTGAGGGTTTGCCTCATCCAAAGTAGTTGCGCGCAACACTGTCCTGCGGCAACGTACTCGGCCTCAGCGGTGGATAGGGCAACGGAAGTTTGTTTCTTAGAACTCCATGACACTAGGGACCTTCCTAAGAATTGGCACGTCCCCGATGTACTCTTCCTATCGACCTTACATCCAACATAGTCGGAATCTGAATATCCAATCAAGTCAAAGGTAGACCCTTTTGGATACCAGATCCCAAAACAAGGCGTAGCGACTAAATATCTAAGAATTCGCTTCACAGCCACTAAGTGACACTCCCTTGGATCAGATTGAAATCTAGCACACATGCATACACTAAGCATGATATCCGGTCTACTAGCACATAAATAAAGTAAGGACCCTATCATGGACCGGTATGCTTTTTGATCAACGGACTTACCTCCTTTGTTGAGGTCGGTGTGTCCGTCGGTTCCCATCGGAGTCTTTGCGGGCTTGGCGTCCTTCATCCCAAACCGCTTGATTAAGTCTTGCGTGTACTTGGTTTGAGAGATGAAGGTTCCATCCTTGAGTTGCCTCACTTGGAACCCAAGGAAGTAGCTTAACTCACCCATCATCGACATCTCGAATTTCTGAGTCATCACCCTGCTAAACTCTTCACAAGACTTTTGGTTAGTAGAACCAAATATTATGTCATCAACATAAATTTGGCACACAAAAAGATCACCATCACAAGTCTTAGTAAAAAGAGTTGGATCGGCTTTCCCAACCTTGAAAGCATTAGCAATTAAAAAGTCTCTAAGGCATTCATACCATGCTCGTGGGGCTTGCTTAAGTCCATAGAGCGCCTTAGAGAGCTTACACACGTGGTCGGGGTACCGTTCATCCTCGAAGCCAGGGGGTTGCTCTACGTATACCTCCTCCTTGATTGGCCCGTTGAGGAAAGCGCTCTTCACATCCATTTGGAACAACCTAAAAGAATGGTGAGCAGCATATGCTAGCAAAATACGAATAGACTCTAGCCTAGCCACAGGAGCAAAAGTCTCCTCAAAGTCCAAACCTGCGACTTGGGCATAACCTTTTGCCACAAGTCGTGCTTTGTTCCTTGTCACCACCCCGTGCTCGTCTTGTTTGTTGCGGAACACCCACTTGGTTCCCACAACATTTTGCTTGGGACGAGGCACCAGTGTCCAAACTTCATTTCTTTTGAAGTTGTTGAGGTCCTCCTGCATGGCCAACACCCAGTCCGGATCTAGCAAGGCCTCTTCTACCCTGAAAGGCTCAATAGAAGAGACAAAGGAGTAATGCTCACAAAAATTAACTAATCGAGATCGAGTAGTTACTCCCTTGCTAATATCACCCAAAATTTGGTCGACGGGATGATCCCTTTGAATCATTGCTCGAACTTGGGTTGGAGGTGCCGGTTGTGCTTCTTCCTCCATTACATGATCATCTTGTGCTCCCCCTTGATCACATGCCTCCTGTTCATCATCTTGAGTTGGGGGTTGCACCATTGTTGAGGAAGAAGGTTGATCTTTCTCATCTTGTTCCTGTGGCCGCACATCTCCAATCGCCATGGTGCGTATTGCGATCGTTGGAACTTCTTCTTCATCTACCTCATCAAAATCAACAACTTGCTCTCTTGGAGAGCCATTAGTCTCATCAAATACAACGTCGCTAGAGACTTCAACTAAACCCGATGATTTGTTGAAGACTTTATACGCCTTTGTATTTGAGTCATAACCTAACAAAAACCCTTCTACGGCTTTGGGAGCAAAATTGGAATTCCTACCCTTCTTCACTAGAATGTAGCATTTACTCCCAAAAACTCGAAAATACGAAACATTGGGTTTGTTACCGGTTAGTAGCTCATACGACGTCTTCTTGAGGAGGCGATGAAGGTAGACCCTGTTGATGGCGTGGCAAGCCGTGTTCACGGCTTCCGACCAAAAGTGCTCGGGGGTCTTGAACTCTCCAAGCATCGTCCTCGCCATGTCTATTAGCGTCCTGTTCTTCCTCTCTACCACACCATTTTGTTGTGGTGTGTAGGGAGCGGAGAACTCGTGCTTGATCCCTTCCTCCTCAAGGTACTCCTCCACTTGAAGGTTCTTGAACTCAGACCCATTGTCGCTCCTTATCTTTTTCACCTTGAGCTCAAACTCGTTTTGAGCTCTCCTTAGGAAGCGCTTGAGGGTCCCTTGGGTTTCAGATTTATCCTGCAAAAAGAATACCCAAGTGAAGCGGGAAAAGTCATCAACTATAACAAGACCATACTTACTTCCTCCTATACTTAGATAGGCGACGGGTCCGAAAAGGTCCATGTGAAGCATCTCCAAAGGTCTTGATGTGGTCATCACATTTTTGGTGTGATGTGCTCCTCCCACTTGTTTACCTGCTTGACAAGCTGCACAAGGTCTATCTTTTTCGAATTGCACATTAGTTAAACCTATCACGTGTTCTCCCTTTAGAAGCTTGTGAAGGTTCTTCATCCCCACATGTGCTAAGCGGCGATGCCACAGCCAGCCCATGCTAGTCTTAGCAATTAAGCATGCATCTAGACCGGCCTCCTCTTTTGCAAAATCAACTAAGTAAAGTTTGTCGTCTAACACACCCTTAAAAGCTAGTGAACCATCACTTCTTCTAAAGACAGACACATCTACATTTGTAAATAGACAATTATATCCCATATTGCATAATTGACTAACAGATAACAAATTATATCCAAGAGACTCAACTAAAAACACATTAGATATAGAGTGCTCGGATGAAATAGCAATTTTACCTAACCCTTTTACCTTGCCTTGATTCCCATCACCGAATATTATTGAATCTTGGGAATCCTTATTTTTGACGTAGGAGGTGAACATCTTCTTCTCCCCCGTCATATGGTTTGTGCATCCGCTGTCGATAATCCAGCTTGAGCCCCCGGATGCATAAACCTGCAAGGCAAATTTAGGCTTGGGTCTTAGGTACCCAACTCATGGTGGGTCCTACAAGGTTAGCACAAATATCCTTAGGGACCCAAATGCAAGTTTTGTCTCCCTTGCATTTTGCCCCTAATCTTCTAGCAACTATCTTCCTATTCTTTCTACAAATAGCAAAGGAAGCATTTAAAGCATGATATATTGTAGAAGGTTCATTAACTTTCCTAGGAACATTAACAACATTTCTCCTAGGCCTATGAACAAAATATCTACCATGCATATAGGAAGAACTAGACGCAAACATGGCATGAGAGTCAAAAGCATCATAATCATTACAACTCTTATACGACTGTCTTCTATCATGATACATAAAAGCATGGTTCTTTTTAGCACTACTAGTCATAGGGGCCTTCCATTTCTCCTTGACGGGGATGGGAGCCTTATGGCTTGTTAAGTTCTTGGCTTCTCTCTTGAAACCAAGTCCATCCTTAATTGAGGGGTGTCTACCAATCGTGTAGGCATCCCTTGCAAATTTTAACTTATCAAATTCGCTTTTGCTAGTCTTAAGTTGGGCATTGAGACTAGCTACTTCATCATTCAATTTAGAAATTGTAACAAGGTGTTCACTACAAGCATCAATGTCAAAATCTTTACACCTATTACAAATTGTAACATGTTCTACACAAGAGTTAGATTTACTAGCTATCTCTAACTTAGCATTCAAATCATCATTTATGCTTCTCAAGCTAGAGATTATCTTATGGCAAGAAGATAGTTCACAAGAAAGCATTTCATTTCTTTTTACTTCTAAAGCATGAGATTTTTGTGCCTCTACAAATTTGTCATGCTCTTCATATAAAAGGTCCTCTTGTTTCTCTAAAAGTCTATCCTTTTGATTCAAGGCATCAATCAATTCATTGATCTTATCTATTTTAGTTCTATCCAATCCCTTGAACAAACTAGAGTAATCTATTTCTTCATCACTAGACTCATCATCACTAGAAGAATCATAAGTGGCATTGTTTCGATTACATACCTTCTTCTCCTTCGCCATGAGGCATGTGTGACGCTCGTTGGGGAAGAGGGATGATTTGTTGAAGGCGGTGGCGGCGAGTCCTTCATTATCGGAGTCGGATGACGAACAATCCGAGTCCCATTCCTTTCCAAGGTGTGCCTCGCCCTTAGCCTTTTTATATGCCTTCTTCTTCTCCCTCTTGTTCCCCTGTTCCTGGTCACTATCATTATCGGGGCAGTTAGCGATAAAATGACCAATCTTACCACACTTGAAGCATGAGCGCTTCCCTTTTGTCTTGGTCTTGCTCGGCTGCCCCTTGTGACCCTTTAGCGCCGTCTTGAAGCGCTTGATGATGAGAGCCATCTCTTCATCATTTAGCCCTGCCGCCTCAACTTGTGCCACCTTGCTAGGTAGCGCCTCCTTGCTCCTCGTTGCTTTGAGAGCAATGGGTTGAGGCTCATGGATTGGACCGTTCAAAGCGTCGTCGACATATCTCGCCTCTTTGATCATCATTCGCCCGCTCACGAATTTCCCAAGAACTTCTTCGGGCGACATCTTGGTGTACCTAGGATTTTCACGGATATTGTTCACCAAATGTGGATCAAGTACAGTAAAGACCTTAGCATTAGGCGAACGACGTCGTGGTCCGTCCATCGCGTGCTTCCGTAGCTCCTTATTTTGTTGATGAGAGTCTTGAGCCGGTTGTATGTTTGGGTTGGCTGCTCGCCCCTTATCATTGCAAATCTCCCGAGCTCGCCCTCTACCAACTCCATCTTGGTGAGCAAGGTTACGTCATTCCCCTCATGAGAGATCTTGAGGGTGTCCCAGATCTGCTTGGCATTGTCCAAGCCGCTCACCTTATGGTACTCGTCCCTGCACAAAGAGGCTAACAACACAGTAGTAGCTTGTGCATTCTTATGAATTTGTTCATTAATGAATATAGGACTATCCGAGCTATCAAATTTCATTCCATTCTCAACAATCTCCCATATACTTGGATGGAGAGAGAACAGGTGACTACACATTTTGTGACTCCAAAATCCGTAATCTTCCCCATCAAAGTGTGGAGGTTTGCCGAGAGGGATGGGAAGCAAATGAGCATTTGTACTTTGCGAAATACGAGAGTAGTCAAAAGAAAAGTTCGAATTATCCGTCTTTCTTTTGTCGTAGATGTTGTCGTCGTTATCCTTTTGGGAAGAAGTGGACTCATCGCTGTCGTCGTAGTAGATGATCTCCTTGATGCGCCTTGTCTTCTTCTTCTTTCCATCTTTGCGTTTGTGGCCCGAGCCTGAGTCGGTAGGCTTGTCATCCTTGGGCTCGTTGACGAAGGACTCCTTCTCCTTATCATAGATCACAATCCCCTTGCCCTTAGGATCCATCTCTTCGGGCGGTTAGTCCCTTTCTTGAAGAGAACGGTTCTGATACCAATTGAGAGCACCTAGAAGGGGGGGTGAATAGGTGATCCTGTAAAACTTTAAACTTAAGCCACAAAAACTTGGTTAGGCGTTAGCACAATAATCGCCAAGTGGCTAGAGAGGAGTCTCAACAAAACACAATAACCACGAAGATATCAATCACAGAGATGGCACAGTGGTTATCCCGTGGTTCGGCCAAGACCAACGCTTGCCTACTCCACGTTGTGGTGTCCCAACGGACGAGGGTTGCAATCAACCCCTCTCAAGCGGTCCAAAGACCCACTTGAATACCACAGTGTTTTGCTTTGCTTTTCTTAATCCCGTTCGCGAGGAATCTCCACAACTTGGAGTCTCTCGCCCTTACAAAGATGTTCACAAAGAAGCACGGAGTAAGGGAGAGATTAGCAACTCACACAAGACACAAAGATCACAACGAATACGCACACACAAGACCCAGACTTAAGCTCAAAAGACTAGCACACTAGAACGAAGCTCAAATCACTAGAATGTCGAACAAGTGCGCAAGAATGGAGTGTGAGTGATCAAGAGTGCTCAAGGAATGCTTGGTATTCTCCTCCATGCGCCTAGGGGTCCCTTTTATAGCCCCAAGGCAGCTAGGAGCCGTTGAGAGCAATCAGGGAAGGCAATTATTGCCTTCTGTCGCCTGGCGCACCGGACAGTCCGGTGCACCACCGGACACTGTCCGGTGCGGATTTCCTTCCTTATTTGGCGAAGCCGACCGTTGAAAGCCTTGGAGCCGTTGGCGCACCGGACACTGTCCGGTGCACACCGGACAGTCCGGTGCCCCCTCCCGACCGTTGGCTCGGCCACGTGTCTCGCGCGGATCGCGCAGCCGACCGTTGGCTCACCGGACAGTCCGGTGCACACCGGACAGTCCGGTGAATTATAGCCATACGCCGTTAATTCCTTCCCGAGAGCGCCAAGTTCGCCTGAGCCCGCCTGGCACACCGGACACTGTCCGGTGCACCACCGGACAGTCCGGTGCACCCAGACAGCGCTGGCTTTGGCTGAACAAGGCCATCTCTTCTCCAATTCGACTTCTCCTGTTTCCAGCACTTAGACACAATACATTAGTCTTTAAAACAATGTATTAAGTATGAGAAACATACCTTTTGACATGATTTGCACTTTGTCCACCACATTGCATAGATCAACACAAAAGCACTTGCGTTGGCACTCAATCACCAAAATACTTAGAAATGGCCCAAGGGCACATTTCCCTTTCAGACACCACCTCATCCCCAAGGGGACAACCTGGAACTGGTAAAAAAGACAACAACCAGCCCCCAATCTAGCTCTATTGTCAGGTCCAAAGCCCAAGATGATTGACCTCCAAGACTGAGCTCTAGAGGAGATCCTCTACTTCTTTGAAGAGAAATATCAAGAAGTATGCAAGATACGACTAGAGCATAGTTATTATTTCTTTAATAAGAATGATTCTAAGCATGAATATGAAATGTGATAGAGAGTCCATAGAGCTACCAAAGGATAAGGTGAACTCTATGCAACCTGAAGCAGGCTCGACTATCAGTACACCTATTAGAGCCAAGTCCTATGCCACCGTGCCAAAACCCCGCAACTAACAAGTGTACTAGGGTCGAGTCCTCTAGAGCCCCTAAGGGTTTGGTCCTAGTGCAGCTATCTGAGATAACGATGCCAAGGTGACACTTCCCTAGCCCAAGCTGCTCTCATTATGGCTGCTACTAAGGCAGTGGCATTCTAGTCAAACCCTAAGTTGCTCTTGTTATGGTTGTGACTGAGCTGATGATGGCTGTAATCGAGCCCCTAACTGTGCTGAGTTCTCATACTATTGCTAAACAGCCAAGAGGTAACTCATCTTGGTCATCATTCGCTAGTAGAGTCTTTGTGTATTCGATATAACCTTAGGGTTGCCAACTATTATGTAGACTCAAACATTGAGGAGGTCTTGTGCGACATAAAGGCCCCTATGTCTGATATTGATTAACTAGAGCTCTTGGTGGCACTCAAACAATACTTGCTAGTGAATATTGACCTGGAAAAAGACAGGCAACAGCTAGAGAAGGCTAGATAATTTGCCACTGATTTCCATAAACACCATTGGATATGCTCTTGGATCTCAATTTATTGAGAAGATTCCCATTTTTTATAATTCCATTGAGAGTAAATCTTCGATGAGACAACTAAGAAATCCATGCTACTCATGTCAACACATAAGAAGCTCCAAATAGTTGAGTCCACTCGGCAAGATTTAGAAAAAGGACAAGGAAATCAACTCAGGGCTAGTTAACATGGTCTAAAAGCTGTGCGACTAGTTCGAGGCCAAGTTGGTTGAACTTTAATGTACATGATCATACTTTGTTGATGACAAATCCTGACATGCTTTGCTTATAATCCATTGACATGATGATCGAGGTGGTTAAGGACCTGACTAAGAGGCTAGACTCTATCACATAGGCTCAAGAATCGGTGATGGTAGAGAAGGCAAATATGAAATAAAAGATTGCCAAGCTAAAATAGATCTTGGTTGATTTCAAGAAGACTATAAACCAAGATAGGTTTGTCAATGAAGAGCTTGCTGCGAGGCTGGACTTGGCCATGGAGGCTAATGACTTAGCCTAGGAAGATAAACAGAGTAAGGCTCCAATTGTCCTTGTTTTGAATAATTTCATAAACTGAGCAAATAAACCTTGTATTTTAGAACTCCAAGAGCTACTGAAACTCTACAAGGCCTGGTTCAAAGCCATGATGAACTACATGTACCTTTCCAAGTCCTCGTCTAGTTCATCAAACATCCAAAGGTTGAACAATCTTACTATTTAGAATAAGGAATTCAACCGTATCTATTTGGAAGAAGTCAGTGCCTTTGCTCTAGGCATCACCATGTTCCAATACCTAGGGATGGAATTGTCTAGATTCCAAGAAGGACTTACAAACAACTTTAATGATGAAAAGATTAATGGAGTTTTGAAGGAAGTCTAGCCAGCTGCAACCCATATTACATCTTAGCTTGATATTCAACTATGATTCCATTCTGATGTAATCCTAAGAATGATTGAACAACTTGTATGTTTTTGTAACATACAACTCTTTCTAGCTTGTGTTTATGATAACATTTTCCACAATCTCTTGAATCATGTTTGCTTTGCGAGAAGCGATGCTTACACGAATGTGCCTTGTAAACATTTGAGTTTCACAAAATCATAGGTATATGTCATAGATATCTAAATCTTGACAACTCAACATTACTTGACCCTCATGGATAGTGATATTAGATGGTTGAGCCTCATGGACTCAACACTTTGGTGCCTTAGGAAGGAATTTTAGTAAATAACTAAGTATTGTGGACTTAGCCTTCAAATGAATGTTTGAGTTATATGAACTTGATGGCAGTTCCCTCCGAAGAAACTTTTTTGACAAATGAGCGAATTATAGAGACTCTGCCTTGTAGTTCTTAAGGAGGGAGTTTTGAGAGATGACCGTGTCATGGAGACTCAACCTTTCTATGCCCTCAGAGGGGACCCTTCAATGGATGATTGGGTTATAAGGACCTGACCTTCCCATGCCCGTGGAGGGATGTTTGAGAGAGAACCATGTTGTGGGGACTCAGCCTTACTACACCTATGGAAGGTATTTTTCAACGAATGACTGAGTTACAAGGACCTAGCCTTCCACTGCCCATGGAGGGTCTTTAAGTGGTTGATGACCGAGTTATTGAGACTCGGTCTTCAAATGCTCGTAGGAGTTCTTTCAAAGTGTATACTATAATAGAGTCATAGAGGCAGTACTACCGCCCTCCTCAGAGAGATTATTAACTATAGTATTTTGGTATTCGGATGCCCATGTAGAGGATTTCAACGTGTAGATAACAACAAAACCATAGAAATACTACTGCCCTTCCTAGAGGGACCTTAAATCTACCCCAGTACTGTGCCTAGGTATGTCATAATCATTTTGTTGGCGGTCATACGTAAAATCACATTATGCCCACCAACATTTAATGTTAAAAAATGTAATTCATATACGAATTTCATGTTATTTAACAAATTCTATGAGTTATGTACAGGTTTTCCATGTAGAGAAGTATAGAAGACATGGAGGAGAAAATAGGGAGTGATGTCGATCGACCAACCCTATGGTCGGCCTACACATGGCCACTCGGCCTGCCCCTAGTTTGTTTCATATCCAATTCACAAGGCATGCAAAGAAACACAAGTGTAACAAAATACAACTGTGGATTTAAGCACATGGATCATCTAAGAGTCGAAAGGAGCCACATCATCTCTCACACGGATTGTTGAGATCACCAAGTCGTGTGCAAATTGGTTTAACTGTCAACCAAATTAGAGAGTGAATGTGAGACATTGATGAATCAAGTCGGAGCATCCAAGGGTCGACCGTCTTGCCACATGGCTACTCAGTCATCGACTTTACCATCCTACTGACCTTAAGCACCTATAAATACCCCTAGCTCATTTTGTAATATAAATACCCTCTAGGTGCTCATTTGTAGAGTGTGTAAATGTAGATAAACTACCCTTAGTTTGAGAAAAGTGAGTGTGATTCATTGTATCAAGGGTGATGAGTGAGAAAAAGAGTGACGGGTTTATGATTTCTCTTGAGTTTTCTAACTCCAAGCATGTATTCTCTAAGGAAGGATATTCTTAAGTAAAGATCCTTATTCTTGTATTGCATTTATACTAGTCATACTATTATACTTGACCAAGGCCTGAACAAGAGTCTAAACTAACATGTTGCCAACCTTGTTGAATAGGCACAAGCCCGAAAAAGACGCCTACCCCGAAGTCAGACGACACCTAGGTTCAACCTAGGCGCCAAGCGACAACCATACGCCACAGGTATGACGCTGAGGCTCGACGCCACACGACCACGCTCGGGTAAGATGATTCATCCCACTTTGTCGATTCACGATATTATATCCCCATTTAGAAAAGGAGTCGGCGGGCCCACGCCGACCCCTAACTATGAGGATGCTTGACCAAGGCCGAAAGCTTGGAGTTCGAAGGCCGGCCCGTGGAGGGTTCACGGTCGCTCCCGAAACCCTAGAGCAAGGGGGCAATTATGAAGTGGGCACCGAGCGGCAAGTAATCTAGCGCACCAGCACCAAGGACACTTCTAAATCGTGTTCGAGTCCTAGGGAACATCTAACTCATGGTTTATCACGGAGACAAGCAGCGAGCCGTCGGATGCCACGAATAGGGCCGACAACTATATGAGTTGGCACTGTTGGGGGCCTTCGCCTTCCGAAGGTCCTCAAAAAACATGATTAACAATATTTCCCAAGCATAATATATGTGCAGGAACCTTCGGACTCGGGATGAAGCTATACACGACATGGATAGCAGGGTCAAAACGAAGGCTGAACCAGCGCTGAAGCTATGCACAAGGGAACTTCGACTCAGTAGCAGAAAAATGAACCGACTTAAGGAGGAAAAGGCTATCTAGTCCCTGACAGATTGCTCTTAAGTCAATAGTAAACATGAAGGGCATAAATGTAATTTTACACAGGTTGCGTCCTGTGCCTATAAATAGATGAACAGTACCCCCGTACTGTTCACGCTGACTTGTATTCGCTCGTGCATCACGCTTGTACCTTTGCCTTCTATCAAGCCGAAGGTACAAATGTAATTCAATATTGTTCTTATTCATTCATGATTATATAATAAAAGATATATCAATGGTGTCATATGATTATCCATGTTATTTCTCATGTTTCATATGCTTCGTCTTTCATTGATATATGCTGTGATGATGAAGGTACGTCCTTCATGACCTTCGTCCGAAGATCATTATATCCTTAGGGAAATAATGCTTCGAAGGACAAAGGGCATTAACCATTAACCTATTTTTGTGTTGCCTTGTTCTTAATTCATAGCATTTGAGAACAAGTCCCCAACATTGGCGCCCACCTCCGGTGTACTCACTTCCACAACCTTCGGCAAAGCATCGACCTTCGTCATGCCGCCGAAGAAGATAACGGCGCCAGGGGCTGCACTACAACCACTGGACACAAACCAAGAGACTCTCTCTCTCCGAGAGGCTCGAAGCCAGAAGAGAAAGGCCACTAGTCCAACATTCTAGGAGGAGGAGTTGGACCAGGAGATCAGGGACATGGAAATCATCCACCAACAAGTGCAAAGGAAAAAGGAGAAGGTGGCTCGGCTGGCCGATCTTCAAAGGAATATCGATGAAGCTACTGAGGAAATGCGTCATCTTGCTCAAGATGATCAAGACCGAAGGCCCCAACACATGGAGCTTCGTCAAGAGGGCTTATTCAACGAAGATGGATGGTATGATGATTTTAATCATAATACCTTTACTTTTGATGATGCTTCTCCCTTGACAGCAAAATTGCAGGCTATTCCATGCCCACAATCCTACAAGCCACCCCAGCTACCATGTACGATGGGCACTCGGACCCAAAGCAGTTCTTGATGAGTTATGAGGCAACAATATCCTCATACGGAGGCAATGCAGCTGTCATGGAAAAATCCTTCGACATGGCAGTCCGGAACGTGGCCTAGACATGGTATTCGTCCCTTCGGTCAGGAATAATCACGTCGTGGCAGAAGCTTAAGGACATGCTGGTTATCAGTTTCCAAGGCTTTCAGACGAAGCCAGTCATAGCTCAGGCCTTGTTCCAGTGCATGCAAGACCATGAGGAATACCTTCAGGCGTATGTCCGAAGGTTCTTGCGACTAAGAGCACAAGCACCCATAGTGCCCAATGAAATTGTCATTAAGGCCATGATCAAGGGTCTTTGGCCAGGACCCACGGCTCAATACTTCGCCAGGAAACCTCCCTAAACTCTGGAGAAGCTGCTTCAGAAGATGGATGAGTACATTTGAGCTGACAATGACTTCCGACAAAGAAGGGAAGAAGCTTACAGATTTTTTGAGATGACTAGGGGCTTCGGAGGAAGAATCCACCCTAGGCATGTCAGATAAATTCACACTCCAGTCAGAATGACGATAAAGGAGGCCAGCTTCAGAGGCCACAACACACCTCACAGTCTTCAGGACAACAACAAAGCTCCTTCAGGCCACCATCTCCAAGGGGCAGAGGTGCCAGGGGCTTCGGAGGAAGATATGTGGATCAACCCAGGAGTATTTATTGCTTATTCTATGGAGAAGACAAGGGCCACACTACAAGAATGTGCCAAATCACTATTCTGAAACAAAAGGAGATCGCCAAAGCCGAAGCTCGGCAGAATTAGCCAAAGCAGGTCTTGCACACTGCTTCGTGCCACTCTCCCTACATACAAGAATACATGGGCAATCAACCTACAACCTCTGTTGCTTCGGCAAGCCACTCACAGGCTTCTTGGCCTCAGCTTCCACCGCCACCACCCCTGCAGCCCATTTATTCCCGAAGCCAACAGCCAGAAGGGCGTCAACACTCCCAGCAACAGCGTGACTTCAGAGAGGAATCCGAAGCTCATGCAGTCAATAGCACTGTACCAGAATCGAAGCACATATACTGAGCGATATCCTACCTCTGAAATGCTTTTGAGTTCTATGTCATTTTGCTTTTAATAAGGAACAAGTAATGTAAATTTAGTTTTAAATTCTTGTAATGATTTTGCTTCTATCAGAATGGAATATATCTTCCTCACAGAATTACGAAGCCCAAAAATCTTCTTCACAAAATTGCGAAGCTACAAAAGTTGTTCCTAAGGGAGTGCAACTTAAATTTTAAGCTCAAAAGACGTTCCTAAGGGAATGCAGAGCCAAAACTGCCGAAGCTACAAAAAGTCGTTCCTAAGGGAGCGCAGAGTAAGTTTTTTGCTCAAAAGTTGTTCCAGAGGGAATGCAGAGCCAAATACCACCGAAATATAAGGCAAAGAAGTTCCAAAGTCGTTCCTAAGGGGATGCAGAACTTATACCGCCGAAATATAAGGCGAAGAAGTTCCAAAGTCGTTCCTAAGGGGATGCAGAACTTATACCGTCGAAATAGAAGGCGAAGAGTAAGTTGTATTCCTAACCTTGTCCCGCCTTTCAAAAAACATGTGATAAACTGTTGTCCTTAGGGAAAGTCCCCTTTTGGTTGATCAAGTAGCATCCAGTTATCGTGTTGATGTTTTGAGTTCCTATTAGTTGTCCTTGTGCACGTGTTTGATTTGCTTCTTTGTAATGATTGTAGGTGTATTGTGTGACTTATGTCCACAATGCCATATGTTTACTAGGTAAAACCTTAGATAGTTGTGTTTTTTGTGCTCTCTGTACCTTATCTTTTGCTCAATATTTTCATATCCTCCTTCCTACCTATAGTCTCTGGATAGACAACGTTGCGTCGTGCCAGAATTGTCCATTCTGCCAACGAAGCAGGTAGTGCTAGGGCGGACGTGCCACCATTGGGGCTGTCCACGTTGTTAGGCTACTCACAATGGGGATTTCATGTCTCTGTTTCCAAAAATGCCACTTCAGATTTATGGATGAATGAAATACCCTCTCTCAATAGAGAGTTTCATCTCACTATTTCATATGTCAACATACTTCTTAAATGCTGCATATAAATAACCAATAGGATTTACTCAATTATATGAAGATGAAACAAAACACTCTCAATGGAGGTTTCACACAGTTTCCAAGATCTTGGAAACGAGTTAACATGGTTTCATCCCCATGAAACTCCATGAAACTCTTCCTTCTTAAATGATGTGACATGTCATCAAAATAGCTGATGTGACAGGCTAATTAATACATGAAACACCCCATGAAACCTCCATTGTGAATAGCCTTACGGAGCTGGGGAGCGAATGGTCAACATATAAAGGTGAGTAATTTTCATTAATAATTAAAAATCAATGGAAAAAGAATAAAAATAAGTGATAGGTGAGTAATTTTCATTAATAATTAAAAATCAAAATCAGGTAGAAATAGTAGTAAAATTGCTACCAACTTTGTAGTAGGTAAAAACTGCTTTAGCTGTGTATTTTGATAAAAACCAATACCTTTAGTTGGCTTTTGTTTTTTTTAAAATTAAATGTTAGTTTTTACGTAAAAAACCATATGCTATGCAAACTTATTCGTTGTAGCCCCTTAAATTTATGTGCTGTAGGCACACATGGATATGGATCTGCAGCTTATAAATATAAGGAACTACAACGAAATATTTGTATCCTATATGCATTGTTTTTTCGTTTAAAAACTGCACAAGAAGCCTCTTAGCCTCAAACCGCCAAGAATGGAATGGATAGATCTGCAGCAACCCCTCCCAGAACCTCTGACTTTGCTTCCCATCGCTTCGTTTCCAAGAGGAGAATGTTTCTCTCCCTTGCCCAGTCGCCTGCCTGCGCCGTCGTCTCCTTCCCATGGAGGTCCTCGTCCCAACTCATCCCACGGGTCCCCTCCCGCTGCACCCTCGCATGCCACGCAGCGGTGCCCAAAGTGCCCCTCCCCATCGCCTCGCCGGCCTCCCTCGGGGACGACCCTAGCAAGTGGGACCCCGCCGAGTGCGACGCTCTCCTCCGCGGCGGGGAGCAGGTCGCCTCCGTGCTGCAGGAGATGGTCACGCTGGTCAGGATGCCCTTCCACCGTTTCTTGGGTTGCTTCACTGAATCACTGACGGAGATTACTAGTATGAATTTTTGAAATGAACACAGTGCTTCATAAAATTGCGCAGTTTTTCGGATTTTCAAACTTATTAGGTCGTTATTTATATTATAAAAAAGGTTAAGCTGTTCCGCAATGAACTGTTCCACTAGTTTCTTTCGTTGCCAGGTAGTATGCTAGTGGAGTTTGGCCCTCTTGGACTAATTGGCAAAGAGTTGTGAACGCTTAGCCCATGGCTACGGCTTAGCCCATCGTCAATTTATCCTCCATTTTCTTTCCTCTACGGCTTATTAGTTTGTTCTATATTATAATTCGCACTAAAATGGTTCAAAAACTACCATTTGGGAGTCTTGAATGCTGAATGTGGTAAACTGTTAATCTCATGTAGTTGTGCAGAATATAACCGTTATTCATGTGGTCTGACTAAATGCCTCTACCTTATAATTGTATTACTGATATTGTTCTTGTATGTGATTTTCTATTGGTGTTTGTAGATGGAGGACATGGAGATGGATGGTGCATTTGAGCAGGTTGCTGTGGAGCTGGTGGCACAAGGAGTTATTGGGAAGAGGGTGGATGAGATGGAGTCAGGTTTTCTTATGGCACTTGATTACATGATACAACTTGCACAGAAGGACACAGATGATGAGGTACTTGGTAGTCATTGCCTAACTCCACCAAGTACCTGTTTGCATAACAGCTTATTTATTCTTCACTAGGCGTTACCACTCATTTGCCTATCTTTACTAAAAAGCATAATTGAGCTATGTATTTTTCTTTTGCCACATTGTAACTATTTTTATACCAATAAAGCATATCGATGTTTCTTCAACTTTAACAGAGAAATTAAATATTATTACTAGTGTATCCAAACTTGTTTATATTTATTCATGTTAAAGCTAGTGCTAGTTACTTAGAGAAGATGCATAAATTAAAAGGACCTGTGAGATTGCTGTGTTGATGTGATAACTGTAAAATCCATGTATGCTTTGAGACATTGTTGACAGACTGGAGTGCTTACTAAATCCTGCTATATGCATATTTCCCCTTAGTTTATTCTACATGTTTTACATGCTTGTCTTATGATGGCAGCGTAAGTCTATTCTTGAGGTAATTAAGCAGACAGTGCTAGACCATCTGACGAAGAAATGTCCTCCACATGTAAGTGTTATTTCAAGTGTCCAGTGTTATCTGTGCATATATGTGTGTATGGATGTGGGCATGTTTGTGTCTTCTGACTGGTATTGTTGTATTTTACAAATCAGGTCCAGGTTGTTGGGCTACTTTGCCAGACTGAAAAGAAAGAGAGCAGACATGAATTGTTGCGCCGCGTAGCTGCTGGTGGAGGTGTTTTTAAGAACGATAAAGGTCTTAAGTGCCAAATTCCTGGGGCAAATCTTAATGACATTGCAAATCAGGCAGATGATCTAGTAGAGGTAAGTTGAAAAGCATGAGTACACATATCCTTTACTGATGGCCTTCCATGGAATAACACAATCTTCATAACCTGATTCTTTGCAATGGAACATTTTCTTTTTTGTAAGCACGTTTAATGATAAGTTGCTAGGAGAGTAAAACCTAATTACAATGTAGACTTGGTCACTCGGACACTCAACACACACGCACACGCACCCACGCACGCACGCCGTTTATTTATAGAGGGATGGACCAAACACTAAAAGTGTCCTCTAGTCATAGGAAACATTTGGACTGTTACTTTTGTGTTCTAAACAACCTCAAATTACAAACATAGAATGCTAGGGCTGCCTCACTATTTTATTATTTTATCTCACACTGCTTAAAATAGATCATCAGACCTAGAATGGTGGTGTGTCTAGTTAGAATTGCAAAGCCTAAAGTATGTTTGAAACTCCCAAATGGACGAGACAAAATGCTACTGGTGACATTCCATATCACTTTGCTTCTTGGAGATGATAATAGTAGGCTGATAACTTTTGGAAAAGAACTGCTTGTAGTAGTTAATTATTGTTGTTTTCATCTTGAATAATTTTTATGAATCTTCTAACGTCTTGGTTGTTGTTATAGTCAATGGAATCTAGGGACACCATTCCTGATCGAAAACTTCTTGCAAGATTAGTTATAGTAAGAGAAGAAGCTCGGAATATGATGGGAGGTGGCCTGTTAGATGAGAGAAATGATCGTGGTTTGACTACCCTCCCTGAGGCAGAGGTACTTTTAAACTTGGAAATCTTAATGTGACATGCATGGTAGATGTGTATTCCATGACTAATTGCAAAATATCCTTTTATAAGGGTCTTCAGTCTCTTTGGATTGCATATACATATGGTTGTTGAGATGTGATGGAGGAAGGGACATCATCAATTTGCTTGTCCACATACATCTCAGTGTCTAATATTATTTAGCAATTGGATGTTTAACAACTACATCAACTTTTCCATTTTATCACTGTGAGGAGTAAATATCTTAAAGGGTCTGTTCACTTCCTATTTATGTGAACTCAAATTTGAGTGCCATTCATTATGGGTGCAAAAGGAACATTTTGATTTTCTTGTTTGTTGACCAAATATGATTTGAGTATATTTTTTTTATAATGATCCAAATATATTAAAAATGTGAAAGCACGATACAAAAGGCTTGGGAATTTCTTCCCAAGAAACGACCTAGCTAACAATGATAGAGTCAGGACTTTGACTCAGAGAACGGAGCACATAAATAGATCCTCATGCTCACATTCGGTTAGTTCAATTGTGGCTCCCTTGGACTGATTGGTGTCTTCAAGAATTTGAGATCTTGAGTTGTAGATATGTAGTGGGCTTCACCAGACTCGGGAGATTGGCTCTACTTCTACTAGCTTGAATCTGAGGGACAGCTTTGATGAATTTCAGAGGTCAACCCAAATGCTGGTAGTTGCTTTGCCACTTCTGTATTTGCATAGATGCAAAAGATAAGAACAATGGGAATATTATGCTCTGCATGCACGACACAGTGAGCACAATAGACCAACTTTAATGCCACTTTGGTTGAACCAGACCCCAATGTGTCCCTTCCGGGCCACTCTCTCCCCATCCTCTGCAACTACCAGTGTCGACACCCACATCCACCTCACCCTCTCTGCAATCCGTGCACCCTTCCTCCTTCCTCTCCGCATCCGCTGCCACTCATTGCCGTTGGAGACTTCACTGAAGTCAGCACCGCCTGTGAGCCATCTCATGAAGAACCAATCCTAGAGGATTTGGTGTGGCGCCATTGAAAGGGAAGAAGCACTTGTGCCTGAGCATGGGATCACCATCCATGAGCTTGAATATGTTATGGGTCCCCAAAGGGTAACCATGTTCAGCGTGCATAATTGTTATGCACGTTAAAAATTATGTCGACACTTGCGATGATGGTAGGAATGTACTAAACCCAACCAAGATTTTCAATTAGTTGTGGATTGAGATACAACGAATCTGAAGGATCTAACGGAGTTAACAACTGAGGGAGTGAAGCATGGTATGAATCAAGGAGTGCCACTTCGCTTCTGGAACAAGAGTGTGTCTGCTTTCTCCAGACTAACTTTTGATGCCCTTTTGATGGATGTATTGAACCTGTACTGAAACATGAGGAGGGTGGACTTTGCTTGTGACAATTTGACACTGGCAGTGGACTATTAGCCAGATTGTATCATTTGAACTTTGTGTAGATCATGTAAGTGCTAGTGCTCTTGCTACTGCAACAAATTTGCTAGACCTACAACAAGCAGTCGTTCACCTATCTTATCAATGTTGCTACACATTGCCAGATTGGCGTCAACAGTTTTCTTCAAAGCTACCTCTACATTCTTCAGATTGTTTGTTGTGTTTTGCAACAGGCAGTGGAGCGCTGAACTCTACCAGTTGTTTTCATCAACACTTCCATGCCTTCATTTACCTCCTGAGAGAACATAACTCTAGGTGCAATGCCAATCTTTGAGAAACATTATGGAAGTTTGGATTTGGTGATTAAGTACTCAGCATAATGCTCTTCAAACATGTAAATCTTACAGGCCATTGCTGTCTGCAACACATCGAAGAAGCAGTAGTTGGACCAACAGATACAAGAAAGAGAAGGATGATAGCTCAAATTTACAAACTTAAATGCTCAAATAATAGTCACTTGTAGAGCCTCTGCCCTAAGCTTTGTAGCTTGCTCGATACCTGGTCAACCAGCCTAGTGCCAGAGGTTGCACTCCATCGATGGAAGGTTCCTTTGAGCATCTCTGAAGTCTGAACGCTGAAAGAGAGGGTGGGCCCGAATCCAATGCAGATTGAGAACTCGTCGCCAACCTCAATCTCTGCTGGTCCTCTAGTGGCTATGGTTTCAACATGAACCGGACGAGAGAGGAAATAGAAGGACGAAGAGAGTGGTTTCAGGAGGAAGAAGAGGTGGGAGAGCAAATGGTTTGGTCAGACTGCCTTGGCTAAGCCAAGGGTAAAACTGTCCACTCAGAATCTTGTCTCTCCACAAGTCCACAGTGAAAACCATATTTTATTGCGCCAGGTGTCTTTACAGCAAACAAACGCGATCCGATTTTGGTGTTGGTAGTATGATGATGACAATACTGTGTTTTTTCGAATGTCCCAGAGCAAAATTTGCCTTTTTTGTTTTTTTTCTAAAACTAGCGAGGGGAACGAGGGGAAAGGGGTGGAGGCCATCCCCTCCCACCAACCAGCAAGGTTTCTGGAGATGGGGAGGGGAATGGGTCAAGATCTGGGTGGCCCTAGTGAATTGAGGAAAAAGGTTTGAGTCTCCTAGTCACTCTCGATTTGTTGCCTGATTTGTGTATGCTTGTGACATGGTGTCATCTGCAATGGAGGAAAATTGAGATCAGCCAGATGTGAATTTTCTGGGTCACACATCTAGTGATGTTAGTGATAGTCCCCGTGGCAGGTGTCATGTCAATCAACTAGGGATATTTTGTTCTTGGAGAAATTGGCAAGAAAGTTGTAGTTAAAGCCCATTGGTAGGTGGCAACTGAAAAACAGGAGATTGCACTAACGACTTGTGGGTAATGACAAGAGAACTTAAAATGTGCTCTATAATTAGAAGGAAGGCTGTTTTTTACTGACTGAAATGTGCTCGAACTATAGACATTTTTAGCAAGATCATTCATTTATATGTCATTGAATTGAAGGTATTCCTTCATGTAAAATTGACAGGTAAACTTTTTGAGCAAGCTCGTTGCTCTTAAACCTGGGAAGGCATTGGAAAGGATGATAAAGAATGTTATGAATGGCAGAGGGGAAGGTGCTGATAACGTTGAACAACCAAGTGCTGATTCACATTCTGAACAGGAGAGTCTAACAGGAGTATTAGGAAGGGTGAGTTTTGAGTTCAAATTGGTACATTAGTATCTTCAGAAGTTAGCAGATATTTTGCATTAATAAAGTATTCGCTGCACATGCTTATGTGACCTTTAGGGAAGTGTATCTGGCCACAAGCCACGGCCAGTCCGCCCTGGAATGTTCCTTGAGACTGTTTCCAAGGTATTGATCTCATTCTTTGTTTTGTACAACACATTCACTATTTTTTTTTTGCATGACATAGTGTTTTCTTTTTGTCTGCAATTTTGTCGCATGGCTGTAAGGTCCTGGGTGGCGTATATGCAAGTAACACATCTGGTATTACAGCTCAACATCTGGAATGGGTGAGAACCTTACCGGTCCATTCTTTGACTGATATATTGGCTTATAATCTACTCTTGTATGCCAAACATGACTGGCATGGTTTGACCTATTTTCTCATTTTAGGTACATCAGACAACACTCAAAATTCTTCAGGAAATGGCCTTCTAGCATTGTTATCAGGGTTCACTGATATAGTTTGTAACATAAGAAGTATAATGCTGCACATCCGTAGCTATTGAAGGTACATGATATCAAATAGCCTTGTGTGCACCAAGGTATGTTCTGTTTTCTTCTTACCGGATGCACTGGTCCTACTGATCCCTCTGTGTTTGTTATTACAGAGCCTTTTTAAGTGGTCACATATCTTTTTGTTGAGAAGTGGAGTGGAAGAAACGATAATGGGTTATCTAAAGCCATAGATCACTCAGGGGAAGAATGTTGCCACGTTGTGCAGTCCAGAAGTAACTTACAGGCTTGGAATTGATATGACCATGTGGTTGCCCTTGCCAATTGACTAATTTTAAGTACTAGACTCAGTAACATATTTGAGGCGTAATATCATTATTATTGACATTAGTCTTGTTCCTTGGCAATCTGTCTTATCTTTTCGCACATTTTTCTGGACTTGTGATTCTTTATTCGTCATGGGTGATATATGGTTAGAAGAAGCTACAATTAACAGTGGTATATTGGAATACGATATAATGTGGCTACATGAATATAACCTCAGGTCTTTTCTCCAGTCGGCAACAGGCAAATAATGGGGGAAATATGTGTGTGGGAGGGGCTGGAGAGACCACATCTTCTGTACAAACATAGAAACTAATTCAGGATAATGCACTTGTGTAACTCAAGGTTTTGTAACTTGGCATATTTACGGTTCACACATATATACACACACGAAAAAGTTGGGATGCACAAGCAGTTTGGAAGAATTCTTATTACTTCTAGTTAAAAGCCACTGGGAATTGGAGCTCCCTCCGCGCTTCGCGCTCGCACGCTATCCGCCCAGCCGACGCGTGGCCCGCGCTCCCGGCTTCTCTCACAGTACACCACTGTCCACTGCTTTAGTTTTTTTCTCTCCGCTGCACTAGAACATTCTCTCTCTTGTAAACTTCATAGTTCCTACTTCCGAGCGAGTAGCTAACACAGCCGCCGAGTAGCTTCAAGTCATTCACCGTGGAGGACCGCCCGGGGGAGCAGTGGGTGCGCCTCCACGCCAGCGCGGGAGGGGGAGGCGAGGAGGTGAAGGTCGAGGCCACCATGTTCGACGGCGCTGCGGAGCGTGTCCCGGACGACGCGCCCCTCTTCCGCCGCGTCGAGTCGCTCGAGCGCGGGCCCCGCCTCCACCTCAGCCTCATCGTCGAGGTCGCCCGGGGCGACCGCGTCCTCGGCTTCGTCTGCTCCGCCTGGCCCGACGACCTCGCCGTCCGCCACGTGCTCACGTTCGCAGCTAGCGGCGGCAGCAGTGGTGGTGGTCGTCGTGGTGGGCGCGATTTCGAGTATGGATTACTGTGTGGTGCAGCGAGCTGTGTGTCCCGCAGTTTATTCGTTCGCTTCCTGAGGGCTGTGTGATTCGGTTCGCAGGAAACTATGGGGCGAGGAGAGGGAAGCAGTGACGAAGTTCTTGAAGGAGAGGCATTGAATCAATTCTTGGTTGTGTAATGTTGTTTTAGAAAAAAAAATGGGTTTCTTACCAGTTCCACAAGTCGTTGAAAAAATAATTTAACTGTTTACTACATGGTGAACCACAATCAATCTTTTTTTCCTGAAATGACTTCAAAGTTTCTAAAAATACTAAAAAAAGTGCTAGCTACAGGTCATATAGAGCAACATCTTCCATCTTATGGAGCATAATCAGTTTCACTAATATACGGCCAACCATACTATGGTACTTTTCTCATACCATTTTTTGAAGCTTCTTTTTTTTCTTTTCTCATACCATTACTTGATGATGATATTGACAGGCAATTTATTTCCACATCTGTTAGACCAAGAGAGTCATCTTCTCCAATGACTGAAATGAGATGGTGATTTTTCTAATGCTGCAGTAATTGATTAGTTTTGATATCAATTGGGAGTCCTGTTTCTATAGCGAATTTCTGATACCTTAAATTATAAAATCCTTCAAACTCAGTTGCTTTTAATAATTTTATACATTTTTTCTCTGTTACTGAAATATATTGACTAACTTGATTTTTTTGTGTCCCATGCATGCAGAGGGAGAGAAAAATTCCAGTTCTTGTCGGGATTACAATATTATTTGTTGTTCATGTATCTGGATTTTACTGGTGTTACAAGAACGGGGATCTTATAAGACCTCTCATGATGCTTCCTCCAAAAGAAATACCACCATTTTGGCACGCAATATTCATCATCTTGGTGAACGGTATGGTGTTTGTACATATTTACATTTTGTCTCTTCATTGGTTGCAAAGTGATAATGCTGATGCCAGTTGAAGTCATATACTGCCTGAAATTAAGTAGTCGTAGCTGGAATATCCATTTTGTCAACTGGGCTTAGGTGCACGAGTTGGCTTTACTTGACGTCTGCATATGTACTTGCCTTCTACAAGTAGTTAGGTTGTTACTAGGTTGTAAGTGGGTAACCTGTCACATATTTCAACATCGTGGTCGTTTTATATTTGTTCAACCAACAGTACTGTATACTGTCCTAATGGTGATGCTTTCTTGTATAATCTTTGGTCACATGTCCCTTAATGTTCTGCAGATACAATGGTGCGCCAAACTGCTATGGTTGTCAAATGTTTACTGCTGATGTACTATAAGAACAGCAGAGGCCGTAGCTATCGTAGGCAGGTAAACCATCTACATTTGTTATCTTACATTTTCTGTGAAATATTTTGGCGCATTTCCTCAATAACTCATGGTGTGGTTTGTTTACTTCTGCATAATCGTAGTCGGGAGACACTATAACCAATTTTCTCTCCTTGCTGTTCAGGGTCAAATGTTGACGATTGTGGAATATTTTCTACTTTTGTACCGTGCATTATTGCCTACACCTGTGTGGTACCGTTTTTTCCTGAACAAGGAGTATGGAAGCCTATTTTCGTCTCTAACCACTGGCTTGTATCTCACTTTCAAGTTGACATCTGTTGTGGAAAAGGTGCTATACGTTCACTTATCTAATCACTGAACTGATACCTAGCGAATGATCTGACACATAATGCTAATATATCCCTGTGTTCTAAATACATTGCTTTTTTGGTGATAGAAAAAATGTTTTTTTTGTTCTTTTGGCCTCATCTGCAGCTTGAAAAACTACTCAATTTAAAGAATTTGCTCTTGCATACTATATTAATTTAGTTAGAATTTTTTGTTTTGTGATAAATTTTGAGTAGACGATTGAGAATGAACGGATTCTGTATCATGTGTTTCCTCTATACCTCACTATGGCTGTTACTTACATGTTTGCCTTTTAGGGCAATGGGTGTAACTTCCCTGTGAGTTTAGAATATTTAACTTTTGGATCTAAAGCCTTGGTATAAGTCAGTGTTGTACATCTCTTTCTTTTTGTATGAAAGGCTGTCGATCTTTTTTGGTTCAGCAAAATTCTTATTTTGCTTGGTTTAGTACAACCACTGCATAGTATATATAACTTCTTGCTAACAAAATAAAATCTCTCCATGTGAATTCTTTTATAATGCACTAGCTAATGCTATTTTCCTATGCATGATTACATTGGCATTGCTTCTGTTGGTGCCGCATCTAAACCTAGGTAGTTCAGTCTATTCAAAGTGCTCACATGCTTCTAGATGGCATGATGCATGTTAGCTGTTAATTGTTCCTAATAGCCTTTGATTGCAGATTGGAAAAGGATGGTGCGTAGCTGCAAAAGAGAGGACATCTTGCTTGTGTGCTCGCAAGAAGGATGCAAAGGATCTGTGATGATCAGCTGCTGTTTTGGGTTCTTGTCATGTAACATCTCCTATTTTTAAAGAGCAAAACTGAAAATGCAGTTCCGGTCTTGTTGATGAACCGCTAGAGACTTAATGATTTTATATGGTGCTGTCGGTTGTCTGTTGTCTTATATCTTACTGTATATGGTAATCATCTTTGTTTTTCTAGATCTTCATGTAATTGTTGCTATTCAATTGTTTTTTAAATGGTTGAAAGGGCGCGCAACATTAGGTGTGGTATGTGTCTAGGTGTGGTACGCGTTTAGATGTGGTGCTGCAACTTTAATGTGGGTTATATTCAGTCTATCTAGAACTAAAAAATTTTGTTAGAGATTTAATCATCCTCTAAATTTGAATATAGCATGTATACTGGATAGGGCGTCCGAAGGGGCGCCCCACGATCTAGTAATGACAAATTCACTTGGTATGTGCACAGAAGACAAAAATTCTAGAGTTTTTGTCTTCTGGTAGACATGCACTAGGAATTTGTTACTACCGTATGGATTTTTTAAAAAATGATTTTGCATCTCAACTTTTTCGTATGGGTATATGGATGAACTATAGATATGTGGCAAGCTTCAAATTTTTTTTGAGTCAGAAATGGTTTTTTTGAATTAGTTTTCCTCTTTCCACCACATATTTTCCTAGTATGATGGTCCTTTTCGTTCTGATTGCAGAAATACTTATGCCTTTATTAAACTGAATTATCATCTTTTTAAGTTAATTTTACGAAACTACCTGTATGTTACCAAAATTATCAAATACGCCTTGACAAGCACGCGAGATGAATGTCCTATGAAACCTGGTAACAAATATCGGAGAAAATGTTGAAATTTCAAATGCGCTCCGTATTCAAATTAAATTTTATATGGCATGGATTTGAAACGATGATATGGTTAAAATGAATGCATTTAGAGGAACGGTAAACGCTCGGCAGAAACCAAATATCAACTCACAAGCACTGCTAAGTCATTTTTAAAAAATGGGAATAGTTTTGACCTCTGCGACTGCCGACACTTAAGTTTGTACATGGTTTTTAGCTTGATACAAAAGAAAGCGCACTTTGCGTCGCCCTACCAGGACATTTTATAAGCCAGATGGTGAAGCAACGCCATAGAAGTATAGAGTATATATGAAAGAACTGAGTCAGATAATGTCAATAAAACTAATCATAGGTTCTTGCAGTCCATAGAGATCTATTCATAAATCACATACAGGGCCTTGTTGGGTTATTCACATCCCATAGGGATTGGAAATGATTAGAAAGGATTTTAACTTGCTAGGGATTTCAACCCATTCAATCCTGTCCTAACAGTTATTTGCCTGTAGTTAAGAATCTGGTGCAAATTTCCACACGAAATGCTAGAACAGTCCATGATGTGCTAATCTGAAACAGGAAGCGTACAGTTCACAACATGCAGCTATGCTGCTCAACCAAATATTCAGTTAACTACAACAGTGGCAGTGATCATACATCACAAAAAGGTATGGCCCAGTCAGTTCACCTGGTGGCTTTTGTCACAGACAGGCGAAGCAATGGAGTAAAATTCAGTGGAAGCCTACAATACAAGAACGTGTTAGCTGATTGGAATAGTGTATATAGATGTATCATGACATTTTAAAACTCATTGAGGAGAGTAGAGCTGACAATTCTAGTCCAAGAAAGCTCATGCATTCTATCCGAACTGGACCATGCCAAGATTTCCAACTAAATGCTAAGACTGTCTCCAGCAACGTCCTCTAAATTTCATCATCTAAAGGAATATTCTTTATCTTTTACAGTACACTCTAAAAGATTCCGTCATCTATATCTTCTTTATCTCCAACAACGTTCTCTAAATTTCGTTCTCTATATCTCATACTCCATTTTTCAGTATTTATATTAATAAAAAAATCAAACATACTTCATACCGGACTGTACCATGTCATGTCAGAGGCAGCGCGTTGGCCAATCACCAATGGTACATCGTACGACAGCACACTGTAGCAGTGCGGGAGGCTGGGCATCAAGCAATCACCGACGGCCTGGTACCGGATAGCGCAAGCGCCATATTTAGCGGACGAGAAGCAGACTCTAAAATTTAGAGGACGTTGTACCGAACATTGCTGGACGCATATAGGAGATGAGGAATCTCTATGTTTAGCGGAGAGGACCGTTTACCGACTCTTGCTAGAGACAGTCTAACCTCATCTCCCCTCCTGCTGGGGTGACATTCTTGGTCCTCACCATACTGACCATAGAAATTGCCCACTGATCACTGACACGCTGCACAAGAATCAGAGTAGATAAGCGAGTGTAGCAAAGCAAGAGATAAGAATAGAGAATGGAAGAACTAGCTATCTGGGACACATCTCTCGAGAAAGGCCAAGCAGGGGAAGAGTCACATGAGCAAGCATGTCGTCACACTGAAATGACAGAAGAGGTGAGCACGAGTTAGTCACATCATCATATAGACATGAAATGTGAACTAAGACACACACACACACAAGTTACAAGGTTTTGACATTGTGGCACAAGGTGTGAGATGGAGATTGGTATACAGAGAAATATGAGATATATGAGAGATATTGAGTCACATGAATGTGAGTTTGACAAGGGTGATTATGGATATAACCATATGTAGGTGGAAAGAAGGGCTGCTAGGCAAAATATTATTAGGGCAAGGATTAAGGTTGAGACTTATGGCATGAAACACTTTTAAGGGTATGAAGTGGTATACTATATGAAACACATGGTAAATGTTCAACCAAAGCTGTAAAACATGAATGTATGAGTTAAGGGTTGATCACATGAGCAATTGGGAGAAGATGGAGTGGATTTGGGTCTAGAAAGCTGGTTGTGGCATTTGATCAAGCACGTGGTGGGCTCTGTTTATCAAAGGGGAAAAACAAGCAAGTTTGGAATGGAAGAACATGTTACACCTGCAAAAGAACTTCACCAGGGCACAAATATCTCACAACAACACACTGGATTCTCAAGAAAACACAGATTGGCACAAGGATTCACATGATTTCAAATGGATTCAAAAGAGGTGCAAGTGGAACCAGTGCATACTAAGAACAGTCAGAGGTGGAAGAGATGGGCTGAGCTACTCACATAGGAAGGGAGAGGGGGCACGGGTACAACCACCGTGGAGCAGGAGTGCCGACAGTGAGCTGAAAGAAACAGGTGACGCCTAAGAGGGGGTGAATTAGGACTCTAAAACTTTTTCTAAACTAGGCCACAAATAAATCCCTAGAGCAAAACCTATGCAATTAATCAAACTAGAATGTGCAAACTAGGTTTTGTCTAAGTGTTGCTATCTCTACCGCAATAGCTAAGTTTCAATCTACAATAATATAAATATAAAGACAAGATTGAAACTTAAATGCTTAATGTAAATGTGGAAACTAAGGAGCAAGCTAGAGATGCAAACTCTCATGGATGACGCCGGTATTTTTACTGAGGTATCCGGAACCACGCAAGGTCCTGACTAATCCTCGTTGGTGCCCCTACGCAAAGGGAAGCCCACGCGAGGGCCAAGCACCTCGGTCGAGTAACTCCGTAGAGAGCCGCGGGCCTTCTCCACACGCAAGTGGTGCTCCGCTTCTGGCTCCTCTTGAATGCTCCCCGTCGTCTCCACTATCGAGCTTCCGGCCGAAACGCCGCGGGCTTCGTTCCCTCCGGTACATAGTGGCGATCGTGACACAAACACAGTTGTCACGGTCTCGCAAGACTCTCGCCCCACTCGGTACAATTACAACGGCTCGCGCAAGAGCTGAGAGGTTGTGTGGTTTTACAAAACTCACTCAACTAACTAGGGTTCATCTAGAGCAAGCGCTAAAGCGGTATAACTAACCACCGAGTGATTCTATTAAGCACTTGGGTGTATGAGCTCTTGGGAATGTCTACTATATGCCTTGGTATGTTTCTTGGGCTCTCACACCTTGAAATGGCCGGTTGGGGGTGTATTTATAGCCCCAACACAAATCTAGCCGTTGGAGAAAAGCTATGCTCTCTGCGGCACACCGGACAGTCCGGTGGTGCACCGGACAGTGCACTGTTCACTGTCCGATGCGCCTAGCCGTTGGTCTAACACTACAACCAACCGTTGGTGTGCATGCTTTTTGCACCGGACACTCCGGATGTCATACTGGACAGTCCGATGGTCTTCTCTCCATAGTGTCACCTAGAACTAGCCGTTAGGGCTACTGTTCCTGGTGCACCGGATAGTCCAGCATGTGGCACCGGACAGTCCGTCGGCAACACTTCCTTTGTTCTTGGACTTCACTTGATCTTCATAATGTCTTCTTTTGAGGTGTTGCTTTCCTCAATGTCTTGGTCCAAGTAACTTTAGCATCCTCTGAACTACAAACACAAACACTAGCAAACACATTAGTCCACAGGTTATGTTGATCATCAAACACCAAAACTTATTTAGTCAAATGGCCCGGGGTCCATTTTCCTTACAATCTCCCCCTTTTGGTGATTGATGACAACACAACCAAAGCAAGCAAATATAACAAACATTTGAATGAAAATATGCAATCTACTTGCTAGGATGCATGTTTGTCCCCATAGTGTGATATTATAGACTTAAGCCTCCCCTTAACTCCATAATTCACTTACTTCCTATTTTAGACCAAAGAGCCAAGACCACTTGAAGGATAAAGTTTATAATTTGGTGGTGTTTGGTACAATTTTCATTGCTTTTGTCCCTAAACTTCTCCCCCTTTGGCTTCAACCACCGAAAAGGAAGACATTAAAAGCATGCAGGAAGCAAATAAGGACTTGCCCTCATAAAAGATTTATCAATTAAAACCAATTGAAGAACTTGACATTATAACTTCCCTTAAATGATTGTTCTCCTTTAGAAATAATTTTCTCCCCCTTTAGAGACGAAGAAATATTCCCCCTGACAGAGATCTTCTACTTAGGAAAAAGCATGTAAAAATAGAGGTGCAAGACATGATTTGATTAGACTAACTTCCCTTATGCATAGGTAACATAATATGATTTAACCACTTATGCATGTATAGCAACATGGGAAGTATAAGATATGAAATATAGTCTAACCAAATATTGGAGAAGACATGTAAATGATGCCAAATGTAGTCTCAGAGTCATCAATTGAAAATCAATGGCGGACCATTTGAAGACAAATGGTAAGCTTGTGAGACATAAGAACTCTTGCAGATTTGCAATGGAAGCTTGTTGTCTTTCTCCGGGGACTTCATTTTCCTTACAATGAGACAACTACATGAAATAGACTCGAAAAAGGTATTAGTCTCAAAGTCTTAGATTATAGAGTAACTTCCCACTGAAAGTGTGGATACAAGTTTTGAATACCTGTAGGAGATATGCACTTTGATTTGATATCAAGAGGAGCAAATTATCTATAATCCGAGCTTTGGCACATATAAGTTAAATGATACCAATTGTAGGATATAAGCTTTTGAAGCATTAGCGTCATTTACTTAGGGATGTTAAATAAGCTATGTGATGTGCTTAATTAAACATTTTAAACCATGTAGGTTTGCTTAAGATTATGAATTGAAAACAAGCAATCCTGCCATGTGATTTACCTAGTATGCATGCACTGTTAATCTAAAATAAGTACCAAATAAAATACTAGGTATGAAAGGTAAAATTAGATACAAGAAAATAGATACGCATATCTAAAAACAAGAAATACAATAAATCTAGTTACCTTAGTCATGGGAGGGGAAATTTGGGTCCAAAATATTCACTAACCCACTTGACAATAAACTTGATCCAATATGATGTATCCCATGATATACATCCCAACTTTGCCAAGTCTCCAAATTCCCCGAAGTCCTTTGGACTCCTCACTTCCCTTTCAGGATCCAAACCTTCTTGGTGCTTTTCATGGTTGAAATTATTTCCTTTGGCACCCAGATGCGTTTGGCCCCTTTCCCTTTGTTTTCTTGCTTGTTGGCCTTGATTGCTATCACCTTTCCATTCTTTTTCTTCTTGATCAAATATGGTGTAGCAGCCTTTTTATCCACCTTTTTGATGTAGGTGTTGGAGATTTTGCTTGTTGGCTTTTGCTTATCCCTGGTCTTCGCCTTGCATTGGAAAGACTTGTGACCTTCTTTTTGACATAGCCTACAAATCACAGTTTCGCCCTCCATAGACTTGTTCACTCCCGTAGTGGTGTTATCCTATGGAGGTTGGATTTGTTTAGCTTTGTCTTTCTTGTCATACAAGGCTTTTCCAAGGCGAGCACTTCTTGCTTTAATTGCTCATTTTCCATTGCAATCTCGTCTGAACAAGTTTCTATAATAACATTCTTAACAAGAACTTGATTGTAGGGGTTAGAATCATCAATTAAATCAAAGCCGGAAGTAGAAGCATCTTTCTTAATTATTTCAGGTATTTCAACCAAAGATACTTCTGGGGTGCTACCAATGTTTTCTAGCTTAGTAGTTAGCTCATTATTGTGTATGCTAAGAATTTCCATTTTCTCTAGCAAATTTTCAATAACTTCTTGGGAGCTAGCTAACTTAGCCTTAAGTTTTTCATTCTTTTTAATAAGGGCATCATCGGTAGCTGTGGATGTAGCACTAGACTCTAATTGTTCAATTTTAGTTGATAGCTCACAATTCAAATTTGCAAATGCTTCAAATTTTTCTAGCAAACCTTTATAATTATTTTGAGAGCTAATCAACTTATTTTTCAAAATTTTAAGTTGAGCCTTTTGCTTAGTGCATACATCCTGAAAAAAATTTACGGCTTCTGCAAGCTCATCTATGGAGGGCTTTCCCTCACCTTCATGATCACTACTACTTTCATCACTAGAGGATGGAGTACTCATTTTACCTCTTGCCATAAGGCACTTGCATGATGACCGTGATGAGCATGATGAGGATCGGTGGCTATGCGTCCTTGAATGTTCATCTTCGCTTGAAGAATCGTCCCAAGTTTTGACACTTGTTAGCGCCTTGCCTTTGCTCCTCTCCTTTTTGGGTTCGACCATATGAAAGGGAAATAGGGTTAACCTTTTCCCACAATTAATTTTGGTGGTTGAATGCCCAACACAATTATATGGACTAACTAGTTTGGTCTAGAATACATGTTCTACAGGTGCATAAAGGTTCAACACAAACCAATAAAATTTCAGTGAAGGGTTCAATTCAAAGGAGCAAAAGAAACCAAGTGTGTTGTGGTCTGGCGCACCGGACTGTCCGGTGTCCCACCGGACAGTGTCCGGTGCAACAGGTCCGTACAGGCCTAAACCAGCCACTCTCGGGTTTCCGCAGGTGCACTCCGCTAAAATTCACCGGACTGTCCGGTGTGCCACCAAACTGTCCGGTGCACCAGCGGAGCAACGACTACTTCGTGCAACGGTCGACTGCAAAAGCTGATGAACATCGCTACAATGCGTGGCAGAAGTCAGAGCAGAAGTCAGAGACGCACTGGACAATGAACAGGAGTTGTCTGGTGTGGCACCAGACTGTCCCGGTGCCACAAGAAGTCAACAACGCCAACAGTCGACTGCTCCTGAACCCTAACGGTTGGGTGACGTGGCGGCGCACCGGACAACCTATAGTGCCTGTTCGATGGCGCACCGGACTATCCGGTGCGCCCTTCGACAGCAGCCTTCCCCAACGGCTTCTTGGTGGTTGAGGGCTATAAATACCCCCAACCACAACAACTCCAAGTATCCAAGTCTTCTGAAGTTTTCATTCAATACAAGAGCTAGTGCATTCACTCCTAGACACAAATCAAAAGATCAAATCCTCTCTAAGTCCCAAATTCATTCCAACGACCTAGTGACTTGAGAGTGTGTGTGTTCGTGTTCATTTGCGCTCTTGTTGCTTGGATCGCTTTCTTCCTTCCTCATTCTTGGTTCTAAGAGACTTGTAATCAAAGCAAGAGACACCAAGTGTGTGGTGGTCCTTGCAGGGTCTAAGTGACCGTTTGATTAAGGAGAAAGCTCACTCGATCTAAGTGACCATTTGAGAGAGGGAAAGGGTTGAAAGAGACCCGATCTTTGTGACCACCTCAATGGGGACTAGGTTCTCTAGAACCGAACCTCGGTAAAACAAATCACCGTGTTCATTCTCTTGATTTCCATTTGATTTGTTTTTCCCCTCTCTCCTGGACTTGAGTTTTAATTCTAACGCTAACCCCTGCTTGTAGTGTGTGCTTAAGTTATAAATTTCAGGTTTCGCCTATTCACCCCCCTCTAAGCAACTTTCAATTTGTACTAGAGCCCGGTACTTCATTAGAGTCTAACAACTCAAAGTGATGTCAGGAGATCACGCCAAGAGGGAGATCGTGACCGGCAACAAGCCCGCAAGCTCGGGGAGGACTCTCTTAAGGGAGTCCGGCAACAAGCACAAGAAGGAATCCTCTTCCTCCATCAAGTCCCATCGGAAAGGCGACAAGAAAAAGAAGATGAAGAAAGTGGTCTACTACGAGACCGACTCATCGTCGCCTTCCACATCAAGCTCCGACTCGTCCGTCGCTTCTAAGCGCCATGAGCGCAAGAAGTATAGTAAGATGCCCCTTCGATATCTCCGTATTTCTAAGCGCGCTCCTCTACTTTTCGTTCCCTTAGGCAAACCACCATATTTTAATGATGAGTATTATTGTATGTGGAGTGATAAGATGAGGCATCACCTAACCTCACTCCACGCAAGCATTTGGGATATTGTTGAGTTTGGAGCGCAGGTACCTAAGGTGGGAGACGAGGGCTACGACTCGGATGAGGTCGCCCAAATTAGGCACTTTAACTCCCAAGCCACAACTATACTCCTCGCCTCCTTGTGTCGAGAGGAGTATAATAAGGTGCAAGGGTTAAAAAGTGCCAAAGAAATTTGGGACGTCCTCAATACGGCGCACAAAGGGGACGAGGTGACCAAGATCACCAAGCACAAAACGATCGAGGGAGAACTCGGTCAATTCATCCTCAACAAGGGAGAGGAGCCACAAGCAATGTACAACCAGCTCAAGACCTTGGTGAACCAAGTGCGCAACCTCGGGAGCACAAAATGGGATGACCATGAAATGGTCAAGATTATTCTAAGGTCCCTTGTTTTTCGCAATCCTACTCAAGTGCAATTAATTCGTGGAGATCCTAGATACAAATTAATGTCTCTCGAGGAAGTGATAGGAAAGTTTGTGAGCTTTGAGTTAATGATCAAAGACTCCAAACACATCGTCAACTTGGAGCAAGGCGCCACCTCAACACCCGAGGTGCAACCCGTCGCATTCAAGGCGATAGAAGAAGAGAAGAGGGAGTCTACACCAAGTAGGCTTCCAATCGAAGCCTCCAAGCTTGATAACAAGGAGATGGCGCTCATCATCAAAAGCTTCCTCCAAATCCTCAAGCAAAGGATGGGGAAGGACTACAAACCCCGCTCCAAGAGGGTGTGCTACAAGTCTGGTAAGCCTGGTCATTTTATTGCTAAATGTCCAAATTCAAGTGATAGTGACAGGGGCGACGACAAGAAGGGGAAGAAAAAGGAAAAGAAGAGGTACTACAAGAAGAAGGGCGACGATGCCCACGTGTGTAGGGAATGGGACTCCGATGAGAGCTCCACTGACTCCTCCTCCGACGAGGACGTCGCCAACATCGCTGTCAATAAGGGCCTCCTCTTCCCCAACGTTGGCCACAAGTGCTTCATGAAGGACGGAAAAAAGAAGAAGGTACAGTCTAGAGCCATCGCCAAATATACAACATCTAGTGACGAGGGTAGCTCTAGTGAAGATGAAGATGATTTGCTTACTCTTTTTGCCAACCTTAACATGCAACAAAAGGAAAAATTTAATGAACTAATAGGAGCTATTCATGAGAAGGATGAACTCTTGGATAGCCAAGAGGAATTCCTTATTAAAGAAAACAAAAAGCATGTTAAAGTAAAAATGCTTATGCTCAGGAAGTAGAGAAAAATGAAAACTTGACTAAGGAGCTTAACATTTGCCATGATTCAATTGTCAGTCTTAGAAATGCAAATGCTAGTCTAAATGCTAAGATTGATAAATTGAATGATACAATTTCTAGCCTTAGAAAAGAAAATGCTAGCTTAATTTCTAAGGTCAAAGATTTGAATGTTTGCAATGATTCTATTTTCTGTCTTAGAAATGAAAATGCCATGCTAAAATCTAAGATAGATGAATTAAATGTCTGCAAACCCTCTACATCTACTATTGATCATGTTTCCATTTGTACTAGATGTAGAGATGTTAATGTAGAAGCTATGAATGATCACCTTGCTATGATTAAACAACAAAATGATCACATAGCTAAATTAACTGCTAAAATCAATGAGCGTGAGATTGAAAATGAAAAGTTTAAATTTGCTAGAAGCATGCTCTATAATGGGAGATGCCCTTGCATTAAGGATGGATTGGTTTCCAACAGGGAAGCAATGTCAAGCTTAATGCCCCTAAGAAATTGTCTAATTTTGTTAAGGGTAAGGCTCCCATGGTTTAGGATAATGAGGGCTATATTTTATATCCTGCTAATTATCCTGAACACAAAATTAGGAGAATTCATGCTAGGAAACCTCACACTATTTCTCATCATGCATTTATGTATAAAAATAAGGCCTCTAGCTCTAGGCATTCTACTCATGTTAAAATGCCTAAAAAGAAAACTCCTGTTGCATCAAATGAGCATAATGTTTCTTTCAAAACTTTTGATGCATCTTATGTGCTCACTAACAAATCAGGTGAAGTAGTTGCCAAATATGTTGGGGGCAAACACAAGGGTTCAAAGACTTGTGTTTGGGTACCCAAGGTGCTTGTTTCTAACATCAAAGGACCCAAGACTGTTTGGGTACCTAAGAACAAGTCCTAAATTGTTTTGCATGTTTATGCATCCGGGGGCTCAAGCTGGATAATTGATAGCGAATGCACAAACCACATGACAGGGGATAAGAGAATGTTCTCCTCCTATGAGAAAAACGAGGATCCCCAACGAGGTATCACATTCGGGGATGGAAATCAAGGTTAGGTCAAAGGATTGGGTAAAATTGCTATATCACCTGACCATTCTATTTCCAATGTTTTTCTTGTAGATTCCTTAGATTACAATTTGCTTTCTGTATCTCAATTATGTAAAATGGGCTACAACTGTCTTTTTAGTGATATTGGTGTTACTATCTTTAGAAGAAGTGATGATTCAATAGCATTTAAGGGAGTGTTAGAGGGTCAGCTATATTTAGTTGATTTTAATGATAACAAAGCTGAACTCGACACTTGCTTAATTGCTAAGACTAATATGGGCTGGCTCTGGCATCGCCGACTTGCCCATGTTGGAATGAAGAATCTTCACAAGCTTCTAAAGGGAGAGCACATTTTAGGACTAACCAATGTTCATTTTGAGAAAGACAGGGTTTATAGCGCATGCCAAGTAGGAAAGCAAGTTGGCGCCCATCATCCACACAAGAACATCATGACGACGGACAGGCTGCTCGAGCTACTCCACATGGATCTATTCAGCCCGATCGCTTACATAAGCATCGGCGGGAGTAAGTACTGTCTAGTTATTGTGGATGATTATTCTCGCTTCACTTGGGTGTTCTTTTTGCAGGAAAATCACAAACCCAAGAGACCTTAAAGGGATTCTTGAGACGGGCTCAAAATGAGTTCGAATTAAGGATCAAGAAGATAAGAAGCGACAATGGGACAAAGTTCAAGAATTCACAAATAGAAGGCTTTCTTGAGGAGGAGGGCATCAAGCATGAGTTCTCTTCTCCCTACACACCTCAACAAAATGGTGTGGTGGAGAGGAAGAATAGAACTCTATTGGACATGGCAAGAACCATGCTTGATGAGTACAAGACACCGGACCGGTATTGGGCCGAGGCGATTAACACCGCCTGCTACTCCATCAACCGGTTATACCTTCACCGAATCCTCAAGAAGACAGCATACGAACTCCTCACTGGTAAAAAGCCCAATGTTTCATATTTTAGAGTCTTTGGGAGCAAATGCTTTATTCTTATCAAAAGAGGTAGAAAATCTAAATTTGCTCCTAAAGTTGTAGAAGGCTTTTTACATGGTTATGACTCAAACACAAGGACATATAGAGTCTTCAACAAATCCACTGGACTAGTTGAGGTTTCTTGTGACATTGTGTTTGATGAGACTAATGACTCCCAAGTGGAGCAAGTTGATCTTGATGAGCTAGATGATGAAGAGGCTCCGTGCGTCGCGCTAAGGAACATGTCCATTGGGGATGTGTGTCCTAAGGAATCCAAAGAGCCTACACAAGCACAAGATCAACCATCATCTTCTGTGCAAGCATCTCCACCAACCTAAGACAAGGATCAGGCTCAAGATAATGAGGAAGAAGATCAAGAGGATGAGCCACCTCAACAGGAGAACAATGATCAAGGGGGAGACAATGATGATAAAGACAAGGAAGATGAGCAAGATATACAGGGTCAAAGACCGCCACATCCAAGAGTCCACCAAGCAATTCAACGAGATCACCCCGTCAACTCCATCCTTGGTGACATTCATAAGGGGGTAACCACTAGATCTCGAGTTGCTCATTTATGTGAACATTACTCTTTTGTTTCCTCTATTGAGCCTTATAGGGTAGAGGATGCTGATAGTCGCCTAGAGGGGGGGTGAATAGGGCGAAACTGAAATTCACAAAAATAATCACAACTACAAGCCGGGTTAGCGTTAGAAATATAATCGAGTCCACGAGAGAGGGCGGAAAAACAAATCGCAAGCGAATAATGAAGTGAGACACGCGGATTTGTTTTACCGAGGTTCGGTTCTCTCAAACCTACTCCCCGTTGAGGAGGCCACAAAGGCCGGGTCTCTTTCAACCCTTCCCTCTCTCAAACGGTCCCTTGGACCGAGTGAGCTTCTCTTCTCAAATCACTTGGAAATCAAACTTCCCGCAAGGGCCACCACACTATTGGTGCCTCTTGCCTCAATTACAAGTGAGTGTTTGATCACAAGAAAGAATGCGAAAGAAAAGAAGCGATCCAAGCGCAAGAGCTCAAATGAACACTACAAATCACTCTCTCTAGTCACTAGGGCTTTGTGTGGAGTTGGGAGAGGATTTGATCTCTTTTTGGTGTGCTTTGCAATGAATGCTAGCTCTTGTATAGTGGTTGGAAGCTGGGAAACTTGGATGCAATGAATGGTGGGGTGGTTGGGGTATTTATAGCCCCAACCACCAAAAGTGGCCGTTGGAAGGCTGTCTGTTCGATGGCGCACCGGACAGTCCGGTGCACACCGGACAGTCCGGTGCCCCCGCCACATCATCAGTGCCGTTGGAAATTGACCGTTGGAGTTCTGACTTCTGGGCCCGCCTTGATGTCCGGTGGCGCACCGGACATGCACTGTTCACTGTCCGGTGCGCCGGCATGGGCGACTCTGACTTCTGCGCGCGCTGCGCGCGCATTAAATGCCGTCGCAGGTAGCCGTTGGTGCGAAGTAGCCGTTGCTCCGAGGATGCACCGGACAGTCCGGTGTACACCGGACAGTCCGGTGAATTTTAGCGGAGCAGCTGAAGTGAAAACCCGAGGCTGGCGAGTTCCGGAGGCCGCCCTTCCTTGGAGCACCGGACATGTCCGGTGTACACCGGACAGTCCGGTGAATTATAGCGGAGTTGCCTCTGGAAATTCCCGAAGGTGGCGAGTTTGTGTTGAAGTCCTCTGGTGCACCGGACATGTCCGGTGGTGCACCGGACACTGTCCGGTGTACACCGGACAGTCCGGTGCCCCCAGACCAGAGATGCCTTCGGTTGCCTTTAGCTCTCTATTTGAACCCAACTTTGGTCCTTTTAATTGGCTTGATGTGAACCTTTGACACCTGTATAACTTATTAACTAGAGCAAACTAGTTAGTCCAAAGATTTGTGTTGGGCAATTCAACCACCAAAATTATATAGGAACTAGGTGTAAGCCTAATTCCCTTTCAATCTCCCCCTTTTTTGGTGATTGATGCCAACACAAACCAAAGCAAATATAGAATTGCATAATTGAACTAGTTTGTATGATGTAAGTGCAAAGGTTGCTTGGAATTGAGCCAATATAAGTACTTACAAGATATGTATGGATCGTTTCTTCATCTTTAACATTTTGGACCACACTTGCACCACATGTTTTGTTTTTGCAAAAATCTTTTGTAAATCTTTTCAAAGTTCTTTTGCAAATAGTCAAGGGTAAATGAATAAGAGTTTGCAAAGCATTTTCAAATTTTGAAATTTTCTCCCCCTGTTTCAAATGCTTTTCCTTTGACTAAACAAAACTCCCCCTAAATGAAATCATCCTCTTAGTGTTCAAGAGGGTTTTGATGATTCAAATTGAAATACTATTTTCTCCCCCTTTTTAACTCAAAAAGATACCAATTGAAAAATACTCTTGGAAAACACTAATTTTATTTTTGAAATTGGTGGTGGTGCGGTCCTTTTGCTTTGGGCTCGTACTTTCTCCCCCTTTGGCATGAATCGCCAAAAACGGAATCATTAGAGCCCTCGAAGTATTTTCTCCTCCGTTTTTCATAAAATAAATGAATGAAGAGTATACCAAAGTTGGAGAGATGCTCGTAGTGACGGCGAAGGAAGAGTAGTGGAGTGGAGTGGAAGCCTTTGTCTTCGCCGAAGACTCCAATTCCCTTTCAATATACCTATGACTTGGTTTGAAATACTCTTGAAAACACATTAGTCATAGCATACACAAAAGAGACATGATCAAAGGTATATTTATGAGCTATGTGTGCAAGTTAGCAAAAGAAATTCCTAGAATCAAGAATATTGAGCTCATGCCTAAGTTTGGTAAAAGTTTGTTCGTCAAGAGGCTTGGTAAAGATATCGGCTAATTGATCTTTAGTATTAATGTATGCAATCTCGATATCTCCCTTTTGTTGGTGATCCCTAAGAAAATGATACCGAATGGCTATGTGCTTAGTGCGGCTATGCTCGACGGGATTGTCGGCCATTTTAATTGCACTCTCATTATCACATAGCAAAGGGACTTTGGTCAATTTGTAACCGTAGTCCCGCAGGGTTTGCCTCATCCAAAGCAATTGAGCGCAACAATGACCTGCGGCAATATATTCGGCTTCGGCAGTAGAAAGAGCGACCGAATTTTGCTTCTTTGAAGCCCAAGACACCAAGGATCTTCCCAAGAACTGGCAAGTCCCCGATGTGCTCTTTCTATTAATCTTACACCCTGCCCAATCGGCATCCGAATAACCAATCAAATCAAATGTGGATCCCCGAGGGTACCAAAGCCCAAACTTAGGTGTATAAGCCAAATATCTCAAGATTCGTTTTACGGCCGTAAGGTGTGATTCCTTAAGGTCGGCTTGGAATCTTGCACACATGCAAATGGAAAGCATAATGTCCGGTCGAGATGCACATAAATAAAGCAATGAACCAATCATCGACCGGTATACCTTTTGATCCACGGACTTACCTCCCGTGTCGAGGTCGAGATGCCCATTGGTTCCCATGGGTGTCTTGATGGGCTTGGCATCCTTCATCCCAAACTTGTTTAGAATGTCTTGAGTGTACTTCGTTTGGCTAATGAAGGTGCCCTCTTGGAGTTGCTTTACTTGGAATCCTAAGAAATACTTCAACTCCCCCATCATAGACATCTCAAATTTCTGTGTCATAATCCTACTAAACTCTTCACATGTAGACTCGTTAGTAGACCCAAATATAATATCATCAACATAAATTTGGCATACAAACAAGTCATTTTCAAGAGTTTTAGTAAAGAGTGTAGGATCGGCTTTTCCGACTTTGAAGCCATTAGCAATAAGGAAATCTCTAAGGCATTCATACCATGCTCTTGGGGCTTGCTTGAGCCCATAAAGCGCCTTAGAGAGCTTATAGACATGGTTAGGATACTCACTGTCTTCAAAGCCGGGAGGTTGCTCAACATAGACCTCTTCCTTGATTGGTCCATTGAGGAAGGCACTTTTCACGTCCATTTGATAAAGCTTAAAGCCATGGTAAGTAGCATAGGCTAATAATATGCGAATTGACTCAAGCCTAGCTACGGGTGCATAGGTTTCACCGAAATCCAAACCTTCGACTTGGGAGTATCCCTTGGCCACAAGTCGAGCTTTGTTCCTTGTCACCACACCATGCTCATCTTGCTTGTTGCGGAAGACCCATTTGGTTCCTACAACATTTTGGTTAGGACGTGGAACTAAATGCCATACCTCATTTCTAGTGAAGTTGTTGAGCTCCTCTTGCATCGCCACCACCCAATCCGAATCTTGAAGTGCTTCCTCTACCCTGTGTGGCTCAATAGAGGAAACAAAAGAGTAATGTTCACAAAAATGTGCAACACGAGATCTAGTGGTTACCCCCTTATGAATGTCGCCGAGGATGGTGTCGACGGGGTGATCTCGTTGGATTGCTTGGTGGACTCTTGGGTGTGGCGGCCTTTGCTCTTCATCCTCCTTGTCTTGATCATTTACATCTCCCCCTTGATCATTGCCGTCATCTTGAGGTGGCTCATTTGCTTGATCTTCTACTTCATCAACTTGAGCTTCATCCTCATTTTGAGTCGGTGGAGATGCTAGCGTGGAGGAGGATGGTTGATCTTGTGCATGTGGAGGCTCTTCGGATTCCTTAGGACACACATCCCCAATGGACATGTTCCTTAGCGCTATGCATGGAGCCTGTTCTTCACCTATCTCATCAAGATCAACTTGCTCTACTTGAGAGCCGTTAGTCTCGTCAAACACAACGTCACAAGAAACTTCAACAAGTCCTGAGGACTTGTTAAAGACTCTATATGCCCTTGTGTTTGAGTCATATCCTAATAAAAAGCCTTCTACAGTTTTAGGAGCAAATTTAGATTTTCTACCTCTCTTAACAAGAATAAAGCATTTGCTACCAAAAACTCTAAAATATGAAATATTTGGCTTCTTACCGGTTAGGAGTTCATAGGATGTCTTCTTGAGGATTCGGTGTAGATACAACTGGCTGATGGCGTAGCAAGCGGTGTTGACCGCCTCGGCCCAAAACCGATCCGAAGTCTTGTACTCATCAAGCATGGTTCTTGCCATGTCCAATAGAGTTCGATTCTTCCTCTCCACTACACCATTTTGTTGTGGAGTGTAGGGAGAAGAGAACTCATGCTTGATGCCCTCCTCCTCAAGGAAGCCTTCAATTTGAGAGTTCTTAAACTCCGTCCCGTTGTCGCTTCTAATTTTCTTGATCCTTAAGCCGAACTCATTTTGAGCCCGTCTCAAGAATCCCTTTAAGGTCTCTTGGGTTTGAGATTTTCCCTGCAAAAAGAACACCCAAGTGAAGCGAGAATAATCATCCACTATTACAAGACAATACTTACTCCCGCCGATGCTTATGTAAGCAATCGGGCCGAAAAGATCCATGTGGAGTAGCTCAAGCGGCCTGTCGGTCGTCATGATGTTCTTGTGTGGATGTTGGGTTCCAACTTGCTTCCCGGCTTGACATGCGCTACAAATCCTGTCTTTCTCAAAGTGAACATTTGTTAATCCTAAAATGTGTTCTCCCTTTAGAAGCTTATGAAGATTCTTCATTCCAACATGGGCTAGTCGGCGGTGCCAGAGCCAACCCATGTTAGTCTTAGCAATTAAGCAAGTGTCGAGTTCAGCTCTATCAAAATCTACCAAGTATAGCTGACCCTCTAACACTCCCTTAAATGCTATTGAATCATCACTTCTTTTAAAGACAGTGACACCTACATCAGTGAATAGACAGTTGTAGCCCATTTGACATAATTGGGATACGGAAAGCAAATTGTAATCTAAAGAATCTACAAGAAAAACATTGGAAATAGTATGGTCAGGTGATATAGCAATTTTACCCAGTCCTTTGACCAAACCTTGATTTCCATCCCCGAATGTGATAGCTCGTTGGGGATCTTGGTTTTTCTCATATGAGGAGAACATCCTTTTCTCCCCTGTCATGTGGTTTGTGCACCCGCTGTCGAGTATCCAACTTGAGCCCCCGGATGCATAAACCTACAAAACAAGTTTAGTTCTTGACTTTAGGTACCCAAATGGTTTTGGGTCCTTTGGCATTAGACACAAGAACTTTGGGTACCCAAACACAAGTCTTTGATCCCTTGTGCTTGCCCCCAACATATTTGGCAACTACCTTGCCGGATTTGTTAGTCAAAACGTAAGATGCATCAAAAGTTTTAAAAGAAATGTTATTATCATTTGATGCAATAGGAATTTTCTTCTTAGGCAACTTAGCACGGGTTGGTTGCCTAGAACTAGATGTCTCACTCTTATACATAAAAGCATAGTTAGAACCAGAGTGAGACTTCCTAGAATGAATTTTCCTAATTTTGTCCTCGGGATAACCGGCAGGGTATAAAATGTAACCCTCGTTATCCTGAGGCATGGGAGCCTTGCCCTTAACAAAATTTGACACTCTTTTAGGAGGGGCACTAATTTTGACATTGTCTCCCCTTTGGTAGCCAATGCCATCCTTAATGCCAGGGCGTCTCCCATTATAGAGCATACTTCTAGCAAATTTAAATTTTTCATTTTGTAAGTTATGCTCGGCAATTTTAGCATCTAATTTTGCTATATGATCATTTTGTTGTTTAATTAAAGTTATGTGATCATGTATAGCATCAATGTTAACATCTCTACATCTAGTACAAATAGAAGTGTGTTCAATGGTAGATGTAGAGGGTTTGCAAGATTTTAGCTCTACAACCTTAGCATGCAATATTTCATTTTTACTTCTAAGGTCGGAAATAGTAGCATTGCAAACATCTAGTTCTTTAGCAATTAATTTTTCATTTTCTACTCTAAGGCTAGCAAGAGAAATGTTCAATTCTTCAACCCTAGCAAGCAAATCATCATTATTATCTCTAAGATTGGGAATCGAAACATTACAAACGTGTGAATCAACCTTAGCATTTAAACTAGCATTTTCATTCCTAAGGTTGTCAATCATCTCACGGCAAGTGCTTAGCTCACTAGATAGTTTTTGACATTTTTCTACTTCTAGAGCATAAGCATTTTTAACCTTAACATGTTTTTTATTTTCCTTGATTAGGAAGTCCTCTTGGGAGTCCAAGAGATCATCCTTCTCATGGATGGCACTAATTAGTTCATTTAATTTTTCCTTTTGTTCCATGTTAAGGTTGGCAAAAAGGGTACGCAAATTATCTTCCTCATTACTAGCATTATCCTCATCACTAGATGTTTCATATTTAGTGGAGGATCTTGATTTTACCTTCTTTTTGCCGTCCTTTGCCATGAGGCACTTGTGGCCGACGTTGGGGAAGAGGAGTCCCTTGGTGACGGCGATGTTGGCGGCGTCCTCGTCGGAGGAGGAGTCGGTGGAGCTCTCGTCTGAGTCCCATTCCCGGCAAACATGGGCATCGCCGCCCTTCTTCTTGTAGTACCTCTTCTTTTCTCTCCTCTTTCCCTTCTTGTCGTCGCCCCTGTCACTGTCACTAGATATAGGACATTTTGCAATGAAATGATCGGGCTTACCACACTTGTAGCAAACCTTCTTGGAACGGGATTTGTAATCCTTCCCCTTCCGTTGCTTGAGGATTTGGCGAAAGCTTTTGATGATTAAAGCCATCTCCTCATTGTCGAGCTTGGAGGCGTCAATTGGTTGTCTACTCGATGTAGACTCCTCCTTCTTCTCCTCCGTCGCCTTGAATACCACCGGTTGTGCTTCGGGCGTGGAGGATTCATCAAGCTCGTTGATCTTCTTTGAGCCCTTGATCATACATTCAAAGCTCACAAAATTCCCGATAACTTCCTCGGGTGTCATTAGTGGGTATCTCGGATTACCACGAATTAATTGAACTTGAGTGGGGTTAAGGAAGATGAGAGCTCTTAGAATAACCTTAACCACCTCGTGATCGTCCCACTTTTTGCTCCCGAGGTTGCGCACTTGGTTCACCAGAGTTTTGAGCCGGTTGTACATGTCTTGTGGCTCTTCCCCTTGGCGAAGTCGAAAGCGACCGAGCTCCCCCTCGATCGTTTCCCGCTTGGTGATCTTTGTTAGTTCATCACCCTCGTGCGCGGTCTTGAGGAGGTCCCAAATTTCTTTTGCATTCTTCAACCCTTGCACCTTGTTGTACTCCTCTCTATTTAGAGAGGCCAAGAGTATGGTTGTGGCTTGGGAGTTGAAGTGCTCGATTTGGGCCACCTCGTCCTCATCATAATCCTCATCCCCTATTGATGGTACCTGTGCTCCAAACTCAACAACATTCCATATACTTTTGTGGAGTGAGGTTAGATGAAATTTCATTAAATCACTCCACCTAGCATAATCTTCACCGTCAAAGGTTGGCGGTTTGCCTAATGGAACGGAAAGTAATGGAGTATGTCTAGATGTACGAGGATAGTGTAAGGGGATCTTACTAAACTTCTTACGCTCTTGGCGTTTAGAAGTTACGGAGGGCGCATCGGAGTCGGAGGTCGATGTAGATGAAGTGTCGGTCTCGTAGTAGACCACTTTCCTCATCCTCTTGTGCTTGTCGCCTTTCCGATGCGACTTGTGAGAAGAAGATTTTTCTTTCTTCTCTTTGTGGTGAGAAGAGGAAGATCTTTTCTCCTTCCGTTTGGAGGAGTCCTTCTTCTTCTCCTTCCTCTTTGTGCGGGACTCTTCCGATGAAGTGCTCCCGTGGCTTGTAGTGGGCTTTTCGCCGGTCTCCATCTCCTTCTTGGCGTGATCTCCCGACATCACTTCGAGCGGTTAGGCTCTAATGAAGCACCGGGCTCTGATACCAATTGATAGTCGCCTAGAGGGGGGGTGAATAGGGCGAAACTGAAATTCACAAAAATAATCACAACTACAAGCCGGGTTAGCGTTAGAAATATAATCGAGTCCACGAGAGAGGGCGGAAAAACAAATCGCAAGCGAATAATGAAGTGAGACACACGGATTTGTTTTACCGAGGTTCGGTTCTCTCAAACCTACTCCCCGTTGAGGAGGCCACAAAGGCCGGGTCTCTTTCAACCCTTCCCTCTCTCAAACGGTCCCTTGGACCGAGTGAGCTTCTCTTCTCAAATCACTTGGAAATCAAACTTCCCGCAAGGGCCACCACACTATTGGTGCCTCTTGCCTCAATTACAAGTGAGTGTTTGATCACAAGAAAGAATGCGAAAGAAAAGAAGCGATCCAAGCGCAAGAGCTCAAATGAACACTACAAATCACTCTCTCTAGTCACTAGGGCTTTGTGTGGAGTTGGGAGAGGATTTGATCTCTTTTTGGTGTGCTTTGCAATGAATGCTAGCTCTTGTATAGTGGTTGGAATTGGAAGCTGGGAAACTTGGATGCAATGAATGGTGGGGTGGTTGGGGTATTTATAGCCCCAACCACCAAAAGTGGCCGTTGGAAGGCTGTCTGTTCGATGGCGCACCGGACAGTCAGGTGCACACCGGACAGTCCGGTGCCCCCGCCACATCATCAGTGCCGTTGGAAATTGACCGTTGGAGTTCTGACTTCTGGGCCCGCCTTGATGTCCGGTGGCGCACCGGACATGCACTGTTCACTGTCCGGTGCGCCGGCATGGGCGACTCTGACTTCTGCGCGCGCTGCGCGCGCATTAAATGCCGTCGCAGGTAGCCGTTGGTGCAAAGTAGCCGTTGCTCCGAGGATGCACCGGACAGTCCGGTGTACACCGGACAATCCGGTGAATTTTAGCGGAGCAGCTGAAGTGAAAACCCGAGGCTGGCGAGTTCCGGAGGCCGCCCTTCCTTGGAGCACCGGACATGTCCGGTGTACACCGGACAGTCCGGTGAATTATAGCGGAGTTGCCTCTGGAAATTCCCGAAGGTGGCGAGTTTGTGTTGAAGTCCTCTGGTGCACCAGACATGTCCGGTGGTGCACCGGACACTGTCCGGTGTACACCGGACAGTCCGGTGCCCCCAGACCAGAGATGCCTTCGGTTGCCTTTAGCTCTCTATTTGAACCCAACTTTGGTCCTTTTAATTGGCTTGATGTGAACCTTTGACACCTGTATAACTTATTAACTAGAGCAAACTAGTTAGTCCAAAGATTTGTGTTGGGCAATTCAACCACCAAAATTATATAGGAACTAGGTGTAAGCCTAATTCCCTTTCAGATGCATTAAGAGATTCAGATTGGGTGGTGGCTATGCAAGAGGAGCTCAACAACTTCACAAGAAATGAGGTATGACATTTGGTTCCACGTCCTAATCAAAATGTTGTAGGTACCAAATGGGTATTCCGCAACAAGCAAGATGAGCATGGTGTGGTGACAAGAAACAAAGCCCGACTTGTGGCCAAGGGTTATTCACAAGTCGAAGGTTTGGATTTCGATGAAACTTATGCACCCGTAGCTAGGCTTGAGTCTATTCGTATATTACTTGCCTATGCTACTTACCATGGCTTCAAGCTTTATCAAATGGACGTGAAGAGTGCCTTCCTAAATGGACCCATCAAGGAAGAGGTCTATGTTGAGCAACCTCCCGGCTTTGAAGATAGTGAGTAGCCTAACCATGTTTATAAACTCTCAAAGGCGCTTTATGGGCTCAAGCAAGCCCCAAGAGCATGGTATGAATGCCTGCGAGATTTTCTTATCACTAATGGCTTCAAAGTCAGAAAAGCTGATCCTACACTCTTTACTAAAACTGTTGCAAAATACTTGTTTATATGCCAAATTTATGTTGATGATATTATATTTGGGTCTACTAACAAGTCTACTTGTGAAGAGTTTAGTAGGATCATGGTACAAAAATTCGAGATGTCAATGATGGGGGAGTTGAGATATTTCCTAGGATTTCAAATCAAGCAACTCCAAGAGGGCACCTTAATCAGCCAAACAAAATACATTCAAGACATACTTAGGAAGTTTGGAATGAAGGATGGCAAACCCATCAAGACACCCATTGGAACCAATGGGCATCTCGACCTCGACACGGGTGGTAAATCCGTAGATCAAAAGGTATACCAGTCGATGATAGGATCCTTACTCTACTTATGTGCATCTCAACCGGATATTATGCTTTCTGTATGCATGTGTGCAAGATTTCAGGTCGATCCTAATGAAGTTCACCTTTGGGCCGTGAAGAGAATCATGAGGTATTTAGTTTACACTCCTAAGTTTGGGCTTTGGTACCCCAATGTATCCACTTTTGATTTAACAGGATATTCCGATGCCAATTGGGCAGGTGTAACACTATAAAAATCATTAAATAAAAGTAATACATTTAGTTATTAATGATATTTATGGTAATAAATTTCTTTTAAGTATTTGTTATTTATGTGTATTTGGAATGATTTTTGATTGCTCATAATTGATTTTAGATATTGAATAGCATTTCCTCTTAAATAAAAATTCACATAACTAATATAATAATTATTAGTCCAAAAATAAATATTTTATTTATAAATAATTTTTGTTTAATTATTATAGATTTTAGGGTTATTTAAATATGTATTTCGAAATATGAAAGGAAAAGAAATAAAAAAACAAAAAAAAAAGAGAATGGACGATCGTTGCATTTATATTCTGTTTCTATGAAAGGAAAAAAGAAAAAAAACAAAAAAAAGAGAATGGACGATCGTTGCATGCTCCGCCAGTCCGCCTAGTTCCTTGGCCAGCTAATTCCAAGCCCATCGCTAAGCCTCTGTCCACTTCATTTTGTCGTATGACAGGTGGGCCCCATGATTACTGTTCTTCATCTCCCATCCGATGCTTCAATCGTACACAGATGTAGACGCTGTTGTTTTTGCAGTTACGGCCACAACCGTCCGCCTCCCCAGCAGCACCAAATGGAGCACCGACGTCCGCCTCTTCTCTCTCCCACGCCTTTCCCTCTCCCTCCTTTGCTTCGCATCGCGCTAGGACGCCATGGAGCCGCGCCCTGCGCACGCGCCCGACCAGCCGCGCGCGACCCCGCGCAGTGCCGCGCACAGGAAGCTCACCCGCGACCAGGACTGACCGCGCGCCCAGTCACGCGCCATGCACGCCCGGCCAACCGAAGTAGCGCATCCGACCGACCGAAGCTCCGCGTCCGTTTCTTCCCATGTAATGGAGAATCAATGTTGTCATTTCCTCTCCCTCTCTCTCCATTGAAACCGACGGCGCCATTAATGGTGCTTAAGGCTGCCGTTTCTTCCCCCTCAGCTCACCCTCTCCTCTTCCCTCTCTCCTCTATAAATCTGGCCGAGCCCGGACCTCTCTCTCCCACCCCAAGCTTGCTCTCTGCTGCTCGCACAGCGACGCTGGCCACTGCTGTTGTTTCCCCGCAGTCACACAGCTCCTTCTGCTGCCACATCTTGCACCGTGCTCGCTGGAGCTCGTCGTTCGTCGCTGGATCCACGACCGTCTGTCGTTCAACGGAGCTCCGCCTGTATCTACGCGCTGTCCGTCGTTCGCCGATTCCGTCGTGCCTTCGTCTAATCGCGCACTCGAGCCCGTTCGCCGTCATCCGTTCACCCAAGGTTGAAGACAAACCCACTGATTTATTTTCTAAATCATATTTTGAATCTTGCGATTTATCGTTGTAATATTATGATACGATTTGGTGATTCGTGAATGATTTTAGAGATTCGATGTATACGTGTAGCCAAAATTGAACCCGCGATAATATTTTAAATATGTGTATGATTGTATAATTTTAAAAATAAACACGGTCACTAGTCACTACCGCGGTGATTTTCATACTAGAATACGTTTACAGATTTGATTTCACTTTTGTGTGTAGAACAATAATTGTTAGTAGTATTTTAAGTGTAAACTTATTTGCATGAAAAATTAGAAGAAATTCTAAGCCACGTATTTTCGGTCGAATGAAAATATAGATTTTTACTATTCATAATAAATATATTCATAAGTATAGCACTTAATTACTTAGAATAGTAAAATGCTCATTTATGTCGTAATAACCATGAATAGGTTATTAAAAGTCCCATTTAGTAATTTACAATTAATTCTAGTATATTAATGTTAGAAGAATTAAATAAACAAATTTTAGTTATACGTATAAATTCTATTTAGAAAAAAAAGGAGAAAACCGAAATAGTAGAATTTTATAATAATGTTAAAATAAATTAATTAGGCACCCATGCTTTTCTAATAAAGAAATTGATAATTATATTGGTAAATATAGGTTTCTTACTAAAGAATTAGATAATTTGTTTCTAACTTTAAAATGACCTTTTTAATAGACATCATGATTTTGATTTAATAAGATTTGTTATAGATGTTTAAGTATAGCCGTACTAAATAGTAATATCTCATATAACTTTTCTAATAATTATATAATGGCTTAATTAAGTGCTCACATCGTCATAACTAAAACAATAGTTAATAACATATGAATGAATATAATATTCATTTTAAATATCTAGGTCATATGTTTCTAAACTAAATGTAAAGATAAATAATAGAGTAATTATGTCCTCTCATAACCTAGTTAATTAGAGTTATATTTGTTTACAACTGGTTATATAGGCTTAATTAATCATTTAATCAAAATTAGTTCATATTATTTATATATGTGTCACTTAGTTTTTCCTAAAGAATAAACTAAGGAAATTAGTGTTCGTGTTCTTTAATAATAATGTTAGTTTGTATATTGTTTTGTATATAGCTTTCTTAATAAAATATAGGACATGTACTTTTTAATAAAAATAAAATGTAATTGTTGTTCATTGTCTTCTACATAAAAGTTCATTAAAGCATATATCATAACTTTCCATAAATAGGTGTTTAATAATAATGATGATCTTTTCATATAAAACCTATTTAGACTTATATCTTAATTTATCATAAGGGAGTGGTTAACAATATTTATGATACGTTCCTTAATGCTTCTAAAATTAATAATGTATTTTATAACGCATTAACCTTAGATATATAACTTATATCTTTTTCTAAAAGGTTAAAAAGGTCTAATATTGTTATAACGTGTTTTATCGTCTTATAAACCCTTAATCTTAGACATACCACATATGACGTTTTATAAAAGACTAAATTGGTAAACCAAATATTTGTATATTTTAATTAATATATTTTAAGCTAATGTCTTGTTTTATAAAATATATATATATCACACATTTTTGAAAAGAATACATTCTTATTATAACCACTACTTGCGACGTTTTTATAAAGCAGATGCTCTTTTCGTTAGGCTTTCTTTTAGCTTTACATATGATGAATGTTGTATGTTATTGAGTGGTGTTTGTTCTTCTTGTTTGTTTGTGTGATATTCAGTGGTTGATCTAGTAGTTAAGAATCAAGATCTATTCCGATCCGTGGAAGAACCTCAAGTTTTCAATAAGCAAGGCAAGTGGACTTCTCCCTCTGCATACTCTGTTTGATCCCAAACAATACATTTAATAAAGTTTATTCTTTTGGAAATATATGCATAATTTGACGGGTTACCTATTTAGATAACATTTCCAACCTTATTCCTTGATCAAACCTGGAATTATACTTTACCTTAGTAGCTATGCTATTGCTACAACTTAACTTTATGCAGTCACTCCGGTTTGTGATATTAATGTTCCAAATGGTAAGTTTTCATTATTATTGTTAACCCGATGGTTAAACAAGATCATTGCATATTAATTGGAACATGGAGTGACCACCCGGGAAAACAGTGCTACCATGAGAACTATCATGGCTCTGGTCTTGGCTAAATAACTAGGGAAGTCTTATGTTGGGTGTTGGTCGTGGTCGACCGGAACGGGGGCATCTAGCAAGCGCTTATAGTACCGGCTCAGGCAGATTGGATACGAGCATAGTTCCCAAAGCTTTACCCTGTGGTTCGGACTATAAGTTGGTTACGGTAGGTGTGCCTTATGCAGTTTAACCATTTCCAGCATTTGCGTAATGAGGACTCTAGGGAGAAGCCTCGTAGTGAGACCCTGGCCGTTCACCTCGGAAGTGAATACGGGTCTAGCTAACCCGGGCAAGAAGGGAATCGCGACTCATGGGTAAAGATGTGCCACCTCTGCAGAGTGTAAAACTGATATATCAGCCGTGCTCACGGTTATGAGCAGCCTGGACTCCTCACATGATAATTGAACTTGAAGATGGAAATAAATCGAGATCCGATGATCTGTCAATGGTTTGCTTAAGTGGTTTCACTTAAGTGTTTTTTTATATATACTCTTATACCTTTGTTTAATGGGAATACTTGGGATTCACACTTTTTAGTAATACAGATGTTGTTAATAAAATGTTGACCAACTAAAATGCTTACTGCTCAGCCTTAGCTTCGCCTTGTTAAACCTGCATTAGTTTTTCCCCCACTTGCTGAGCTTAATTTTGATCAGAAGTTGCAGATGAAGATATGATGCTGAACTCCATGGATGCTAGTCTAGTGATACCCCCGGTCATCTTCCTGTGGATGGATGTCCATGTTCGCTGTACTTTGATGAATAAAGGTTAAGACATTATGTCTGTTCGAAGTGTAATATGTTAATATAATCGTTATTTACGCTCTTATGCATTGTTCTTTTGATATATTACACTTGTGACGTCAACATATGTGTGGAAATAGATCTTGGCACACATATGTTATGCACCCGGCTCTGCCTTTAGAAACGGGTGTGACAAAAGTGGTATCAAAGCAATGTGACCGTAGGTCGCTAGATTAGTTAGAAATGGAAAGCCCAGTCAGTGTTTCAAAGCTTGATGTATTTTCCTCCATAAAAACTTACTTTATATCAAAACTCGTCTCTTTTATTTTCAACTCTTCTAGTCTGATTTTGGTCTATCAGAAGACTCTACTCAGAAGCACTACAAGATGATCAAGTTAGGGTTGTGGAACTTGAAGCGAAGTTTGCCAGAAGAAACCCTCTCGAAGCTATCGACGATGCCCTATTCTCTGTCTTATCCCCACTCCGCAAGAAGTTTTGCTATGAATTCTTTGGATCTATTATTTGACTTCTTGGTAAGGTTGATAGGATTGTTCTTTAGTATTAAGATTTTCGACTAGATCGGAAATGGCGATATTATATTATATTATAAGTTGTTTTCTAATCCCTAATATTGCTATATAACCCTTGATTTCTTCTACTTTTGTTTTCTTGCCATTGTATTGTCATCTTTGGACAATATCTACCTTGATATATTAAACTTTTGCCTCTCTACTTTTCTCCTTGATAATGCTTTCACCCTATTGAATTCTTATACTTTTGCTTTCGTGCCATTGTATTGCCACTCTTGCGCAATATCTACCTTGACATATTAAACCTATGCCTCTCTATTTTGTCTCCTTGATAAAGTTTTCTCCCTAACTTTTTCATATCCTGGGTTGTATAATTTATCCTCGCTTCACCAGTTAGTGGTTATCTTATTTCATTATTGATCATTAACAATAATGTTTTGGTCTTGTCTAACTCCTTGATAATTCTTACCTGACTCCTTGACTTTATAATATCTTTCTTATTCCAAAGCTTGTCTCACCTTTTGTTTTGGTTGAATGAGTAGAATTGTATTGTGTTGTGCCGGTATGCTTGAATTCATTGTCCTTTGTGTTCATGTTTGATTTGCTTCTTTGAAATGATTGTTGGGTATTGTGTGACTTTTGTCCACAATGACATCAGTTAGCTAGGTAAAACCTTAGATAGATGGGTTTTCTCTGCCCTCTATAATCTGTCTTTGCTCAACCCTTTTGTCCCTTCCATTCTTCCATACCCATACAGATGTCAGACCTTGGAATGTCAACGACAAGTGATGTCACTAAATGCAAAGAATGCGGTGTGTTGACAAGTCAAAACAACACTATAAATGAAACAGCTGATGAACAGACCTTCAAGACACAAAAGGATGAACAACCAAACCAACAGACAAGTGACCTTGGAACATGTTGTTGTTGTGAGTACTATGGAATTCCTTGCCGCCAGATCAGTAAAAACGAAAGTGAAACTACAAAACAGAAGAACCGGATTTTGTTTTCTGGTATTAAAAGACAATGGTCTCCCCAAGAACAACTAATAGCAGATGCACTGTCAGACGATGAATTGTTAGGTATTCCAAAAAGGAAACATCACAAGGATGCCCAGCCCCAAGAAGAAACACAGGAGTGTTACATTGATGGATGGACTATTACTTGCACACAGTTTCAGCCTCGTGTTCGCATCAGGTCCAAGAAACAAAAAGGGAAACATGGAAAAAGTCAAGAAATAACTTCAAGAAAAGCTTGCTATCAATGTGGACGTGAAGGTCATTACTTCCGTAACTGTCCTGAGAATAGTTCACTACAGATCACCCCCGAGATAAAGCTATCTCAGTCTTCAGACATGGAATATGAACAAAAATGCACAGAAACTTCTACCAACAACGTAAAGACAACTCCACCATGTAACTTATCAAGTCGTGCTTGCTTTGGCTGTGGTGATATCGGCCATCTTGTTAATGGTTGCCCTAAGAAAGATGTGGAGATCAATAAGGTCCAAAAGAAAAGACAACACCCTCAAACCCATGCATCAACAAAGAATAAACAAAGGAAAGAGACCAATGGAAAGATAAGTTATGCAGTGACAGGAACCATTCAAAGTGATAATGCAGTAATTTTTGGAACACTGGTCATTCACACAACCATCGCCACCGTCTTGTATGATCCTCGTACAACACATTCTTTTATCAGTGCCCAGTTTGCAACAAAGTATGGTATCTTTAAGTGTCCCTTGAGATCGAGCAAGACCATCAGTGCACCCGAAGGAAAAATGTTAGTGAATTACATATGTCCGAAAGTAAGTGTTAAAATCAACGGGATAGATTTTCCAGCTGATCTCCTAGTGATAGAATCAATGGGAAAGGATGTGATTCTTGGAAAGAATTGGTTACAAAGAACTAAGGCAGTAATCCAACATACTGAGAGAACCATGTGTTTGGAAACTCCATCTGGAGAAAGAATAGTAGTGGAAGACAACCGACCTCCAGCTCAGATTGGTACATCTATCAAGGAAGAATAATATATTGTTTAGCTAGGAGAACGAGTATGTCTCACGGAAAAAAAATGTCAAGTTGTTGCCCCTTTGAGAAATTGTAATTGTGCTAAGTGATATATGAATAAATTTGGAGAATCTTTCGCACCTACTGTGTTTTGCCTCTTGTTGGGGCGAAGGCAAAGACGCCACCCTTCGCTCGAGGCCTTCGCTGCAGCCGCTGGTCCGACAGAGACAAAGCGGGCAGGGACACCCTTCGCAGGACTCGGCACTTTGACGAAGGCCTGCGGCGACGTCCTACCACGGCGCGTCCTCGTTCAGTCCCAAGGCCCACGCGCGATCTGGCCCATTGTAACGGGCCCCGCGTGGCCGCCTCTGTATTACGGGCCTAACTTGTAAAGGAATACTTGTAATTACGGTCTGTAACCCTGCTTTATGGGAATATTCTGGGGATAAAATAGGTGTCTGAGGGCACATGCGTCCTTAACACAAGACGCTGGGCACTCAGATACCTATAAATACCCCCGCACAGTGCCCGTGAGAGGCTAGATCAACAGAGCTATTGCCCCCGTGCACGTAACCCTGTTGTCACCACCGTTCACCCTTGTTGGCTTTCTTGCTGCTGAGAGCGAGTTCCAACATTTGGCGCCCACCGTTCGTGCTACAACAAAACCACCCGCGATGGCACCCAAGAGAGCTAACCCCAAGGCTGACGAGGCTGCGAAGGCAGCACTGTTGGCCGCAAGAAAGGGCAAGGCCCTCGTCCTCACCCAATCCACCCACCAAGAGCCCACTGAAGACAATGTTCCCCACACCGGCGAAGACGACACCTTCCGCACCTGCGGAACCGAAGGACAGTCACAGCCGCCCCCAGGCTTCGCCCCACTGGAAGGCGCGGATCTCACCGAGGACGGCGAGGTCCTCGGCGTCTCAACAGAAGAACAGCTGCAGCTGCGCGCCCTGCGCCTCAGGAACCGCAATCTCCAGAGGCAGAAAGAGATACTGGAGGCCAAGCGCCAGCGTGTGTCCGCATTAGCCAAAGTGCGGCAAATGATACGCGACGAGGAGCAGAAAGCCCAAGACCTCGAGCGCGAGATCGCGCTGATGCAGCGCGAAGGCCACCTCGGTCTACAGCAAGAGCCACCCCTCCAACAGCGCACACAACCGGAGGACACGCGCGAAGGCCACCTCGGCCGGCAGCATGGCCCACCCCTGCAACACCGGGCGCAGCCGGAGAACCCGCGTTTCCCCCAGCATGACTACGTCTTCCAGACGGCGCGCCATTCCAAGGGGTCAACTACCTCGACGAGCGAAGTCCCCTGGCGCCACACCTACAAGTGACGCCTTGGCCGGCTAACTTTCGAGCGGGGGCATACCCCAAGTACAACGGCAGCACCGACCCGGCGCAGTACATCATGAGTTATCAGGTCGCCGTTGCATCAGCCGGAGGAGACGACGCCACAATGGCGAAGTCTTTCATCATCGCACTAGAGGGCCCAGCACTCACCTGGTTCACCAGATTGCCTCCGCTGTCCATTGATTCGTGGAGAAGTCTCAGGGACAAGTTCCTCCTCAACTTCCAAGGCTACCGTCCAGACACCGACGCTTTGGCCGAGCTCTCGCTTTGCAAACAGCTGGAAAAAGAGACTCTGCGTGAGTATTACCGCAAGTTCTTAACACTCAAGTCACAGCTGCCCTCTGTCGACGATCAGATCGCTATCCACTACGCCATCAATGGCCTTCGGGCTGGCGTCCTCTACAGCCATTGTATCAGAGATCCACCAAAGAGCTTGCAGGAGCTATATCAGCTCTTCGAAAAATATGCCAAATCCGAAGAGCTCCACCAGCGCAAGGTTGAGTCACAGCGGAAGCCCAAAGATGCCCCGCAGTCCAGCCGCACCTGGACGAGGACTCCGCAACCAGACTCCGGTCGAGATGGCCGCAGTCAACAGCAAGTGCACAACATCGTCAACCAACAGCCTGCTGCTGATCCCCCTCGCCGCCAGGAATATCCCCCTCAGGGCCGCGGAAACGGAACTCGCGGCAGGGGTCGAGGGCGGGCGCAACAGCCGCCGCGCCGATTCTATTGCCTTTTCCACGGCGAAGACTGCGCCCACCAGACCAAAGACTGCCCCGAGACGAAGGCCACCAGAGACAGAATGGCGCGGGCGCAGCCAGCCGACAATCCCAGAATTGTCGCGCATAATTACCAGCCACCCCCTCCACCGTATATTCACGCTCCCGCTCCGCATCCACCGCACCACGCTTACCAACACCATCAGGAAGTACAAATCGTACCTCCTCCACCCCCACCACCACACCAGCAACATCAGAACATCCCCCATGCCCCAAAGCAGGAAGACTTCGCCGATCAACCATATCGCGGAGTCATTCACATGATAACAGGGGGGTCTAGCACTGACTTCGACACCAAGCGGCAGAAGCGGGACCACTACCGCAGCATCAACCATGTCGCCGTCACTGGCCCAGTCGTGCAGACGAAGTGGTCCCACATACCGCTAACCTTCGACGCACGAGACGTCGACCTGCGCAGCGCCCCCCACATCGACGCTATGGTCATCAATTGCAGCGTGGCAGGCTGGGACTTACACAAAGTCCTAGTCGACAACGGCAGTCAGGCGGACATCATCTTCCTCCACGCCTTCGACCGCATGGGTATAAGCCACAGCTTGCTGAAGCCTTCGGACAACCCGTTGTATGGTTTCGGCGGCAAGGGCACCTTTCCAGTTGGCAAGATAGAGTTGCCCCTCTCCTTCGGTGTAGCGCCCAATGCCCGAAGTGAGCAAGTAACCTTCGACATTGTCGACATGGTATATCCATACAACGCCATCATGGGCCGGGGCTCCATCAACAAGTTCGAAGCTGCCATCCACGGGTTGTACCTATGTATGAAGATACCAGGCCCGCTAGGCGCCATCACAGTCTACGGCAACCAGCAGACGGCGCGCAACATTGAGCGGGACTTCGTGCCCGGTCAGAGAAACGTACACTGTCTCTCGACCCAGCGCGAGGTCCCTGCACCGGCCAGCCCAACCGACAAGCAGCACGACAAGGCGCAGTTGCAGTGCCAAGACGGGACCAAGACTGTCCCCCTCGATCAGGCCACACCCAAGCAGACAGTAACTATCAGCGAAGACCTCACCTCACTTGAAGAAGAGAAACTTCTCTGCTGCCTGGCCAAGAATAAAGATGTCTTCGCCTGGTCTGCCCTCGATCTGGTCGGAGTCAGCCGAGCCATAATTGAGCACAGCTTGGGCATTGACCCTTCGGTGCGACCCAAAAAGCAGAAGCTTCGCAAAATGTCAGACGAAAAGACAGAGGCCGCCAAGGCGGAGGTGCATCGCCTCCTGGAGGCTAAATTCATCGAGCCAGTGGCTTACCCCACGTGGCTCTCCAATGTCGTGATGGTGCAGAAAAAAAGCGGAAAATGGCGCATGTGCATAGACTTCACCAGTCTCAATAAGGCCTGCCCAAAAGACAATTTCCCGTTGCCGCGGATCGACAAAATAGTCGATAGCGCGGCCGGATGCGAGGTCATGTCCCTCCTCGACTGCTTCTCCGGCTATCACCAGATATACATGAAGGAGGAAGACAAGGCTAGCACCAGCTTTATAACACCCTTCGGCACTTATTGCTTTGTCAGAATGCCAGAGGGTCTCAAGAATGCCGGATCCACCTTTTCCAGACTCACCAAAACAGTGCTCGAGGGGCAGGTCGGCAGAAACATATTCACATATGTGGACGACATCGTCGTCGCCAGCAAGAATAAGGAGGACCATCTCGCCGACCTAGCAGAGACATTCGCGAACATGCGAGATGCACGACTCCGCCTAAACCCGGAAAAGTGCGTTTTCGGTGTTCGCCAGGGCAAGATATTGGGCTACCTGGTGTCCCGCCGCGGCATCGAGGCCAACCCAACCAAGATCCAGGCCATCGTCGATATGTCGCCTCCGCAGTCTGCCAGGGACGTTCAGCGCCTGACAGGCAGGATGGCAGCTCTCAACAGATTCATCTCCAGGTCCGCCGAGCGAAGTCTCCCCTTCCTCAAAACACTCCGCGGAGCGAAGGACTTCGCTTGGGGACCGGAGCAAGCAGCGGCCTTCGCCTCACTAAAACAGTACCTGTCGGAGCTGGCCATCCTCACGAGCCCCGACTCCTCGCTCCCCTTATTGCTCTATGTCGCGGCTTCGCCGCACGCAGTCAGCGCGGCACTGGTACAGGAGCAGACAGTCGAGGGCGCAGTCAGACAGTGCCCTGTCTACTATGTCTCCGAAGTCCTGACACCGTCCAAATGCAACATGACAGAGCTGGAGAAGATAGCCTACGCAGTTGTTATGTCCTCGCGCAAGCTGCGTCATTATTTTGAAGCATTCAAGGTCCGAGTCACCTCAGACAGGGGGCTCGGCGAACTATTCAGGAACCCAGAGGCATCAGTGAGAATTGCCAAGTGGGCAGCCGAACTCTCCGGCTACCACATCTGCTTCGAGCCCAGAACAGCTATCAAGTCGCAAGTCCTGGCAGACTTCGTCGTCGACTGGACTGGGCCAGTAACGCAACCGGACCCATCCACAGAAAAGGTCTGGACCATCCATTGCGACGGTGCATGGTGTCATGCGGGGGCAGGCGTCGCTGCAGTTGTCACCTCGCCAGCCGGAGTCAAACACAGATATGCAGCACGCCTCAGCTTCGCTCTGGAATCCGACAAATGCACAAACAACATAGCAGAGTATGAAGCAGTCATCCTCGGCCTCCGCAAGCTAAGGGCCCTCGGAGTCGCCACATGTATCATCAAAACAGACTCCAAGATAGTTGCCGGTCAGGTCGAGAAAGACTATGCAGCAAAAGACCCCGCCCTCATGCAATACCTCGCGGCTATCCGAAGTCTCGAGAGACAATTCAAGGGATTCACCCTGCAGCATGTGGATAGGGCCAAGAACGAGGAGGCCGATGCCTTAGCCAAGGCCGCCGCCAGGGGCGAGCCCCTGCCCTCCGACGTGTTTTTCCACACCATCGGCACCCCAGCTGTCCGGAGCCCCGAAGGGCTCCAGATAACTAATGATAGCGAAGGCCACCGTATAGTCAACCTAATCATGACAGAAGACTGGAGGGCACCAATAACCCTGTTCCTGCAGGGGTACTATCATCCAGCCGACGGCAGTGAGGCAAAGCGCCTCAGACACCGAAGCCGGGACTTCGCTCTGATCGAGGGCCAACTGTACAAAAAAGGGGTCAGTCTGCCAATGCTCAAATGTGTCACCGAAACCGAAGGCATGCAGATCCTACGCGAAGTCCACAGTGGCACGTGCGGCTCGCACGCAGGGCCAAGGGCCCTGGCTGCCAAGGTGATCCGTCAAGGGTTTTACTGGCCCGCAATGATCTGCGCCGCAAATCGGGTCACGAGGTCCTGCGAAGCCTGCCAGAAGTTCTCCCCTCGGTCAGGCAACCCCTCGCAATATACAAAGCTGATTGCCCATACATGGCCTCTCCAGCGCTGGGGCCTGGACATCGTCGGGCCCCTGCCCACCGCTCAGGGGAACCTTAAGTTCGCCTTCGTAGCTGTCGAATACTTCACTAAATGGATTGAAGCGAGGGCTGTTTCCACAATCACATCAAAGACTGCCCAAAAATTCTTCTGGCAGAACATCGTTTGCCGCTTCGGAGTACCGTCCGAGCTAACAGTCGACAACGGCAAACAGTTCGACAACCAAGATTTCAAGGATTTTTGTTTTTCCATCGGCACCAAGCTTGCCTTCGCTTCAGTCTATCATCCGCAGTCCAACGGGGTCGTGGAGCGCGCCAATGGGAAAATATTCACAGCTGTCAAAAAGATGCTCCTCGATGAAAGAAAAGGCAGGTGGACCGATTTATTACCAGAGGCAGTCTGGGCGCTAAACACAACCGAGTGCAGAGCGACCGGGTTCACTCCTTTCCGCCTTCTATACGGATCGGAGGCAATGACCCCGCAAGAAATAAAGCATGGGTCCCCGCGTACAGTTCCGTCAGCCGTCCCCGACGTGGATGAGCCAACTTCAAAAGATCTCATTGACGGAGACCGGGTCTTCGCCTTACAGGCCCTGAACAAATATCAGGCCCAGACCAAAGCATGGCGCGACCGTGCAGTCATCCCGAGGGAGTTCAGCGAGGGGGACCTCGTACTCATCCGAACAGCTCGGACGGAGTCCAAGGGCAAATTGGAGCCCAAGTGGGAGGGCCCCTTCATAGTCAAGTCAAAAGCTTCCCCCAGTGCTTACAGGCTCACAACGCCAAACGGCGAGGACCTAGAGCACTCCTGGAACGTCGACAACCTTCGCAAATTTTTTGTTTGACCCATTTAGGGCCGATTTCGCCCTTGTAATTCGCCGCAAACAATCTTGTACCGGCCCGCACTCTTTTCCTCCCGGGGGGTGAGGTTTTTAACGAGGCGGAGCCATGTAATATATGTGAGAAAAATCCCCCGCAAAAGCATGTGTCGAAAAAAGACCGCAACAACGGTCTTCGGCATTCGACCAATCCGAAGTCACCGCGAGGCTAAGCGCTAGCCACCCTCGCGTGCGACCAATCCGCGCAGAAGTCGCCTAAGGGTGCAGCCGGACTTAGCACAACAAGTGCGCAAAAAACGAAGTCTATCGCGAAGACTATCCGCGCAGAAGTCGCCTAAGGGTGCAGCCGGACTTAGCACAACAAGTGCGCAAAAAACGAAGTCTATCGCGAAGACTATCCGCGCAGAAGTCGCCTAAGGGTGCAGCCGGACTTAGCACAACAAGTGCGCAAAAATCCGAAGTCTATCGCGAAGACTATCCGCGCAGAAGTCGCCTAAGGGTGCAGCCGGACTTAGCACAACAAGTGCGCAAAAATCCGAAGTCTATCGCGAAGACTATCCGCGCAGAAGTCGCCTAAGGGTGCAGCCGGACTTAGCACAACAAGTGCGCAAAAATCCGAAGTCCATCGCGAAGACTATCCGCGCAGAAGTCGCCTAAAAGGTGCAGCCGGACCAAGCACAAACGCGCAAAAATCCGAAGTCTATCGCAGGAGCCGCCTAAGGGCGCAGCCAGCACAGTATAACAAAAGGCAGAAACGACAGCAAGACCAATCAATCAATCACACCAGACAAAGTACACAGCGCCCTCGCAGGCACAGGCACGCGAGGGCACACAACTCCATTTTACAAGCCTTTACACATACACAAGCGAGGGCACCACGCCCTACATCGGCTCAACCTTAGGAATAATCCCCATCTCTCTATAATTAAATAACATTATCCTAAGCTCCTCACCCGCAAAAAGGCTTCGCAGCTCCCCTTCCCCTACACCCGAGGCGGCCGGCAAAGACAGCAGCTCCTGCCGGCCAGCCCTACTAACGCGAAGCCGAGCCCCTTCCTCCGCACTAATCCTACGCTTTGCAACCGCCCTTCGTCGTCGGTGCCCGGTGCTAGGACCGGGCACGCCTGGCGCGTCCGCAGCATGTGGTGCAGCCTCCGCCGCAGCCACGTCCAAGGCCGCAAAATAATCCAAGTCCTCCTCCGACGACTCCTCAGTCCACTCAACCGAGCTCCCAGAGTCAGTAACATCAAAAAACTCAGAAACAGACCCACCACATTCATTCCCATCTTCCGCGGTCGAAGCCGCCAAAAACTCAGTGGTAGCGGTTGCGTGCGCAGGCCCAAAATCTTGAACCTGCGCAGCAACCAAAATTCAGTACAACATCCAAAAATCCCTCAACCCTAAACACCACCTATGCCACCTGCGAAGGCCCGGCCGCTGCGGGAGCCTCCGCCGCTGCCTCTGCTGGATCTTCAGCGCTCGGCACAGCAGCTGCGGGGGCATCTGGCGCGCCTTCGGCCACCTTTGGGGGAAGGTCTTCGCCGGCCGCGGCAGATGCAGGAGCGCCCGGTGCATCTTCCGCAGTCTCCGGGGTCGGTCCCGGGGCGACTCCAGTCGCGGCCTCCGCAGGGGTCGTCTCCGGCTCAGGCAGCGCGCTGTTCAGCGCCCCGAAGTCGTCCACCCGCTCGCCGCGCTCCGCCTAAAACAAAACGCACAAAAACTCAGCAAACACACGCACAGACCGCATCCAGCAGACGCCGGGCAAACGACAACGTTACCTGAGCCCTCGCAGCCTCGGCCCGCGCCCGGACCACCTCACGACCGTATGAACCCCACATCCGGTCATAGAGGGCCCCGGCGGATTCCTTCACCACGGGGTCTTCGACCTCAAAGATATCACGCCCAAAATCCTCATCCACCTGGTCGAGGGCCTCAAAGTGCCGGCAGCCTTCGCGAGAGAGCGCGTTCATCGCTGCCTCGCAGGTGACCAGGGAGGTGAACGCCATCAACCCCGCCAAGACAGTGGGGAGCTCCTGCAGTTCCTCCTGCACCCATTCCAGACAGCGAAGCCCGGCCTCTCGCTCCGGCACCTCGAAGTCACCCGTCCGCACACCCAGCTCGCGATATGAAGTCATGAGCTGCGTGCGCGTCCGTTCGGCCTCCGCTCGCATCGCGGCCTCGGCCCCCTCCGCGCGGCTCTCCTGGGCAGTAAGCCGCCGCTGCAGCTCTCCGGCGAGCTCCTTGGCGATATTGCCTTCCGCCCGCGCCAGCCTGGCCTCCGCCTGCGCAGCCTGCTCTTTGGCGATGGCTTCGTTGGCCTCCCTCCTCTCCCCCGCCAGCTGGCGCCGGAGGTCAGCCTTCTCCTTCTCAAGGGCGGCCACCTTCTCCGCCAGTTTGCGGCACTTGCTGTCGGAGGCCGACTTCTCACGGACAGCGTCCGCATGTTGCGTCCGAAGTCTCTCGACCTCGGCAGACAACGCTGCCGTAAGGGCCCCCGACGCAGTGCGGCTGGTGAAGTCAGCCACCTGCAGAACACACGTAAGGTCGTTGTGTAAAAAAAAAATGTATAGCTCGGCGGACCTGACTCAGCGCCTCCGTCGCTCGACTCAGCGCCTCCGTCGCTCCCTTCAGCCGACGGGTCGCCACGCCCGCCTCGTCTCTGACCAGCGTGAGGGCAGACACCTCGCCTCCGGCGCCAAGGGTCTCTCCCCCCGCCTTCGGCGCTGGCGCAGCCGTCGCGATCGCCGCGCCAGGCACAACTAGAGCAAGCGGGCCCTCGTCCGACCCTGCAACGCGTCAACAAATTAAAAAAAAAGGTATATATATATTCATATAGACTTACCCCCAAGATAATCCTCCACATCAATCTCGGTGCCGAAGTCGGCAACGCGTTTGCCAGGCGGCGGTAGCGATCGGGCCGCCTTCGCAGCCTCCGCCACCCCGCTGACAGACGGCACCACCTTCGACAGCTTGGGGCCTCCGGCGCCCACCGTCGTCTCCGGCGCCTTGCCAGGCGCGGAGGCGCCCACCTTCATCGGCAGCGGCGGCTTGCCTCCGCCAGAGGCCTCAGCCTTCGCCGTTCCCCGCTGCCTTTTCGGCCGGGCTTCGTGAACCCTCACAGTCGCCTGGCGTTTTCGCGCCGCGCCTTGGCGATCCTTGTCCATCACTGCCCACACAACATGACCGATATTTCGCCCATAAGGAAAAACTTTCCACCGATGAACCATACGAGATGTAAAACAGTCCTCCTCAGCCGCGCAGGGGATAGGAATGTTTTTAGGCCAACAACCCCCGGTAACCCTCAGCATCCGAGCCGAAGACTCCCGGAGCTCGGGCGAAGACATCCTCTCCCCCGGGGCCGCACACGTCCTCATTAAATCTCTAGCGAAACTATCAGACACCCCAAGTCTTCCCATCGCAGTATCACACATATGTTATGCACCCGGCTCTGCCTTTAGAAACGGGTGTGACAGAAGTGGTATCAAAGCAATGTGACCGTAGGTCGCTAGATTAGTTAGAAATGGAAAGCCCAGTCAGTGTTTCAAAGCTTGATGTATTTTCCTCCATAAAAACTTACTTTATATCAAAACTCGTCTCTTTTATTTTCAACTCTTCTAGTCTGATTTTGGTCTATCAGAAGACTCTACTCAGAAGCACTACAAGATGATCAAGTTAGGGTTGTGGAACTTGAAGCGAAGTTTGCCAGAAGAAACCCTCTCGAAGCTATCGACGATGCCCTATTCTCTGTCTTATCCCCACTCCGCAAGAAGTTTTGCTATGAATTCTTTGGATCTATTATTTGACTTCTTGGTAAGGTTGATAGGATTGTTCTTTAGTATTAAGATTTTCGACTAGATCGGAAATGGCGATATTATATTATATTATAAGTTGTTTTCTAATCCCTAATATTGCTATATAACCCTTGATTTCTTCTACTTTTGTTTTCTTGCCATTGTATTGTCATCTTTGGACAATATCTACCTTGATATATTAAACTTTTGCCTCTCTACTTTTCTCCTTGATAATGCTTTCACCCTATTGAATTCTTATACTTTTGCTTTCGTGCCATTGTATTGCCACTCTTGCGCAATATCTACCTTGACATATTAAACCTATGCCTCTCTATTTTGTCTCCTTGATAAAGTTTTCTCCCTAACTTTTTCATATCCTGGGTTGTATAATTTATCCTCGCTTCACCAGTTAGTGGTTATCTTATTTCATTATTGATCATTAACAATAATGTTTTGGTCTTGTCTAACTCCTTGATAATTCTTACCTGACTCCTTGACTTTATAATATCTTTCTTATTCCAAAGCTTGTCTCACCTTTTGTTTTGGTTGAATGAGTAGAATTGTATTGTGTTGTGCCGGTATGCTTGAATTCATTGTCCTTTGTGTTCATGTTTGATTTGCTTCTTTGAAATGATTGTTGGGTATTGTGTGACTTTTGTCCACAATGACATCAGTTAGCTAGGTAAAACCTTAGATAGATGGGTTTTCTCTGCCCTCTATAATCTGTCTTTGCTCAACCCTTTTGTCCCTTCCATTCTTCCATACCCATACAGATGTCAGACCTTGGAATGTCAACGACAAGTGATGTCACTAAATGCAAAGAATGCGGTGTGTTGACAAGTCAAAACAACACTATAAATGAAACAGCTGATGAACAGACCTTCAAGACACAAAAGGATGAACAACCAAACCAACAGACAAGTGACCTTGGAACATGTTGTTGTTGTGAGTACTATGGAATTCCTTGCCGCCAGATCAGTAAAAACGAAAGTGAAACTACAAAACAGAAGAACCGGATTTTGTTTTCTGGTATTAAAAGACAATGGTCTCCCCAAGAACAACTAATAGCAGATGCACTGTCAGACGATGAATTGTTAGGTATTCCAAAAAGGAAACATCACAAGGATGCCCAGCCCCAAGAAGAAACACAGGAGTGTTACATTGATGGATGGACTATTACTTGCACACAGTTTCAGCCTCGTGTTCGCATCAGGTCCAAGAAACAAAAAGGGAAACATGGAAAAAGTCAAGAAATAACTTCAAGAAAAGCTTGCTATCAATGTGGACGTGAAGGTCATTACTTCCGTAACTGTCCTGAGAATAGTTCACTACAGATCACCCCCGAGATAAAGCTATCTCAGTCTTCAGACATGGAATATGAACAAAAATGCACAGAAACTTCTACCAACAACGTAAAGACAACTCCACCATGTAACTTATCAAGTCGTGCTTGCTTTGGCTGTGGTGATATCGGCCATCTTGTTAATGGTTGCCCTAAGAAAGATGTGGAGATCAATAAGGTCCAAAAGAAAAGACAACACCCTCAAACCCATGCATCAACAAAGAATAAACAAAGGAAAGAGACCAATGGAAAGATAAGTTATGCAGTGACAGGAACCATTCAAAGTGATAATGCAGTAATTTTTGGAACACTGGTCATTCACACAACCATCGCCACCGTCTTGTATGATCCTCGTACAACACATTCTTTTATCAGTGCCCAGTTTGCAACAAAGTATGGTATCTTTAAGTGTCCCTTGAGATCGAGCAAGACCATCAGTGCACCCGAAGGAAAAATGTTAGTGAATTACATATGTCCGAAAGTAAGTGTTAAAATCAACGGGATAGATTTTCCAGCTGATCTCCTAGTGATAGAATCAATGGGAAAGGATGTGATTCTTGGAAAGAATTGGTTACAAAGAACTAAGGCAGTAATCCAACATACTGAGAGAACCATGTGTTTGGAAACTCCATCTGGAGAAAGAATAGTAGTGGAAGACAACCGACCTCCAGCTCAGATTGGTACATCTATCAAGGAAGAATAATATATTGTTTAGCTAGGAGAACGAGTATGTCTCACGGAAAAAAAATGTCAAGTTGTTGCCCCTTTGAGAAATTGTAATTGTGCTAAGTGATATATGAATAAATTTGGAGAATCTTTCGCACCTACTGTGTTTTGCCTCTTTATAAAGAAAATAAAGTGGTGTCATCTGCTATATGCAAACAATGTGATACTCTAGTTGCCGTAAAATCCCGCTCAAATCTTTCTCTCAAATTTGTGCTCAAAGAAATATTCTTGGATCAGAAAAGATTATTTGGATATCATGCTCTGAAATCTATAAGGTTCAAAAGATCTCTGTTAAGGATTATAACACTTGTACTCTTTAGTAGTATGATGAAGCTTGGCGGAATTGGAAATCATCCTAAACTAATCTTATTTTGGAAATAAAAAATGTTGTGTTAGCTCTTTATCTTAATGTCATACAAGCCTCTTATGGAGTCTGTCTCACTAACTCTTTTATCCTCTGACTAGATGATGAACCCCAACGGAAATGAAGTAAATGGTGCCAATGACAATACCCCTACCTTAACAACTATGAACGAGAAAAATGAGTCACCGAGATATTCGATGAATGGAATGAAGAACAACAAAAGGAATAGAAAAATGTTTGGATACATGATTAGTTCACCTCAACCACAAGCAAAAGCCCTGAAACACATGGATACCCAAACAAAAGAATCAAGTCAGGCTCAACTACATGAGATACAGACACCCAATCAACCCTCACCCGCTGTTGGTCAAGCAAAGTTGACTCGCAAAGAACTCAAAGTAAGAGGTGCTTGCTACTACTGCAAAAATGAAGGACATCTTATTCGCGAATGCCCCAAGAAGCATCTAGATCAAATAAAGAAGAAAGCTGTCAAGCATTACCTAAGCAATAATTCAGAAGACCCACCATTTTATAAGTACGATGATGAAAGTCGCCTGATTAGTATTCATTGCGGAGCAAAGAAGTAAGGAAGTTCCTCGATATTAGAAGAGTTCAATGTGAACTAAGAACCTACAAATAACCATGTATCTCCTTTGCTTTCATGCTAGCCTTCCTTAATCTCGAGGACGAGATTCTTTTTAAGAGGGGTAGATTTGTAACACTATAAAAATCATTAAATAAAAGTAATACATTTAGTTATTAATGATATTTATGGTAATAAATTTCTTTTAAGTATTTGTTATTTATGTGTATTTGGAATGATTTTTGATTGCTCATAATTGATTTTAGATATTGAATAGCATTTCCTCTCAAATAAAAATTCACATAACTAATATAATAATTATTAGTCCAAAAATAAATATTTTATTTATAAATAATTTTTGTTTAATTATTATAGATTTTAGGGTTATTTAAATATGTATTTCGAAATATGAAAGGAAAAGAAATAAAAAAACAAAAAAAAGAGAATGGACGATCGTTGCATTTATATTCTGTTTCTATGAAAGGAAAAAAAGAAAAAAAAAAGAAAAAAAAAGAGAATGGACGATCGTTGCATGCTCCGCCAGTCCGCCTAGTTCCTTGGCCAGCTAATTCCAAGCCCATCGCTAAGCCTCTGTCCACTTCATTTTGTCGTATGACAGGTGGGCCCCATGATTACTGTTCTTCATCTCCCATCCGATGCTTCAATCGTACACAGATGTAGACACTGTTGTTTTTGCAGTTACGGCCACAACCGTCCGCCTGCCCAGCAGCACCAAATGGAGCACCGACGTCCGCCTCTTCTCTCTCCCACGCCTTTCCCTCTCCCTCCTTTGCTTCGCATCGCGCTAGGACGCCATGGAGCCGCGCCCTGCGCACGCGCCCGACCAGCCGCGCGCGACCCCGCGCAGTGCCGCGCACAGGAAGCTCGCCCGCGACCAGGACTGACCACGCGCCCAGTCACGCGCCATGCACGCCCGGCCAACCGAAGCAGCGCATCCGACCGACCGAAGCTCCGCGTCCGTTTCTTCCCATGTAATGGAGAATCAATGTTGTCATTTCCTCTCCCTCTCTCCATTGAAACCGACGGCGCCATTAATGGTGCTTAAGGCTGCCGTTTCTTCCCCCTCAGCTCGCCCTCTCCTCTTCCCTCTCCCCTCTATAAATCTGGCCGAGCCCGGACCTCTCTCTCCCGCCCCAAGCTTGCTCTCTGCTGCTCGCACAGCGACGCTGGCCACTGCTGTTGTTTCCCCGCAGTCACACAGCTCCTTCTGCTGCCACATCTTGCACCGTGCTCGCTGGAGCTCGTCGTTCGTCGCTGGATCCACGACCGTCTGTCGTTCAACGGAGCTCCGCCTGTATCTACGCGCTGTCCGTCGTTCGCCGATTCCGTCGTGCCTTCGTCTAATCGCGCACTCGAGCCCGTTCGCCGTCATCCGTTCACCCAAGGTTGAAGACAAACCCACTGATTTATTTTCTAAATCATATTTTGAATCTTGCGATTTATCGTTGTAATATTATGATACGATTTGGTGATTCGTGAATGATTTTAGAGATTCGATGTATACGTGTAGTCAAAATTGAACCCGCGATAATATTTTAAATATGTGTATGATTGTATAATTCTAAAAATAAACACGGTCACTAGTCACTACCACGGTGATTTTCATACTAGAATACGTTTACAGATTTGATTTCACTTTTGTGTGTAGAACAATAATTGTTAGTAGTATTTTAAGTGTAAACTTATTTGCATGAAAAATTAGAAGAAATTCTAAGCCACGTATTTTCGGTCGAATGAAAATATAGATTTTTACTATTCATAATAAATATATTCATAAGTATAGCACTTAATTACTTAGAATAGTAAAATGCTCATTTATGTCGTAATTGAAAGGGAAATGTGCCTTTGGGCCATTTCTAAGTATTTTGGTGATTAAGTGCCAACACAAGTGCTTAAATGTGAATCTATGCCCATGGGTGAACAAAGTGAAAATCAAGAGCAAAGGTATGTTTCTAAGTCTTAGTACATTGGTTTTGTGTACTAATATATTTGTCTAAGTGTTAGAAACAGAGAGAAGAAGAAAAGGAGAAGGTTAGCTGTGTACAGCCAACAGGCTGGTTCGGTCTGGGGCACCGGACTGTCCGGTGGTGCACCGGACAGTGTCCGGTGGTGCACCGGACAGTGTCCGGTGCGCCAGGCTGCCTCGGCCGAAGAGGCCGCTCTCGGGAATTCGCCGACGGCGTACGGCTAAAATTCACCGGACTGTCCGGTGTGCACCGGACTGTCCGGTGAGCCAACGGTCGGCCAGGGCCAACGGTCGGCCATGGATTCTGCGCGTGACACGTGGTCTGGCCAACGGTCGGAAGGAGGCACCGGACTGTCCGGTGTGCACCGGACTGTCCGGTGCGCCAGATCTGCAGTGGTCGGCAACGGTCGGCTGCGCCTGTTAAGGAAAGAAATCGGGCACCGGACAGTGTCCGGTGTGCACCGGACTGTCCGGTGCGCCCGACGACAGAAGGCAAGGATAGCCTTCCAGTTGTGTTCTCAACGGCTCCTAGCTGCCTTGGGGCTATAAAAGGGACCCCTAGGCGCATGGAGGAGGACACCAAGCATTCCTACAACCTTTCTAAGCACCAAGACATTGATCTAGCGCATTCGATTCATTGTGATAGCATATAGAGCTCTTGTGGAGTTGTGTACTCTTTGAGTTGTGTTGCGAGCTCTTATTGCTGCTTGTGTGCGTGTTGCTCTGATCTTTTGAAGTCTTGTGTGCGTTGCTCATTCCCTCCCTTGCTCCGTGATTCTCTGTGAACATCTTTTGTAAGGGCGAGAGGCTCCAAGTTGTGGAGATTCCTCGCAAACGGGATTGAGAAAAGAAAAGCAAGAACACCGTGGTATTCAAGTTGATCATTGGATCACTTGAGAGGAGTTGAGTGCAACTCTCGTCCGTTGGGACGCCACAACGTGGAGTAGGCAAGTTTTGTACTTGGCCGAACCACGGGATAACCACCGTGTCATCTCTGTGATTGATTTCTTGTGGTTATTGTGTTTTGACTCCTCTCTAGCCACTTGGCCATAATTGTGCTAACACTTAACAAGTTTTTGTGGCTTAAGTTTTGAAGTTTTACAGGATCACCTATTCACCCCCCCTCTAGGTGCTCTCAATTGGTATCAGAGCCGTTCTCTTCAAGAAAGGGACTAACCGCCCGAAGAGATGGATCCTAAGGGGAAGGGAATTGTGATCAACGACAAGGAGAAGGAGTCTTTCGTCAACGAGCCAAGGGATGACAAGTCCAACAACTCGGGCTCGGGTCACAAGCGAAAAGATGGGAAGAAGAAGACAAGACGCATCAAGGAGATCGTCTACTACGACAGTGATGAGTCCTCTTCTTCCCAAAAGGACGACGACAACGACTACAGGAAGACGGTCAATTCAAACTTTTCATTTGATTATTCTCGTATTCCACATAGTTCGAATTCGCATTTGCTTTCCATTCCTCTTGGTAAACCTCCACACTTTGATGGGGAGGACTACGGATTTTGGAGTCACAAAATGCGCAGTCATTTATTCTCTCTCCATCCAAGCATATGGGAGATTGTAGAGAATGGAATGAAATTTGATAGCTCAGATAGCCCTATGTTTATCAATGAACAAATTCATAAAAATGCACAAGCTACTACTGTTCTCTTAGCATCTTTGTGCAGGGAAGAGTACAATAAGGTGAGCGGCTTGGACAATGCCAAGCAGATATGGGACACCCTCAAGATTTCTCACGAGGGGAACGACATCACCATGCTCACCAAGATGGAGTTGGTGGAGGGCGAGCTTGGACGATTCGCCATGATAAGGGGAGAAGAGCCAACTCAAACTTACAACCGGCTCAAGACCCTTATCAACAAGATAAGGAGCTACGGAAGCACGCGTTGGACGGATCACGACGTCGTCCGCCTAATGCTCAGGTCATTTACCGTTCTTGATCCTCATCTCGTGAACAATATTCATGAGAATCCCAGGTACACGATGATGACGCCCGAAGAAGTACTTGGAAAATTCGTGTGCGGGCGGATGATGATCAAGGAGGCAAGATACGTCGACGACGCGTTGAACGGTCCACTCCACGAGTCTCAACCCATTGCTCTAAAGGCAACAAGGAGCAAGGAGTCGCTACCTAGCAAGGTGGCGCAAGTTGAGGCGGCCGGGCTCAATGATAAAGAGATGGCTCTTATCATCAAAAGATTCAAGACGGTGCTGAAGGGTCACAAGGGGCAGCCAAGCAAGAACAAGACAAAGGGGAAGCGCTCATGCTTCAAGTGCGGTAAGATTGGTCATTTTATCGCTAACTGCCCCGATAACGACAGTGACCAGGAACAGGGAAACAAGAGGGAAAAGAAAAAGAATTACAAGAAGGCCAAGGGCGAGGCGCATCTCGGCAAGGAGTGGGATTCGGATTGCTCCTCCTCCGACTCCGACAATGAGGGACTCGCCGCCACTGCCTTCAACAAATCGGCTCTCTTCCCCAACGAGCATCACACTTGCCTCATGGCAAGGGAAAAGAAGGTAATCACTCGTAATGCTAATACTTATGATTCTTCTAGTGATGATGAATCTAGTGAGGATGAAGTAGATTATTCATGTTTATTCAAGGGCTTAGATAGATCTAAGATAGACAAAATTAATGAATTAATTGATGCCTTGAATGAAAAGAATATACTTTTAGAAAAGCAAGAGGATTTGTTGTATGAAGAACATGATAAGTTTGTAGAGGCTCAAAAATCCCTTGCATTAGAAATTAAGAGGAATGAAATGCTTGCTTGTGAAGTGTCATCATGCCATGATTCTATTTCTAACTTAAAGAGCATAAACGATGATTTAAATGCTAAACTAGTAGAAGCAAATAAATCCAACTCTTGTGTTGAATATGTTGAAGTTTGCACTAGGTGTAAGGATATTGATATTAATGCTTGTAGCGAACACTTAGTTTCAATTTCAAAACTAAATGATGAAGTGGCTAGTCTTAATGCTCAACTTAAGACTAGCAAAAGTGATTTTGAAAAACTAAAATTTGCTAGGGATGCCTACACGGTTGGTAGACACCCCTCAATTAAGGATGGACTTGGCTTCAAGAGGGAAGCCAAGAACTTAACAAGCCATAAGGCTCCCATTCCCGCCAAGGAGAAAGGGAAGGCCCCTATGGCTACTATTGCTAAAAGGAACCATGCCTTTTTGTATCATGATAGAAGACAAACTAGAAATGTAAATAGAAGTTATGATGCTTTTGATTCATATGTTTATGATTCTCATGCCATGTTTGCTCCTAGTTCTTCTTATGTGTATGATAGAAATGTTACTAGGAGAAATATTGTTCCTAAAAGAAATGTTGCAAATGTTCATAGAAAAGTAGTGAATGAACCCTCTACAATTTATTGTGCTTTGAATGCTTCCTTTGCTATTTGTAGAAAGGATAAGAAAATTGTTGCTAGGAAGTTAGGGGCAAGATGCAAGGGAGACAAAACTTGCATTTGGGTCCCTAAGAATATTTGTGCTAACCTTGTAGGACCCAACATGAGTTGGGTACCTAAGTCCCAAGCCTAAATTTGCCTTGCAGGTTTATGCATCCGGGGGTTCAAGCTGGATTATTGACAGCGGATGCACAAACCATATGACGGGGGAGAAGAAGATGTTCACCTCCTACGTCAAGAATAAGGATTCCCAAGATTCAATTATTTTCGGTGATGGGAATCAAGGCAAGGTAAAAGGGTTAGGTAAAATTGCAATATCAAATGAGCACTCAATTTCTAATGTGTTTTTAGTAGAGTCTCTAGGATATAATTTACTATCTGTTAGTCAATTATGCAATATGGGATATAACTGTCTATTTACTAATGTAGATGTGTCTGTCTTTAGAAGAAGTGATGGTTCACTAGCTTTTAAGGGTGTATTAGACGGCAAACTGTACTTAGTTGATTTTGCAAAAGAAGAAGCCGGTCTAGATGCATGCTTAATAGCTAAGACTAGCATGGGCTGGCTGTGGCATCGCCGCTTAGCACATGTGGGGATGAAGAACCTTCACAAACTTCTAAAGGGAGAACACGTGATAGGTTTAACTAACGTTCAATTCGAAAAAGATAGACCTTGTGCAGCTTGTCAAGCAGGTAAACAAGTAGGAGGAGCACATCACAGCAAGAATGTGATGACCACTTCAAGACCCTTGGAGCTGCTGCATATGGACCTCTTCGGACCCGTCGCCTATCTGAGCATAGGAGGAAGTAAGTATGGTCTAGTTATTGTTGATGACTTTTCCCGCTTCACTTGGGTGTTCTTTTTGCAGGATAAGTCTGAAACCCAAGGGACCCTCAAGCGCTTCCTAAGGAGAGCTCAAAATGAGTTTGAGCTCAAGGTGAAGAAGATAAGGAGCGACAACGGGTCCGAGTTCAAGAACCTTCAAGTGGAGGAGTTCCTTGAGGAGGAAGGGATCAAGCACGAGTTCTCCGCTCCCTACACACCACAGCAAAATGGTGTGGTAGAGAGGAAGAACAGGACGCTAATCGACATGGCGAGGACTATGCTTGGAGAGTTCAAGACCCCCGAGCGTTTTTGGTCGGAAGCCGTGAACACGGCTTGCCACGCCATCAACAGGGTCTACCTTCACCGCCTCCTCAAGAAGACGTCATATGAGCTTCTAACCGGTAACAAACCCAATGTATCGTACTTTCGTGTATTTGGGAGCAAGTGCTACATTCTAGTGAAGAAAGGTAGAAATTCTAAGTTTGCTCCCAAAGCTGTAGAAGGGTTTTTGTTAGGTTATGACTCAAATACAAAGGCGTATAGAGTCTTCAACAAATCATCGGGTTTGGTTGAAGTCTCTAGCGACGTTGTATTTGATGAGACTAATGGCTCTCCAAGAGAGCAAGTTGTTGATTGTGATGATGTAGATGAAGAAGATGTTCCGACGGCCGCCATACGCACCATGGCGATTGGAGAAGTGCGGCCACAGGAACAAGATGAGCAAGATCTACCATCTTCCTCAATTATGGTGCATCCCCCGACTCAAGACGATGAACAGGTTCATCAAAAGGAGGCGTGTGATCAAGGGGGAGCACAAGATGATCACGTGATGGAGGAAGAAGCGCAACCGGCACCTCCAACCCAAGTTCGAGCGACGATCCAAAGAGATCATCCCGTCGACCAAATTCTGGGTGACATTAGCAAGGGAGTAACTACTCGATCTAGATTAGTTAATTTTTGTGAGCATTACTCCTTTGTCTCTTCTATTGAGCCTTTCAGGGTAGAGGAGGCCTTGCTAGATCCGGACTGGGTGTTGGCTATGCAGGAGGAGCTCAACAACTTCAAGCGCAATGAAGTTTGGACACTGGTGCCTCGTCCCAAGCAAAATGTTGTGGGAACCAAGTGGGTGTTCCGCAACAAACAGGACGAGCACGGGGTGGTAACGAGGAACAAGGCTCGACTTGTGGCAAAAGGTTATGCCCAAGTCGCAGGTTTGGACTTTGAGGAGACTTTCGCTCCTGTGGCTAGGCTAGAGTCCATTCGTATCTTGCTAGCATATGCCGCTCACCATTCTTTCAGGTTGTACCAAATGGATGTGAAGAGCGCTTTCCTCAATGGGCCAATCAAGGAGGAGGTGTACGTGGAGCAACCCCCTGGCTTCGAGGATGAACGGTACCCCGACCATGTGTGTAAGCTCTCCAAGGCGCTCTATGGACTTAAGCAAGCCCCAAGAGCATGGTATGAATGCCTTAGAGACTTTTTAATAGCTAATGCTTTCAAGGTTGGGAAAGCCGATCCAACTCTTTTTACAAAGACATGTGATGGTGATTTGTTTGTGTGCCAAATTTATGTCGATGACATAATATTTGGTTCTACTAACCAAAAGTCTTGTGAAGAGTTTAGCAGGGTGATGACGCAGAAATTCGAGATGTCGATGATGGGCGAGTTGAACTACTTCCTTGGGTTCCAAGTGAAGCAACTCAAGGACGACACCTTCATCTCCCAAACGAAGTACACGCAAGATCTACTAAAGCGGTTTGGGATGAAGGACGCCAAGCCCGCAAAGACGCCGATGGGAACCGACGGACACACCGACCTCAACAAAGGAGGTAAGTCCGTTGATCAAAAAGCATACCGGTCAATGATAGGTTCTTTGCTTTATTTATGTGCTAGTAGACCGGACATTATGCTTAGCGTATGCATGTGTGCTAGATTTCAATCCGATCCTAAGGAGTGTCACTTAGTGGCGGTGAAGCGAATTCTTAGATATTTGGTTGCTACGCCTTGCTTCGGGCTCTGGTATCCAAAGGGGTCTACCTTTGACTTAGTTGGATACTCAGATTCCGACTATGCTGGATGTAAGGTCGATAGGAAGAGCACATCGGGGACGTGCCAATTCTTAGGAAGGTCCCTGGTGTCATGGAACTCTAAGAAACAAACCTCCGTTGCCCTATCCACCGCTGAGGCCGAGTATGTTGCCGCAGGACAGTGTTGCGCGCAACTACTTTGGATGAGGCAAACCCTCAGGGACTTTGGCTACAATCTGAGCAAAGTCCCACTCCTATGTGATAATGAGAGTGCTATCCGCATGGCGGAAAATCCTGTTGAACACAGCCGCACAAAGCACATAGACATCCGGCATCACTTTTTGAGAGACCACCAGCAAAAGGGAGATATCGAAGTGTTTCATGTTAGCACCGAGAACCAGCTAGCCGATATCTTTACCAAGCCTCTAGATGAGAAGACCTTTTGCAGGCTGCGTAGTGAGCTAAATGTCTTAGATTCGCGGAACTTGGATTGAATTGTAGCATACATGTGCTTATGCCTTTGATCATGTTCATTCTGCATTTTGTTGCTTATTATGGTGCTCAAGTTGTACAAACACTCCCTGGACCTCATAAGTCCGTTGCAAAGTGATGCACATGTTTAGGGGGAGATGTGTTACAACTTGATCCTTTGAGACTAACCATATGCTTGAGTTTGTTGTGATTTAGTCTCAAAGGAGAATTGAAAGGGAAAAGGTGGACTTGGATCATGCAAGACTTCCACTGCACTCCGATGAGAGGGTAACTCATTCCAAGTCCATCTCATGAACTCTTATTGCCATTTGCTCTTAATTGAAAATTTTGGTGAGGCAATGGGGTTCCAGGGCCAAGATTGATCCCGTTTTGGTGCTTGATGCCAAAGGGGGAGAAAATAAAGGCCAAAGCGATAAATGGATCAGCTACCACTTGAGAGATTTTGAAAATAATAGAATAGAGTTTTTTTTAAACTCTCTTATTGCCTCTTTTGTCAAAAGTTGGCTTCTTGTGGGGAGAAGTATTAATTATGGGAAATAGGGGGAGTTTTTGAAATCTTTGATCAATCTCTTTTGGAATGACTCTCTTTATGCTTCAACATGTGTGTTTGACTTAGAGATAGAGATTTGAGCTTTATTTGCAAAAACAAACCAAGTGGTGGCAAAGAATGATCCATATATGCCAAAATTGAATAAAACTCAAAGTTAGTTTTTATTTGAAGTGATTTTGCACTTGTTCTAGTTGTTTTATGTTGTGTTGGCATAAATCACCAAAAAGGGGGAGATTGAAAGGGAAATGTGCCTTTGGGCCATTTCTAAGTATTTTGGTGATTAAGTGCCAACACAAGTGCTTAAATGTGAATCTATGCCCATGGGTGAACAAAGTGAAAATCAAGAGCAAAGGTATGTTTCTAAGTCTTAGTACATTGGTTTTGTGTACTAATATATTTGTCTAAGTGTTAGAAACAGAGAGAAGAAGAAAAGGAGAAGGTTAGCTGTGTACAGCCAACAGGCTGGTTCGGTCTGGGGCACCGGACTGTCCGGTGGTGCACCGGACAGTGTCCGGTGCGCCAGGCTGCCTCGGCCGAAGAGGCCGCTCTCGGGAATTCGTCGACGGCGTACGGCTAAAATTCACCGGACTGTCCGGTGTGCACCGGACTGTCCGGTGAGCCAACGGTCGGCCAGGGCCAACGGTCGGCCACGGATTCTGCGCGTGACACGTGGTCTGGCCAACGGTCGGAAGGAGGCACCGGACTGTCCGGTGTGCACCGGACTGTCCGGTGCGCCAGATCTGCAGTGGTCGGCAACGGTCGGCTGCGCCTGTTAAGGAAAGAAATCGGGCACCGGACAGTGTCCGGTGTGCACCGGACTGTCCGGTGCGCCCGACGACAGAAGGCAAGGATAGCCTTCCAGTTGTGTTCTCAACGGCTCCTAGCTGCCTTGGGGCTATAAAAGGGACCCCTAGGCGCATGGAGGAGGACACCAAGCATTCCTACAACCTTTCTAAGCACCAAGACATTGATCTAGCGCATTCGATTCATTGTGATAGCATATAGAGCTCTTGTGGAGTTGTGTACTCTTTGAGTTGTGTTGCGAGCTCTTATTGCTGCTTGTGTGCGTGTTGCTCTGATCTTTTGAAGTCTTGTGTGCGTTGCTCATTCCCTCCCTTGCTCCGTGATTCTCTGTGAACATCTTTTGTAAGGGCGAGAGGCTCCAAGTTGTGGAGATTCCTCGCAAACGGGATTGAGAAAAGAAAAGCAAGAACACCGTGGTATTCAAGTTGATCATTGGATCACTTGAGAGGAGTTGAGTGCAACTCTCGTCCGTTGGGACGCCACAACGTGGAGTAGGCAAGTTTTGTACTTGGCCGAACCACGGGATAACCACCGTGTCATCTCTGTGATTGATTTCTTGTGGTTATTGTGTTTTGACTCCTCTCTAGCCACTTGGCCATAATTGTGCTAACACTTAACAAGTTTTTGTGGCTTAAGTTTTGAAGTTTTACAGGATCACCTATTCACCCCCCCTCTAGGTGCTCTCAGTAATAACCATGAATAGGTTATTAAAAGTCCCATTTAGTAATTTACAATTAATTCTAGTATATTAATGTTAGAAGAATTAAATAAACAAATTTTAGTTATACGTATAAATTCTATTTAGAAAAAAAGGAGAAAACCGAAATAGTAGAATTTTATAATAATGTTAAAATAAATTAATTAGGCACCCATGCTTTTCTAATAAAGAAATTGATAGTTATATTGGTAAATATAGGTTTCTTACTAAAGAATTAGATAATTTGTTTCTAACTTTAAAATGACCTTTTTAATAGACATCATGATTTTGATTTAATAAGATTTGTTATAGATGTTTAAGTATAGCCGTACTAAATAGTAATATCTCATATAACTTTTCTAATAATTATATAATGGCTTAATTAAGTGCTCACATCGTCATAACTAAAACAATAGTTAATAACATACGAATGAATATAATATTCATTTTAAATATCTAGGTCATATGTTTCTAAACTAAATGTAAAGATAAATAATAGAGTAATTATGTCCTCTCATAACCTAGTTAATTAGAGTTATATTTGTTTACAACTGGTTATATAGGCTTAATTAATCATTTAATCAAAATTAGTTCATATTATTTATATATGTGTCACTTAGTTTTTCCTAAAGAATAAACTAAGGAAATTAGTGTTCGTGTTCTTTAATAATAATGTTAGTTTGTATATTGTTTTGTATATAGCTTTCTTAATAAAATATAGGACATGTACTTTTTAATAAAAATAAAATGTAATTGTTGTTCATTGTCTTCTACATAAAAGTTCATTAAAGCATATATCATAACTTTCCATAAATAGGTGTTTAATAATAATGATGATCTTTTCATATAAAACCTATTTAGACTTATATCTTAATTTATCATAAGGGAGTGGTTAACAATATTTATGATACGTTCCTTAATGCTTCTAAAATTAATAATGTATTTTATAACGCATTAACCTTAGATATATAACTTATATCTTTTTCTAAAAGGTTAAAAAGGTCTAATATTGTTATAACGTGTTTTATCGTCTTATAAACCCTTAATCTTAGACATACCACATATGACGTTTTATAAAAGACTAAATTGGTAAACCAAATATTTGTATATTTTAATTAATATATTTTAAGCTAATGTCTTGTTTTATAAAATATATATATATCACACATTTTTGAAAAGAATACATTCTTATTATAACCACTACTTGCGACGTTTTTATAAAGCAGATGCTCTTTTCGTTAGGCTTTCTTTTAGCTTTACATATGATGAATGTTGTATGTTATTGAGTGGTGTTTGTTCTTCTTGTTTGTTTGTGTGATATTCAGTGGTTGATCTAGTAGTTAAGAATCAAGATCTATTCCGATCCGTGGAAGAACCTCAAGTTTTCAATAAGCAAGGCAAGTGGACTTCTCCCTCTACATACTCTGTTTGATCCCAAACAATACATTTAATAAAGTTTATTCTTTTGGAAATATATGCATAATTTGACGGGTTACCTATTTAGATAACATTTCCAACCTTATTCCTTGATCAAACCTGGAATTATACTTTACCTTAGTAGCTATGCTATTGCTACAACTTAACTTTATGCAGTCACTCCGGTTTGTGATATTAATGTTCCAAATGGTAAGTTTTCATTATTATTGTTAACCTGATGGTTAAACAAGATCATTGCATATTAATTGGAACATGGAGTGACCACCCGGGAAAACAGTGCTACCATGAGAACTATCATGGCTCTGGTCTTGGCTAAATAACTAGGGAAGTCTTATGTTGGGTGTTGGTCGTGGTCGACCGGAACGGGGGCATCTAGCAAGCGCTTATAGTACCGGCTCAGGCAGATTGGATACGGGCATAGTTCCCAAAGCTTTACCCTGTGGTTCGGACTATAAGTTGGTTACGGTAGGTGTGCCTTATGCAGTTTAACCATTTCCAGCATTTGCGTAATGAGGACTCTAGGGAGAAGCCTCGTAGTGAGACCCTGGCCGTTCACCTCGGAAGTGAATACGGGTCTAGCTAACCCGGGCAAGAAGGGAATCGCGACTCATGGGTAAAGATGTGCCACCTCTGCAGAGTGTAAAACTGATATATCAGCCGTGCTCACGGTTATGAGCAGCCTGGACTCCTCACATGATAATTGAACTTGAAGATGGAAATAAATCGAGATCCGATGATCTGTCAATGGTTTGCTTAAGTGGTTTCACTTAAGTGTTTTTTTATATATACTCTTATACCTTTGTTTAATGGGAATACTTGGGATTCACACTTATTAGTAATACAGATGTTGTTAATAAAATGTTGACCAACTAAAATGCTTACTGCTCAGCCTTAGCCTCGCCTTGTTAAACCTGCATTAGTTTTTCCCCCACTTGCTGAGCCCCGACCATAAGTGAGCTCACCCTTGCTTAATTTTGATCAGAAGTTGCAGATGAAGATATGATGCTGAACTCCATGGATGCTAGTCTAGTGATACCCCCAGTCATCTTCCTGTGGATGGATGTCCATGTTCACTGTACTTTGATGAATAAAGGTTAAGACATTATGTCTGTTCGAAGTGTAATATGTTAATATAATCGTTATTTATGCTCTTATGCATTGTTCTTTTGATATATTACACTTGTGACGTCAACATATGTGTGGAAATAGATCCTGGCACACATATGTTATGCACCCGGCTCTGCCTTTAGAAACGGGTGTGACAGCAGGGTGTAAAATTGATAGAAAGAGCACATCAGGGACTTGTCAGTTTCTGGAGAGATCCCTGGTGTCTTGGGCTTCAAAGAAACAAAACTCTGTAGCTCTTTCCACCGCCGAAGCCGAGTACATTGCCGTAGGCCATTGTTGTGCGCAATTACTTTGGATGAGGCAAACCCTCAGGGACTGGCTACAAATTGAGCAAAGTCCCTCTCCTATGTGACAATGAGAGTGCAATCCGCATGGCAGATAATCTGGTTTAACACAGCCGCACTAAGCACATAGACATTCAGTATCACTTTCTGAGAGATCACCAACAAAGGGGGGATATCAAAATAGCTTATGTTAACACCAAAGATCAATTAGTTGATATCTTTACCAAGCCACTAGATGAGAAAACCTTTAGCAAACTTAGGAATGAGCTAAATATTCTTGATTCTCGAAATTTTGATTGAAACATTGCACACATAGCTCATTCATATACCTTTGATCACATCTCTTTCATTTGGTACATATACATATTTCTTATTCTTCTTGTGTCAAGTCTAAGACTAATATGTTTCCATGAGTATTTCTTGTGTTGGTCTTAGATTGAAAGGGAAATGGAGTATTCGGCAAAGACAACGCTTCCACTCAACTCTAATGGTATTATTTAACTTTGCCGGAATTCCGCCATCTCTCTTATTGGTATAATCCTTCACTCATATTTATTTTATCAATGGGGAAGAAAATATAAAAGGGTCTCCAAAGTTCTCCGTTTTTGGCGATTAATGCCAAAGGGGGAGAAAATATTAAGCCCAAAGCAAAAGGACCGCACCACCACCGTTTCAAAATTTTCGCACCACCACCTTTCAAAATTTTCAAAATGAAAAATTTATTTGGTAATCACAAAAGTTTGTTTTTTCAATTAGTATTCAAGGCAATTTCAAATTGGTATCCATGCTTATGAAAATAAAATTTTAAAATTGATATCTATTCAAAACCCTCTTGAAAGCTAAGGGGCGAATTTCACTCAGAGGGAGCTTTTGTTTAGTCAAAGGAAAAACATTTGAAACAGGGGGAGAAAATTCAAATCTTGAAAATGCTTCTTGCAATCTTACTCATATACCTTTGACTATTTGCAAAAGAATTTTGAAAAGACTTTGAAAAAGATTTGCAAAAACAAAACATGTGGTGCAAAAGTGGTCCAAAATATCAAATAAAAGAAAGCAATCCATTCACTTTTATTCATATGTAATAAGACTTTCATATTGGTTTAATTCCAAGTAACCTATGCACTTACCTTATGCAAACTAGTTCATTTCTGCACTTTATATATTTGCTTTGGTTTGTGTTGGCATCAATCGCTAAAAAGGGGGAGATTGAAAGGGAAATAGGGTTAACCTTTTCCCACAATTAATTTTGGTGGTTGAATGCCCAACACAATTGTATGGACTAACTAGTTTGCTCTAGAAGATAATGTTCTACAGGTGCATAAAGGTTCAACACAAACCAATAAAATTTCAGTTAAGGGTTCAATTCAAAGGAGCAAAAGAAACCAAGTGTGCTGTGGTCTGGCGCACCGGACTGACCAGTGCACCAGGTCTGTACAGGCCTGAACCAGCCACTCTCGGGTTTTAGCAGGTGCACTCCACTAAAATTCACCAGACTGTCCGGTGTGCCACCGGACTGTCCAGTGCACCAGTGGAGCAACGACTACTTCGCGCAACGGTCGACTACAAAAGCTGATGAACAGCGCTATAGTGCGCTGCAGTGCGTGGTAGAAATCAAAGCAGAAGTCAGAAGCGCACTGGACAATGAACAGGAGCTGTCCGGTGTGGCACCGGACTGTCCGGTACCACAAGAAGTCAATAGTGCCAACGATCGACTGCTCTCGAACCCTAATGGTTGGGTGACGTGGCGGCGCACCGGACAGCCTACAGTGCCTATCCGGTGCGCCCTTCGACAGCAGCCTTCCCCAACGGCTTCTTGGTGGTTGAGGGCTATAAATACCCCCCAACCACCACAACTCCAAGTATCCAAGTCTTCTAAAGTTTTCATTCAATACAAGAGCTAGTGCATTCACTCCTAGACACAAATCAAAAGATCAAAGCCTCTCCAAGTCCCAAATTCATTCCAACGACCTAGTGACTTGAGAGAGTGTGTGTTCGTGTTCATTTGCGCTCTTGTTGCTTGGATCGCTTTCTTCCTTCCTCATTCTTGGTTCTAAGAGACTTGTAATCAAAGCAAGAGACACCAAGTGTGTGGTGGTCCTTGCGGGGTCTAAGTGACCCGTTTGATTAAGGAGAAAGCTCACTCGGTCTAAGTGACCGTTTGAGAGAGGGGAAGGGTTGAAAGAGACCCGGTCTTTGTGACCACCTCAACGGGGATTAGGTTCTTTAGAACCAAACCTCGGTAAAATAAATCACCATGTTCATTCGCTTGATTTCCATTTCTTTTGTTTTTCCCCTCTCTCCCGGACTTGAGTTTTAATTCTAACACTAACCCCCGCTTGTAGTGTGTGCTTAAGTTATAAATTTTAGGTTTCGCCTATTCAGCCCCCTCTAGGCAACTTTCACCATAGTTGGACAGCTGTCCCTGAAGTGGCCGTTCTCCCCACATGCGAAGCATCCTCTCTTTCTTTTCTTTTTCGTGTCAATGTTAAAGAGAAGATCCACACCCATTAGATTAATCTTGTGGATCATTCCCATTACCTTTTCGACGCGTCGGATTGTTTTTTCATCCTCGGAGGATGATGTTGATGGTTGATTATCTTCTTCATCATCACTTTCTTCTTCTTCCTCTTCTTCATTTGAGGAACTTGGAGTGGGAGCCTTCTTTTTACCCTTCCTTTCATCACATGCAAAAGCATATGGCCTTGAGGAAGTTGGCTCCTCTCCCCAACACATTTTTCGCGACATTTCAAAGGCCGCAATTTCCCCAATCACGATGGTCGGGGTCATTGTACTCAAGTCTTCCATATTGTGAAGAATGGTGATGATGCCCCTATATCTTTGTTGTGGTAGCAGGGATATAATATTTCTCACAATGTCCGTATCACCTAGCTTATTAATGCCAATAGAATTGAGCTCATTGATGATTAGATTCAAATGTGAATACATATCTCTAACAGGCTCATTATCTTTCATAGCAAAAGAATTATACTTATTTAAGACTAGGCAATGTTTTTGCTCACGAACATTGGATGTGCCGTCATGGAGCTCATGCAATTTTAGCCAAATCTCATTAGCAGTTTTCAATGTAAAAACTTGATTAAAAATATCCATGCTAAGAGATTCATACAAGCAATTTTTGGCTCTAGCATTTAAATGAATTTCTTTTTCCTCACTCGTGGTGGGTTTCTCGGGATTTTTGGGTGGTTTTATCCCGTCACGAGTGACTCTCCAAACACCTAGATCAACGACTCTAGGTAACAAGCCATTCTAGCACTATAATATAGGAAGTTAGTGTTGTCGAAGTGTGGTGGCCTATGGGTTTCCATCCCTTCCTCTAAAAGCGTCGACTCTTTTAGCGGTGAAGCTAAAGTGTTTCAAATGAGCCAAACCAGGCTTTGATACCAATTGAAAGAAATAGGTGACGCCTAAGAGGGGGGTGAATTAGGACTTCTAAAACTTTTTCTAAACTAGGCCACAAATAAATCCCTAAAGCAGAACCTATGCAATTGATCAAACTAGAATGTGCAAACTAGGTTTTGTCTAAGTGTTGCTATCTCTACCGCAATGTCTAAGTTTCAATCTACAACAATATAAATATAAAGACAAGATTGAAACTTAAATGCTTAATGTAAATGCGGAAACTAAGGAGCAAGCTAGAGATGCAAACTCTCGTGGATGACGCGCAAGTGGTGCTCCGCTTCCGGCTCCTCTCGCACACTCCCCGCTGTCTCCACTATCGAGCTTCCGACCGAAACACCATGGGCCTCATTCCCTCTGATACACGGTGGCGGCTGTGACACAAACGTGGTTGTCACGGTCTCGCAAGACTCTCGCCCCACTCGGTACAATTACAATGGCTCGCGCAAGAGCTGACAGGTTGTGTGGTTTTACAAAACTCACTCAACTAACTAGGGTTCACCTAGAGCAAGTGCTAAAGCAGTCTAACTAACCTAAGCACTTCGCAAAGCACCTACGCTAATCATTGAGTGATTCTATTAAGCACTTGGGTGTATGAGCTCTTGGGAATGTCTACTATATGCCTTGGTATGTTTCTTGGGCTCTTACACCTTGAAATGGCCAGTTGGGGTGTATTTATAGCCCCCAGCACAAATCTAGTCGTTGGAGAAAAGCTATGCTCTCTGTGGCACACCGGACAGTCCGGTGGTGCACTGGATAGTGAACTGTTCACTGTCCGGTGCGCCTAGCCGTTGGTCTGACACTGCAGCCGACCGTTGGCACGCAGGCTTTTTACACCAGACACTCTGGATGTCATACCGGACAGTTCGATGGTCTTCTCTCCATAGTGCTACCCAGAACTAGCCGTTAGGGCTACTGTTCCTAGTGCACCGGATAGTCCAGCATGTGGCACCGGACAGTCCATCGGCAACACTTCCTTTGTTTCTTGGACTTCACTTGATCTTCATAATGTCTTCTTTTGAGGTGTTGCTTTCCTCAATGTCTTGGTCCAAGTAACTTTAGCATCCTCTGAACTACAAACACAAACACTAGCAAACACATTAGTCCACAGGTGATGTTGATCATCAAACACCAAAACTTATTTAGCCAAATGGCTCGGAGTCCATTTTTCTTACATGAGCCCACGACGGTATAGAATGAGGGCGGAGCCATGGCAGCGCATGAGTACAGAGAGCAGGGAAGAAGGCAGGTGCACGCGTGAGTGAAGACACGTGAAAACGGTGACTACCGTGTGGGCCCAGGCAAGAAAAGAGATTTAAAATGATAGTTATGGGCACACCGGACAGTGAAAAACACATTGTATCATGCACACCGGACATTTTGCACAAAGGCAGAGCAAGCTGAGGCCAAGCTGGAGCACCAGACAGTGCACAGTGTAGTGTCCGGTGCCACACTGGACTGTCCGATGAGTCTAGACTAAGGAAATTTTGAAAATTTTCTAAGAATTTTTATGCTAAACCAAATCCAAACTTATAAGCACACAAAATAACACCTGTTGGGACAAGTATTGGCACCCTCACATATTTTCTCAAAGTTTTCAAAATAGTTTTCCATAGGCTATGTAGTTTTTAGAGAAATAGACAAATGGTGAGAAGTTGCATTTGAGAGTTATAGGGGTTTCAAGTATGAATTGAGTTGTGAATACTCCCCCTAAGTGCAGTAACAAGTGCATATCTCAAGAACCAATACTTGAATAATAAAGAACATTTAAGCACGAGAAAAGCTAAAAAGCTAGAACTTGTCAAGTTTGAGCCTGAGTTAATTTTTTTCACATGCTTTTCGGATGGTTGTCTTAACTTGGTTAGAAAAGTCATAGATGCAATACATGAAATTAAATGTGCAATGCAAGAATTACACCACCATATTGGATCGATGAGAAATTGCCGAGATCAAGAATATTAAGCTCATTCCTCAACTTGCAAAAGTAGAATTCGTCTAATGGTTTTGTGAAAATATTCGCTAGTTGATCATCCGTCCTCACTCCTTCTAGTGAAATATCTCCCTTAGCAACATGATCTCTAAGGAAATAATGACGAATGTCAATGTGTTTGGTGCGAGAGTGTTGGACAAGATTATTAGCAATTTTAACTGCACTCTCATTATCACACAACAAAGGTACCTTTTCTAGAACTACACCATAGTCTAGAAGAGTTTGTTTCATATAAAGAATTTATGCGCAACAAGCACCTGTGGCAATGTATTCCGCTTCGGAGGTTGACAAGGCAACACTATTTTTCTTTTTTGAAGTCTATGAAACTAGTGATCTTCCAAGCAAATGGCACCCTCTAGATGTAGTTTTCCTATCAACTTTGCATCCATCATAATTCGAATCAAAATAGCCAACTAAATCAAAAGTAGCTCCTTTAAGACACCAAAGGCCAATGCTTGGAGTGTGCTTTAGGTACTTAAGGGTTCTTTTAATAGCACTAAGATGGGCTTCCATAGGATTTACTTGAAAGCTAGCACACATACATACACTAAACATGATGTCAGGCCTAGATACGTTAAGGTACAATAAACTACCAATCATAGAATGGTAGAGAGTTTGATAAATCGGTTTACCTCCCTCATCTAGGTTGAGATGTCCATTAGTAGGCATTGGTCTCTTGATTGGCTTGCAATCCTCCATTTTAAATTTTTTCAACAAGTCTTTGGTATACTTCTCTTGAGAGAGGAAGTTCCCTTCTTTCATTTGCTTGACTTGAAAGCTGAGGAACATTGTGAGATCACCAATCATTGACATCTCAAACTCCTTCGACATTATCTCACCAAATTCCTTGCAATGATAATCATTTGTCGAGCCAAAGATTATACCATCAACATAAACTTCACAAATAAAAATACCACTGTTATGCTTCTTGGTAAATAGTGTGGTGTCGACAACCTTGATCTTGAAGCCCTTCTCAATGAGGAAGTCGAAGACGCTCATACCAAGCCTTTGGAGCTTGCTTTAGTCCATATAGCGCCTTGGACAACCTGTAAACATGATTAGGATATATAGTGTGATAACCAATTTTCTGAAAAGAAGTTAAAATTATTTTTCTCTTTTCTTTCGTGTTCTATGCCATTGGGGTTTGGAGTTTGAGAGGCACTTATCTCAGAGAAACATTAGATCTTTTTCGGCATTCTTTCGCTGGGGTCGGGAGCTCGGTTGAGAGAGTGAGTTTTGGGCCGTTGATTCGCATCCGATGGACGAGAGGCCCTCTCCTCTCTAACCCTAGCCCCCCTCTTTCTCCCCCTCCCACTCTACCCACCCTTGTGGCCACCCCCCCTCTCTCCCTATCTTTTCCATTCTTGCAGCCGCCTCTCTCTCATCATCTCCCTCTCTTGCAGCCAACCACCCCCCTCTCTCCTCCACCCATTTGCAGCTGCCACCCCAACTTCTCCATCAAACCCTAGCCGCCCCCTCCTCAAGTCCTTCCCTCCAAGGTGCAGCCCCTCTCCTCTTGGATCTTCAACAAGTTGGTGCAAGACTCTAGTTGGAGAATTGGTGGGAGGAGTAAGAAAGGGGTGAAGGAAGAACTCAAGATGGTGGACTTCCATATCGTACTTAGTGCCTTTCCCAAATCCCCGATGAAGGCAAGTAAAATAGTGATGGTTTATATCGTTCAGTTGATTTGTGTGTCATGTTCTTGATTCCTATAAATATCAAATGTGTTCATCATCGAATTCCATTTTAAGAATTGTTGTTTGAAGTTATTCATGTTCTACTATTTACATATGTTGAGGGCATTGTTCAAGCATGTTATATGTGTTGATTCTTATTTTGAGGAAGTGGAAGTATATATTTAACACATGTTAAATGGGGTGGACTCATGTTGGTGTCATGCATAGTGCATCCATCATTCTTTGCATTGAAGTTTGTCGTGATCATATGGTTCGACCGTACTGGTACAATAAGCATCATACGTTGCCCGAGGAGGGGTATGATGCAGCTTCATATCCCTAGAGGTATGAAGGCAGAAGTCATTATTGCATTTGTAGCCATGTGCACTCATGGGGGAAAATGTGGAACCTATCATGGTTATGTTGATTTTGTGGATCTCCTAATCTTGTGGTTTTGGAACTGGGTATTTGGTACTTGTATACTTGCTGCACTTTAATATTTAAGAAGGGAGTTGAGGACTCCGTGGTTGGTAAAACACAGTTCCTTTACGTTGTCCAATTGTTGCTTGATCATTTCACTTGCTGAGATGTGTCATCTCACTCTTGCATTGTTTGATGCAGGCACTTGAACTTTGCTTGGGGAAAGGAGGGAAGTAGCAGCACAATCACTACACCTCTAAACAAATATACCACTGCTAGAAATGATTTTAACCAGGGGTTTCGGGTCAAGGATGTCGGTTATTTTGAAATAGTGTGTGACAGTGGTCTTTTATGTTCTAGTCTTTATGGTGGTTGTACTTTTGGTTAGCTGAATTAATTTTGTCCTGAATGTTTATTTCTTCTCTTGGATCATGATTATACACTGTGGATTACCTTTCTTTTGCATCATGATTATACGCTGTAGATTACCTTTCTTTTGCATCATGAATAAACACTGTGGTTTCCTCGTTATGCAACTTTCAAGGGAGGTGCTGCCGAATTTTTCTTTCTGTCTCCATCCTTTTATACTTTCTAATTTGTGGGAAGGGTATTTGGTGACACCCATTGTGTTTGGGAGCAATGGAGTGTTACAGTTGGTATCAGAGGGATAGGGTGTAGGTCCTAGCGAAGAAATGATGATAAATTGACACACTACACATATAGAATGGGTTGCTTGCTTTACTATTGTTATATTATGAATTGTCAGTGCTAGTTTGATATTATTGGAAGTGGTGTTATGCCAATTTTATTTAATTATGTACTTACTCCTGTGGCTATAGTTATGCCGCCTCGTAGGGCTCATGGTAGCCCACAAGAACCTAGTGGGGATTCTATGAGTCCGGCGGCCATGTTAGCCGCGATGTAGGCTATGCAGCAGGAGTTGGCCATTCTGAGGTAGACCATTCCTGTTGCACCTGCTGGTGCTGCTCATGGTGCCGGTGGTGGAGGAGTTCCCAGGGGCGTTTTCCCTGCGAGTGCTGCTCCAGGTGGTGGGGCTGAGGTGCCCCTTCCTATCAGTGGTCTCTCTCTGATGCAGGGATGGGCATGAAGCTGGACACTTTTGATGGCAGTGGTACTCCGGTTGAGGCGACGGATTGGCTGACTTATGTGGAGGATAAGATGGATGTTTTTTAGATTGTGTTTAGGGATCGTGTTCGTTTTGGCACGCAGTTGTTGAAGGAGGAGGCACAAATTTGGTGGAGAGGCATGCAGGCAGCTCACTCCTCTTCACCAGGAGTCCTGACCTGGGACGTTTTTATCAGGCAGTTTGAAAGGAGGTTCTACCCGGTCACTTTCTAGAGAAAATGAAGATTGATTTACAGTCTTTCAAGCAGGAGAAGAAGTCAGTCATAGAGTATGAAGTGGGCTTTAACAAGATGGTCTGCTTTGTTCCTCATGTGGCTTACAATGAATTGGAGAAGGCAAGCCAGTTCCGTCAGGGCCTGAAACCCTCTATCAGGCATGCTCTAGGTGCCTTTTCGCTAGTGGATTTTTGTACTGCGGTGGAGCAAGCATTGGGCGTGGAGATGCAACATCAGTACACCATGGAATCTCAGAAGTCTTCGGGTGTTGATCAGCCTCATGGCTAGGACGTGAGGAGGGGCAACACTGGGGGTCTAGCCCACAAGAGGGGAAGTCACAACACTAGTGCCACCACTCTATCATGGCAAACCCTCTGAATCGGGTACTTCAGGAGGAAGTACTCAAAGGTATCGGGTTGTTCCTAATCCCGGGCTAGGGTTGGTGTGTTTCCGTTGTGGTGAAGCGCATCACCGTGCCAAGTGTTAGTGGAGTGGCATGTGCTCTATCTGTAGCCAGGATCACAAGGATGCGGTGTGTAGGAGGAATCCCAATGGTAAACTCAAATGGGAGCCAGTGACTTCTTCCTCTTCGTAGGGCACTGTCAACATGATGTCATGCGCTGAGCAGCAATTTTCTGTACCACCCCCTCAGCAGCAGTTCTATATGCCAGGGACTCCTTAGTTCATGCCTATGCCAGGTTTCCCTCAGTACCTGGCCGCGCCTACTCCTGCATCAACAACTCCTATACCATCCCAGTTTGGAGCTTCACGTCTGCCTCATCCTACGACTCTGTGGGGTTCTTCTGTTAATTTCACTCCGGGGGCTTCCTCTTCCGCGGATGTTTCTAGAGCTTATGCGCTACCCTCTACGGATGGCAAAGAGCAGGGAGACGTGGTGACATGTACGTCTTAGTTGATTCGTTTGTTGCCCATGCTCTTTTTGACTCTGACTCTAGTTATTTGTTTGTTTAGGAGAATTTTGTGTTGCGTGCTGGTCTTTCGGTGCAGAGGATGGGTCATCCAATCGTGGTTATTTCAGCTAATGGCTCCATTAGAAGTTGTTCAGTCTGCCAGGGTTGTTCCGTCATTCTTGCTGATGAGGTCTTTTCAGCTAATCTCGTGGTGATTTCCCTGGGGTCGTTTGATGTTATCTTGGGTATGGATTGGTTAACTCAGTATCGCATAGTTATATCCTGTTTTTGGAAGACAGTGTTATTGCAGGCGTCGTCGGGTAGGGAGGTGGTATTCTTGAGAAGTTCTCCAAAGTTCACTCTATCTTTGTTGTCCCAATTACTTCCGGATCGTCGGTCAAGGAAGTCAGGAATCTTTTTCTCCATGGTGGTGGAGAGTGAGGCTGCCTTGCGGGTGCAGGACATCCATGTGGTGTGTGAATATGCCGATGTGTTTCTAGCGGAGCTTCTAGGCATTCCACCGGAGCGTGATACGGCTTTTGAAATCAAACTGATTCCGGGTACGCAGCCTATTCATAAGGCCCCATATTTGATGGCTCCAAAGGAGCAGGTTGAATTGAAGCGGCAATTGGACGATCTTCTGGCTAAGGGTTTCATTAGGCCTAGCAGGTCACCTTGGGCTTTCCCGGTATTGTTTGTTGAGAAGAAGGATAAGAGCAAGTGAGAGCACCTAGAGGGGGGGTGAATAGGTGATCCTGTAACACTTTAAAACTTAAGCCACAAAACTTGGTTAAACGTTAGCACAGTTAATGCCAAGTGGCTAGAAAGAAGATCTTGCACAATACGATAACCACAAAGAGTTCAACACAGAGAGGACACAGTGGTTTATCCCGTGGTTCGGCCAAGTACAAAACTTGCCTACTCCACGTTGTGGCGTCCCAACGGACGAGAGTTGCACTCAACTCCTCTCAAGTGATCCAATGATCAACTTGAATACCACAGTGTTATGCTTTTCTTTTCAATATCCCGTTTGCGAGGAATCTCCACAACTTGGAGCCTCTCGCCCTTACACTTTTGATGTTCACAAAGAATCACGGAGTAAGGAAGGGAAGCAACACACACAAATCCACAGCAAAATGCGCACACACACGGCCAAGAGTCGAGCTCAAAAGACTATCTCAAAGTTCTCACTAGAACGGAGCTCGAATCACTAAGAATGACAAACGAATGCGCAAAGACTGAGTGTGGATGATCAAGAATGCTCTAAGGTTGCTTGGTGTACTCCTTCATGTGCCTAGGGGTCCCTTTTATAGCCCCAAGGCAGCTAGGAGCCGTTGAGAGCAATTCTGGAAGGCTGATCTTGCCTTCTGTCATCGGGCGCACCGGACAGTCCGGTGCACACCGGACACTGTCCGGTGCCCGATCTCCTTCCTAAAATGGCACAGCCGACCGTTGCAGATCTGGGAGCCGTTGGCGCACCGGACATGTCCGGTGCACACCGGACAGTCCGGTGCCTCCTTCCGACTGTTGGCCCGGCCACGTGTCGCGCGCAGATTCCGCGGCCGACCGTTGGACCGGCCGACCGTTGGCTCACCGGACAGTCCGGTGCACACCGGACAGTCCGGTGAATTTTAGCCGTACGCCGTCGGCGAATTCCCGAGAGCGGCCAGTTCGCCCGAGGCAGCCTGGCGCACCGGACACTGTCCGGTGCACCACCGGACAGTCCGGTGCCCCGGACCGAAACAGCCTCTTGGCTGTACACAGCCAACTCTTCTCTTTTCTTCTTCTTTCTGTTTCTGATACTTAGACAAGTATATTAGTACACAAAACCAATGTACTAAGACTTAGAAACATACCTTTGCTCTTGATTTGCACTTTGTTCATCCATGGGCATAGATTCACATTTAAGCACTTGTGTTGGCACTCAATCACCAAAATACTTAGAAATGGCCCAAGGGCACATTTCCCTTTCAATCTCCCCCTTTTTGGTGATTTATGCCAACACAACATAAAGCAACTAGAACAAGTGCAATATCACTTCAAATAAAAACTCAAATTTATTTTGATTCAATTTGGCATATATGGATCATCCTTTGCCACCACTTGGTTTGTTTTTGCAAATCAAACACAAAATCCTATCTCTAAGTCAAATCCACTTGTAGAGACATAAAGAGAGGTTTTCCAAAGAAAATTGATTCAAGATTCCAAAAACTCCCCCTTTTCCCATAATCAAACCTTCTCCCCACAAGAGGCCAACTTTTGACAAAAGAGACAATGCGAGAGTTTTGTCAAAACAAAAAGCTCTATTCTACTATTTTCAAAATCTCTCAAGTGGTAGTTGATCCATTTATCGCTTTGGCCTTTATTTTCTCCCCCTTTGGCATCAAGCACCAAAACGGGATCAATCTTGGCCCTTTAACCCCATTGCCTCACCAAAATCTTCAATTAAGAGCAAATAGGCAATAAGAGTTAATGAGATGAACTTGGAATAAGTTACCCTCTCATCGGAGTGCAGTGGAAGTCTTTCATGGTCCAAGTCCACCTTTTCCCTTTCAATCCTCCTTCGAGACTAAATTATCAAACTCGAACACATGGTTAGTCTCAAAGGGTCAAGTTGTAACACATCTCCCCCTAAACATGTGCATCACTTTGCAACGGACTTGTGAGGTCCAGGGAGTGTTTGTACAACTTGAGCACCAAAATTAGCAACAAAATGCAGAAAGGAACATGATCATAAGGCATAAACACATGTATGCTACAATTCAATCCAAGTTCCGCGAATCTAAGACATTCAGCTCACTACGCAACCTGCAAAAGGTCTTCTCATCTAGAGGCTTGGTAAAGATATCGGCTAGCTGGTTCTCGGTGCTAACATGAAACACTTCGATATCTCCCTTTTGCTGGTGGTCTCTCAAAAAGTGATGCCGGATGTCAATGTGCTTTGTGCGGCTGTGCTCAACAGGATTTTCCGCCATGCGGATAGCACTCTCATTATCACATAGGAGTGGGACTTTGCTCAGATTGTAGCCAAAGTCCCGGAGGGTTTGCCTCATCCAAAGCAGTTGCGCGCAACACTGTCCTGCGGCAACGTACTCGGCCTCAGCGGTGGATAGGGCAACGGAGGTTTGTTTCTTAGAGTTCCATGACACCAGGGACCTTCCTAAGAATTGGCACGTCCCCGATGTACTCTTCCTATCGACCTTACATCCAGCATAGTCGGAGTCTGAGTATCCAACTAAGTCAAAGGTAGACCCCTTTAGATACCAGAGCCCGAAGCAAGGCGTAGCAACCAAATATCTAAGAATTCGCTTCACCGCCACTAAGTGACACTCCTTAGGATCGGATTGAAATCTAGCACACATGCATACGCTAAGCATGATATCCGGTCTACTAGCACATAAATAAAGTAAAGACCCTATCATTGACCGGTATGCTTTTTGATCAATGGACTTACCTCCTTTGTTGAGGTCGGTGTGTCCGTCGGTTCCCATCGGAGTCTTTGCGGGCTTGGCGTCCTTCATCCCAAACCGCTTTAGCAGATCTTGCGTGTACTTCGTTTGGGAGATGAAGGTGCCATCTTTGAGTTGCTTCACTTGGAACCCAAGGAAGTAGTTCAACTCGCCCATCATTGACATCTCGAATTTCTGCGTCATCACCCTGCTAAACTCTTCACAAGACTTTTGGTTAGTAGAACCAAATATTATGTCATCGACATAAATTTGGCACACAAACAAATCACCATCACATGTCTTAGTAAACAGAGTTGGATCGGCTTTCCCAACCTTGAAATCATTAATAATTAGAAAGTCTCTAAGGCATTCATACCATGCTCTTGGGGCTTGCTTAAGTCCATAGAGCGCCTTAGAGAGCTTACACACGTGGTCGGGGTACCGTTCATCCTCGAAGCCAGGGGGTTGCTCCACGTACACCTCCTCCTTGATTGGCCCGTTGAGGAAAGCGCTCTTCACATCCATTTGGTACAACCTGAAAGAATGGTGAGCGGCATATGCTAGCAAGATACGAATTGATTCTAGCCTAGCCACAGGAGCAAACGTCTCCTCAAAGTCCAAACCTGCGACTTGGGCATAACCTTTTGCCACAAGTCGAGCCTTGTTCCTCGTCACCACCCCGTGCTCGTCCTGTTTGTTGCGGAACACCCACTTGGTTCCCACAACATTTTGCTTGGGACGAGGCACCAGTGTCCAAACTTCATTGCGCTTGAAGTTGTTGAGTTCCTCCTGCATGGCCAATACCCAATCCGGATCTAGCAAGGCCTCCTCTACCCTGAAAGGCTCAATAGAAGAGACAAAGGAGTAATGCTCACAAAAATTAACTAATCGAGATCGAGTAGTTACTCCCTTGCTAATGTCACCCAGAATTTGGTCGACGGGATGATCCCTTTGAATCATCGCTCGAACTTGGGTTGGAGGTGCCGGTTGCGCTTCTTCCTTCATCACGTGAACATCTTGTGCTCCCCCTTGATCACACGCCTCCTTTTGATGAACCTGTTCATCATCTTGAGATGGGGGATGCACCGTTGTTGAGGAAGAAGGTTGATCTCGTTCATCTTGTTCCTGTGGTCGCACTTCTCCAGTCGCCATGGTTCGTATAGCGGCCGTCGGAACATCTTCTTCATCTACATCATCACAATCAACAACTTGCTCTCTTGGAGAGCCATTAGTCTCATCAAATACAACGTCGCTAGAGACTTCAACCAAACCCGATGATTTGTTGAAGACTCTATACGCCTTTGTATTTGAGTCATAACCTAACAAAAACCCTTCTACAGCTTTGGGAGCAAATTTAGAATTTCTACCCTTCTTCACTAGAATGTAGCACTTGCTCCCAAATACACGAAAGTAAGATACATTGGGTTTGTTACCGGTTAGTAGCTCATACGAAGTTTTCCTGAGGAGGCGATGAAGGTAGACCCTGTTGATGGCGTGGCAAGCCGTGTTCACGGCTTCCGACCAGAAACACTCGGGGGTCTTGAATTCTCCAAGCATCGTCCTCGCCATATCGATTAGCGTCCTATTCTTCCTCTCTACCACACCATTTTGTTGTGGTGTGTAGGGAGCGGAGAACTCGTGCTTGATCCCTTCCTCCTCAAGGAACTCCTCCACTTGAAGGTTCTTGAACTCGGACCCATTGTCGCTCCTTATCTTCTTCACCTTGAGCTCAAACTCATTTTGAGCTCTCCTGAGGAAGCGCTTGAGGGTCCCTTGGGTTTCAGACTTATCCTGCAAAAAGAACACCCAAGTGAAGCGGGAAAAGTCATCAACGATAACTAGACCATACTTACTTCCTCCTATGCTCAGATAGGCGACGGGTCCGAAGAGGTCCATATGTAGCAGCTCCAGGGGTCTTGATGTTGTCATCACATTTTTGGTGTGATGAGAGCCTCCCACCTGTTTCCCTGCTTGACAAGCTGCACAAGGTCTATCTTTTTCGAAATGAACATTGGTTAGACCTATCACGTGTTCTCCCTTTAGAAGCTTGTGGAGGTTCTTCATCCCCACATGCGCTAAGCGGCGATGCCACAGCCAGCCCATGCTAGTCTTAGCTATCAAGCATGCATCTAGACCGGCCTCCTCTTTTGCAAAATCAACTAAATAAAGTTTGCCGTCTAATACACCCTTAAAAGCTAGTGAACCATCACATCTTCTAAAGACAGACACATCTACATTTGTAAACAAACAGTTATATCCCATATTGCATAATTGACTAACAGATAGCAAATTATATCCAAGAGACTCTACTAAAAACACATTAGAGATAGAGTGCTCATTTGAGATTGCAATTTTACCTAATCCTTTTACCTTGCCTTGATTCCCATCACCGAATATTATTGAATCTTGGGAATCTTTATTCTTGACGTAGGAGGTGAACATCTTCTTCTCCCCTGTCATATGGTTTGTGCATCCGCTGTCAATAATCCAGCTTGAACCCCCGGATGCATAAACCTGCAAGGCAAATTTAGGCTTGGGTCTTAGGTACCCAACTCATGTTGGGTCCTGCAAGGTTAGCACAAATATCCTTAGGGACCCAAATGCAAGTTTTATCTCCCTTGCATCTTGCCCCTAATTTTTTAGCAACTATCTTCCTATCCTTTCTACAAATAGCAAAAGAAGCATTTAAAGCATGATATATTGTAGAAGGTTCATTTACTTTCCTAACAACATTTCTCCTAGGCATATTATGAACAACATTTCTCCTACCAACATTCCTATCATGCACATAGAAAGAACTAGAAGCAAACATGTCATGAGAATCATAAACATATGAATCAAAAACATTATAACTTCTATTTGCATTTCTAGTATGTCTCCTATCATGATACATAAAAGCATGGTTCTTTTTAGCGCTACCAGCCATAGGGGCCTTCCCTTTCTCCTTGGCGGGAATGGGAGCCTTATGGCTTGTTAAGTTCTTGGCTTACCTCTTGAAGCCAAGTCCATCCTTAATTGAGGGATGTCTACCAATCGTATAGGCATCCCTTGCAAATTTTTATTTATCAAATTCGCTTTTGCTAGTCTTAAGTTGGGCATTAAGACTAGCCACTTCATCATTCAATTTTGAAATCGAAACTAAATGATCACTACAAGCATCAATGTCAAAATCTTTACGCCTATTACAAGTTTCAACAATTTCTACACAAGAATTAGATTTACTAGCTACTTCTAGTCTAGCATTTAAATCATCATTAAAATTCTTTAACTTAGCAATAGTTTCATGACAAGAAGACAGTTCACTAGAGAGCATTTCATTTCTCTTAATTTCTAGAGCAAGAGATTTCTGAGCTTCTACAAATTTATCATGTTCTTCATACAACAAATCCTCTTGCTTTTCTAAAAGTATATTCCTATCATTCAAGGCATCAATCAATTCATTAATTTTGTCTACCTTGGTTCTATCTAATCCCTTGAATAAGCATGAGTAATCTATCTCATCATCATCACTAGACTCATCCTCACTTGAAGAAGCATAAGTACTAGTATTATGAGTGCTTACTTTCTTTTCCCTTGCCATGAGGCAAGTGTGTCGCTCGTTGGGGAAGAGGGATGACTTGTTGAAGGTAGTGGCGGCGAGTCCTTCATTGTCGGAGTCGGACGAAGAGCAGTCCGAATCCCACTCCTTGCCAAGATGAGCCTCGCCCTTTGCCTTCTTATAGTTCTTCTTTTTCTCCCTCTTGTTCCCTTGATCCTGATCACTATCATTGTCGGGACAGTTAGCAATAAAATGACCAAGCTTACCGCATTTGAAGCATGAGCGCTTCCCCTTGGCTTTGGTCTTGCTAGGCTGTCCTTTGCGACCTTTAAGCACCGTCTTGAATCTTTTGATGATGAGAGCCATCTCTTCATCATTAAGTCCGGCCGCCTCAATTTGTGCCACCTTGCTAGGTAGCGCCTCCTTGCTTCGTGTTGCCTTGAGAGCAAGGGGTTGCGGCTCGTTGATCGGACCATTCAAGGCGTCGTCCACGTACTTCGCCTCCTTGATCATCATTCGCCCGCTAACGAATTTCCCAAGAACTTCTTCGGGCGACATCTTGGTGTACCTGGGATTTTCACGTATATTGTTTACCAAATGAGGATCAAGAATGGTAAATGACCTTAGCATTAGGCGGACGACGTCGTGGTCCGTCCATCGCGTGCTCCCGTAGCTCCTTATTTTGTTGATAAGGGTCTTGAGCCTGTTGTATGTTTGTGTCGGCTCCTCGCCCCTTATCATTGCGAACCTTCCAAGCTCGCCCTCCACCAACTCCATCTTGGTGAGCAAGGTGACATCATTCCCCTCATGAGAGATCTTGAGGGTGTCCCAGATCTGCTTGGCATTGTCCAAGCCGCTCACCTTATGGTACTCGTCCCTGCACAAAGAGGCTAGCAACACAGTAGTAGCTTGTGCATTTTTATGAATTTGTTCATTAATAAATATGGGACTATCCGTACTATCAAAGTGCATTCCACTCTCTACAATCTCCCATATGCTAGGATGGAGAGAGAACAAGTGACTACGCATTTTGTGACTCCAAAATCCGTAGTCCTCTCCATCAAAATGAGGAGGTTTACCAAGTGGAATAGATAATAAATGAGCATTAGTACTTTGAGGAATACGAGAGTAATCAAAAGAAAAGTTCGAATTGACCGGTTTCTTTCTCTCGTAGTCGTTGTGGTCGTCGTCCTTTTGGGAGGAGGAAGATTCGTCGCTGTCGTAGTAGACAATTTCCTTGATGCGCCTTGTCTTCTTCTTCCTCCCATCTTTTCTTTTGTGGCCCGAGCCCGAGTCGTTGGACTTGTCATCCCTTGGCTCGTTGACGAAGGACTCCTTTTCCTTGTCGTTGATCACCATCCCCTTGCCTTTAGGATCCATCTCTTCGGGCGGTTAGTCCCTTTCTTGAAGAGAACAGCTCCGATACCAATTGAGAGCACCTAGAGGGGGGGTGAATAGGTGATCCTGTAACACTTTAAAACTTAAGCCACAAAACTTGGTTAAACGTTAGCACAGTTAATGCCAAGTGGCTAGAGAGAAGATCTTGCACAATACGATAACCACAAAGAGTTCAACACAGAGAGGACACAGTGGTTTATCCCGTGGTTCGGTCAAGTACAAAACTTGCCTACTCCACGTTGTGGCGTCCCAACGGACGAGAGTTGCACTCAACTTCTCTCAAGTGATCCAATGATCAACTTGAATACCACAGTGTTATGCTTTTCTTTTCAATATCCCGTTTGCGAGGAATCTCCACAACTTGGAGCCTCTCGCCCTTACACTTTTGATGTTCACAAAGAATCACGGAGTAAGGAAGGGAAGCAACACACACAAATCCACAGCAAAATGCGCACACACACGGCCAAGAGTCGAGCTCAAAAGACTATCTCAAAGTTCTCACTAGAACGGAGCTCGAATCACTGAGAATGACAAACGAATGCGCAAAGACTGAGTGTGGATGATCAAGAATGCTCTAAGGTTGCTTGGTGTACTCCTTCATGCGCCTAGGGGTCCCTTTTATAGCCCCAAGGCAGCTAGGAGCCGTTGAGAGCAATTCTGGAAGGCTGATCTTGCCTTCTGTCATCGGGCGCACCGGACAGTCCGGTGCACACCGGACACTGTCCGGTGCCCGATCTCCTTCCTAAAATGGCACAGCCGACCGTTGCAGATCTGGGAGCCGTTGGCGCACCGGACATGTCCGGTGCACACCGGACAGTCCGGTGCCCCCTTCCGACCGTTGGCCCGGCCACGTGTCGCGCGCAGATTCCGCGGCCGACCGTTGGACCGGCCGACCGTTGGCTCACCGGACAGTCCGGTGCACACCGGACAGTCCGGTGAATTTTAGCCGTACGCCGTCGGCGAATTCCCGAGAGCGGCCAGTTCGCCCGAGGCAGCCTGGCGCACCGGACACTGTCCGGTGCACCACCGGACAGTCCGGTGCACCAGACCGAAATAGCCTCTTGGCTGTACACAGCCAACTCTTCTCTTTTCTTCTTCTTTCTGTTTCTGATACTTAGACAAGTATATTAGTACACAAAACCAATGTACTAAGACTTAGAAACATACCTTTGCTCTTGATTTGCACTTTGTTCATCCATGGGCATAGATTCACATTTAAGCATTTGTGTTGGCACTCAATCACCAAAATACTTAGAAATGGCCCAAGGGCACATTTCCCTTTCAGCAAGCGGCTATGTGTGGATTATCGTGCTTTAAATCAAGTGACAATCAAGAATAAATATCCACTACCTCGTATTGATGTTCTCTTTGAACAATTGAGAGGTGCCCAAGTGTTCTCTAAAATTGATTTGAACTCTGGTTATCATCAGTTGAGGATTCACGAGGAGGATATTGAGAAGACCGCTTTTAGCACCAGGTATTGGCATTTCGAGTTTATCGTCATGTCTTTTGGCTTAACTAATGCCCCTGCTGCTTTTATGGAAGCAATGAATAAGATGTTGCATGAGTTCTTGGATGACTTTGTGGTGGTGTTTCTAGATGATATTCTAATTTATTCAAAAACAGAGGAAGAGCATGAGCGGCATCTCCGTCTCGTTCTGGGTGCTCTTAGGAAGAATCAGTTCTATGGCAAATTGAAGAAGTGTGCCTTTTGGTTGTCTGAAGTTGCTTTCCTGGGTCATGTGATTAATTAGCATGGCATTGTGGTTGACCCCAAGAATGTCGGTGTTGTGGTGGAGTGGAAGAGACCCTCTGGTGTCTTAGAAATCCGAAGTTTCTTGGGGCTTGCCGGATATTATCGGTGTTTCGTGCCAAATTTTTCCAGCATTACTAAGCCTTTTACTAGACTCTTGGAGAAGGGTGTCCTTTTCGTCTAGTCCAATGATTGTGAGGTCAGTTATCAGGCATTGAAGAACAAGTTGGTGAATGCCCCTATCTTAGCCTTGCCTGAGAGTGGTAAGCATTTCATAGTTTATACGAAAGCTTCTCGTATTGGCCTTGGCTATGTGTTGATGCAGGAAGGCAGAGTGATTGCTTATTGCTCAAGGCAGTTGAAGAAGCATGAGGGAATTATCCTACTCATGACCTCGAATTGGTCGCGGTTGTCTTTGTCCTAAAATCGTGGAGGCATTACCTTCATGGCGAATCTTGCGACATTTACACCGATCATAAGAGTCTCAAGTATATTTTCACTCAGAAAGAGCTGAATTTGAGGCAGCATTGGTGGGTTGAGTTGATAAAGGATTATGATCTATCCATTCAATATCACCTGGGGAAGGCAAATGTGGTGGCTGATGCCCTTAGCAGGACTGGTGTTCCAAAAGTGGCTATGCCTTTGATTGCAGAACTGGACCGTATGGGTGTTGCTTTGTGCTATGTCGGCATCGCTAGAGAGGAGACTTGGATGCTCATTCAATCCTCCCTTCTGGAGAGAGTGCGCGTGGCACAACAGTAGGATCGTTTGTTGCAGGAAGCTCGAAAGCGGGTCGGCGATGGTAAAACCCGTGAGTTCACCATTGATGAGAATGATTTGGTTCATTTTAGGGGCCGTCTTTGTGTGCCACAGGAATCAGAGGTGAAGATGGATATCTTGAGAGAAGCTCATAAAATGCCTTACACTGTCCACCCTGGTGAAACCAAAATGTACAGGGATTTGAAGCAAAACTTCTAGTGGAAGAGAATGAAGGTTGATATTTCTAAGTATGTGGTAGCTTGTGAGGTGTGCCAGCGCGTGAAGGCCGAACATAAGAGGCCTGCAGGTTTATTGAAGCCATTGGAAATTCCAGAGTGGAAGTGGGAGCATATCACTATGGATTTCGTGGTTGGCTTACCTCGGTCTCCTCGAGGCAGGGATGCTATATGGGTTGTAGTGGATCGCTTAACTAAGTCGACGCACTTTATCCCCATGAAGACCACAAATTCAGCTTCAGAGTTGGTTCCCTTGTATATGAAAGAAGTAATCAGGCTTCACGGGGTGCTAAAGTCCATTGATTCAGATTGAGACTCCAAATTTGTATCCAAATTCTGGGAGTCTTCACAGTGCTTTGGGTACCAAGCTTTCTCTTAGTGTTGCTTTTCACCCTAAGACTGATGGTCAGTCGGAGCGAACTATCCAAACCTTGGAAGACATGTTGCGTGCTTGTGTTCTATCTTGGAAGGGTAGCTGGGAGGATCATCTCGCCTTGGCTAAGTTTGCTTATAACAACAGCTATCAGGCTAGCATCAAGATGGCACCATTTGAGGCCTTATATGGCAGGCGATGTATCTCCCCTTTGTGCTGGGAGACTTTGGGAGAGAGATCTCTGGTTGGTCCTGACTGGGTTCAGCAGACATCTGAGAAAGTTCGGGAGATTTGTCAGAATATTTTGGCCGCTCAGAGCCATCAAAAGAGCTACGCTGATGTGAGGAGGCGGGACTTGGAGTTTGCAGTGGGTGATCAAGTCCTTTTCAGGGTATCACCTACTAGAGGAGTCGTTCGGTTCGGTGTCTCTGGGAAGCTTAGCCCGAGATACATTGGACCATTCTCTATCTTGGCCCGGGTTGGTAGGTTGGCTTATCGCTTGCAATTGCCGGAATCCATGGCTGGGGTGCACCCGGTATTCCATGTCTCTATGTTGAGGAAGTTTTTGCGGGATCTGGACCATCAAATCAAGTTGGAACCGATTGTTGTGCAGCAAGATCTGACTCTGGAGTGTCGCCCGGTGCGTATCTTGGAGTCTTCGAAGCGTGTCATGAGAAGGAGATCAATTAAGTATGTTAAGGCCTTGTGGACTAATCAGTCTGAGCGCGAGGCTACTTGGGAACTTGAGGAGCTGATGCGGCAGAAGTACCCCGAACTTTTTGTTATGGGTGAGTTTTTGTCTTCGTTGATCTTTCTTTTGTCGTTCCGATAGAAGTGTCGGAATTTGAGGTCGAATTCTTTTTAAGGGGGGTAGAGTGTGATACCCAATTTTCTGAAAAGAAGTTAAAATTCTTTTTCTCTTTTCTTTCGTGTTCTGAGCCATTGGGGTTTGGAGTTTGAGAGGCACTTATCTCAGAGAAACATTGGACCTTTTTTGGCATTCTTTCACCGGGGTCGGGAGCTCGATTGAGAGAGTGAGTTTTGGGCTGTTGATTCGCATCCGATGGACGGGAGGCCCTCTCCTCTCTAACCCTAGTCGCCCCCTCTTTCTCCCCCTCCCACGCTTCCCACCCTTGTGGCGCCGCCCCCCTCTCTCCCTCTCTTTTCCATTCTTGCAGCCGCCTCTCTCTCATCTTATCCCTCTCTTGCAGCCGACCCCCCTCTCCTCCACCCATTTGCAGCCACCACCCCACCTCCCCATCAAACCCTAGCTGCCCCCTCCTCAAGTCCTTCCCTCCAAGGTGCAGCCCCTCTTTGACGGAACCTCCCAAGTCATTAGGCCCACCTACAGTTGTCCTTATCCAACGGACATCAGACAACCCTATAGATGTTCCTGAATCACTTGACAAGTTCGATATCTTTTTTCCTTATTTTTCCAGGAACGTTTCACCCGCCTGACAGACAGTATGTTCATCGGAGATGCGGAAATGCGGAAGTGATTACATAAACTTACATTTATTGAAAAGTAAGAGTAAGTCGTTTAATACAGACCAGAGTATAAGCGAGTGCAGAAAAGTATTATTACAATACCTGGGAGGTAAAAGCTCCTCCCATTAAGTTCTTTACATAAAAGTTTTTAAGGAGGACCCGGTCCTCCGGCAGCTTCATTCTTGATTATCTTCACTTTTCACCACCTTGGTACAAAAACAACAAAGATTTGTTGTCTCCTCACCTAAAAACAACGGGGGAATAAACCCTGAGTATGGAATTACTCAGCAAGTCTTACCCGACTAAGGAAAAGACTCAAGGGTATGCTGGTTTAAGGAAGTCAAGGTAAGGCTTATTAATAATCAAAGACTCTGTTTTGCCGAAATGCTTACTAAAGTGGATCCTTAAAAATCCAGTGTTGGGGACTCGTTCTCAAATGCTATGAATTAAGAACAAGGCAACATAAAATGTTAAATGTTAATGCCCTTCGTCCGCTGAAGCATTATTTCCTTAAGGATTTAATGAACTTCGGACGAAGGTCAAAGATGGTACAATTACGAAGGTTGAATCTTCGTAATTGAATTCTCAGAGATTGTATAAAATAATTCGAGATATGAAGCATTAACGACAAGTAAATTATAAATAAACAACATCATTTTCATATTATACAAACTTGATGTATTCAAATGTTAGATACATTTATACCTCTGTCTTGGCAAAGAATAATTTCCGAGTGATGCGATTACAATTGCAAGAATGCGTGAACAGTAAAGGAATACTGTTCACTATTTATAGGCACAAGACACAGCCTGTGAGGAATTACAATCATGCCCCTCATAAAAGTTTACAACACTGACTCAGACCTTTATGGACTAGAAGGTCATTCTATCTTTAAGTCGGTTCGCCCCTTCACTTTCGATGTGTTGTATTATCAAAACTTCGTGAATGATACCTTCGGCGTCACGTACGGGCAGCTTCAGCCGAAGCTGTCTCTTTCTGCAGGACCTTCGGCGACGAAGCATGGTCCCAACAGTAGCCCCTTCGCGGTGCTAGATCGTTTTTCGTAACGAGCTTGATCCGTGAAAAAAGTCTCTTAGGCTTCAGGAAGCCGAAGGTCCGAAGAACACCTTCCCTGAGCTCGTTGTCGAGAAACGATAGCGGTCCCACCCTGCAGGGTTACTATTTGGTCTTTGCGGTCCACCGCGCAGTGGGTGTGAGCAGCTGTTTGCCTGGTGCAAAAATCCTGACGATTCACCTTCTTACCTGCATTACTATATAAACAGACGGGTAGGTGTGAAGTTACCACAGCATTCATTGCTATTGCACTGTTTTGCTGCCAAAATTTTTAACCATAGCCGAAGCTTGACTCTCGCAATCAGACGAAGCTCTAGTTTAAAGCCTACTTCGTCAGAAGAAAAAGCTTCGGGAGAGAAAGTTTTTAGTTCCCAAGAAATTCAGAATTAAATGGCCAGAGTGCGCTCTACCGCTAGAGTTGAGCGTGAGGGAGGCGAAACCGAAGGAGCGGAAACTGTTCCTATCTCCGAAGCGATGCAACGATCCGGACTGGTGACCTCGGAAGGAATCCGCACTGCCGAGACAGAGCAGACTGTTGCTGATACAGAACAAGTTGCTACCGAAGCGGAAGAAGGAGATATTGAGGAAGCTGATTCCGATGATGATTATCATATTGCCGTACCAAGCAAGCCCAGCCATTTGGACTTCGGAAAGTCGACTGTCTCCAAGGCTGATTTCTCCAAAATGGTGAAGTCGGGCTATTTCAGTGAGAATGAGAAGAAGCTGCTTCGCTTCGGGGGGGAAGAAACTACCCCGAAGCCAGAAAAGGATGAAATAGTTATTTTCAAGAGCTTTCTAAAGGCTGGGTTGAGATTCCCCTTAAATAGGATGATCTCTGATGTGCTGCAAAGATTTGGTATCTATTTTCACCAACTGACTCCCAACGCCATTGTCAGGCTCAGCGTCTATATCTGGGCTCTCCGAAGCCAGGCGGTGGAGCCGTTTGCCGACAGCTTCTGTCGAGTTCATGAGCTGCATTACCAAACTAAGGCCAAAAAAGATGGATTGCATGAAAATTTTGGTTGTTATAATTTTGCTTATCGGAAAACCACGAAGTTTCCCGTGATCAGCTACCGAAGCAAATGGCCGGCAGGCTGGAAATCAGAATGGTTTTATGTCAAAGTTGACGAAGACAAAGAGAAGCTGGTTCAGAGCCCTCTTGAACTAATCTTCGGAGAAACAAGACCCCCGATGCAAAATGGCAGTAGAAGGTCCAACTTGGGCTGCACTGGGCGAATTCAAAATTATTGCAGAACATATTGGCACTAGAGATTTAGTGCAGGAATTCCTGGCCTTCAGGGTTTTTCCAACTACGAAAGAGTGGACAATGCCAAAGCTTAAAGGGGAAAAGAAAGAGGGGGAACTCGTCCGACTGCCCTACTATTATAAGTTCAAGAAATATTTTAAAGTACCCTGCCAAGAATGGCTTGATACAATTGAAATAATGAGTAATGAAATTCTTGGGAATTACTCTAAAAAAGAGGACCAACTGATGACAGCGCCTTCGGCACTCGGCCGAAATGAAGGCTGAACAGGGTGCTTGATGCCATAGGATTTGAATATGCTGACTACGGCCGACTGGGCGGAGATGCTGGAGGCCCGAAGCGAAAAAGGATTGCCAGCGCTATTGACGAAGAAGTCGTCAAGGTAGCCAAAAAGAAAAAGAAAGATTCTGAAAATCTTAGCGCTAAAGAGTTAAATCCTGAGCCGAAGGTGGCCACTACAAGAAAGAGAAAAAGTGCATCCCCAGAGCCGGAAGCGCCGGTCCGAGAAGAAGATACTCCTGCTTCTCCTTCTGCTGTTGAAGTAGAAGAGATTATGAAGGTAATGACTGAACCCTTGCCTATCAGGCTAAGTCCGCTGGCATTGGAACTGACAAAGTTTTTTCAGAGGGACAAGGCAGCTTCGGCAGCAAAAAGTCCTGTGAAGCCAAAAAAATGGAGAATTATTCAAGTGACAGATGTGATCCATCAGACACCGCCACCGGCGATGGTGTCAAAAATTGCCTTTGCCGAGACTGCCGAAGCCGAAGGCGCCGCAGCCGAAGCTACTGGAGTGGAAACCACTGAAGCTGAGATCGGCGAAGCCAAAGCTACCGGGGCCGAAGCCGGGACCACCGAAGAGTCGAACCTGGAAACCACACTTGAGGTTATTGACAATATACTCCTGAAAATGGCTGAAGAAGAAACTACTGCAGCTGCGGTGAGCACGACAACTGAAAAGGGGAAAGAGCAAATTGATGAAATTTCGGAAGAAGATTTTAACTTTCAAGATTTGCTTGGACAAGAGTTAACAGACGCTGAGAAAGAGGAGTTGAAAAAACATGCCATATCTTGCGGATATAAATCAGGGGCTATGCTATTTGGTGGGGCGAACGAAGGGAAACTAAGATGCCTTCGGAACCGTACCGAGGCCAAAATTGTTAGAACCCTCTCCAAAAGCATTGGCTTGCCGAAGCTGGAAATTGACTTGTGCCGTTATCAACGACACCACATCGCCGGAAGCTTGCTTTATGCTAACTTCAAGGTAATGGATATTTTTGTTATTTTATTACTATTATTACTATCTTTTAGGTCGCGTTCTAACGAAGATCGTTTCAACAGAGCATATTATTAAGCAAGGTTCTAAAAATGCAACAAGATCTAGAAGAAGAGAAAAACAAAGCCGTCATTCAAGATTTGGCTGAAAAAGTTGAAAATCACGAAGTCAATCTGAAAAAGAAAGACTTCATAATCCAAGACCTTGAAATCATGGTCAAAGAGCACGAAGGTGCATTAGAAAAGAAGGATTTTGTTATTCAGACCATGGAGGGCTCTTTGGCTGAAGTCCAAACTGAGAATGACAAATTAAAAAATGAATTGCTCCGCCAATCAGAAAAATTCGAGCAAGAAAAGAAATATCTTGAAGCAAGCCTGAAAACTGAAGTGGATAAATACTCAAATTTGCAGAAATCCTTTAAAGAACTTCAGGAGAAATGCTTAAGCTTCGGCAACCGATGTGTGCAGCGGCTGAAAGGCGTGTTTCACTCTGTCGGAGCTAGCTCTTCGAAATTTACACCTTCAGCTAAAAATCTGCCAAGAACATTAGAATATATTGAAGGCGAAGTTGATGCCCTTGACGAAGTTATTGGTGGGCACGCGGACTTCTGCGCCCTGGTAGCTTCTCGGGGCACAGCTACTGCTTTTTTGAAGGCTGGCTGCACGCATGGAAACATTGTGAACAGACCAAACTTCAGCTTGTCAGCTTCAGATTTGATAGATATCCCAAGCTTAGCCAGAAGCATCGGAAATAGATTCATGACCCAGATTTGGGTAAGTGGCGGGCGGAAAATGGCAGGCGACGAAGCTCGAAGCCATCTTAAGCCGGTAAGAAACTTATGTTTGTTACTTTTACCTTCTCCTTTGAAATTTGTACCTTACTCTGCTGTTTGGTATATACAGGATGACGAAGCTGAAGATTGACAATGCTGATGTTTAACAAAATTGAAAAATAGCCTTAGCCGGAGCTTGAAGTTGCTTATAATGTGCTTTCCTGCAAAAATTCTTGGAGAAACTCTTGTAATATAGATATGGAACAACTCATGTAAATTTGTACATACCTTGTAATATATTCTGTCTCCCTTATCCGTATTCAGTCTGCTTTGCTGTGGACGAAACTTCTCTTTTGAGCCGAAGGCAAAAAACACCTTCCCTTCTTTTCGTACACATCGAAGCATAAAATTTTTTTTTCTTCGAATCTTTCCCTTATTTTCTGAAGCACCTATCTTCTTTGTGTAGCATGATGATGATTCTATATATGTCTAAATGGATGTTTATGAATGCAAATGACATGATGACATGTAATGTGCAAATGAATATTAGGACACATGTTCAAAAACCATAAGCACGGCCCTTCATCCCCTCAAGAATGATACAAATCTTTTTGCCGTTTACTTTTCGGCTTCACCGTTTACTTTTCGGTGTATCAGCGTTGACTTTTCGCTGTAAGCCTCCCTTAGGAGCTTCTTCGCCTTTTACTTTCGGCGGAATCAGCGTTTATTTTTCGCTGTAAGCCTCCCTTAGGAGCTTCTTCGCCTTTTACTTTCGGCGGAATCAGCGTTTATTTTTTGATGTAAGCTCTGCATTCCCTTAGGAACGACTATTGAGCTTCTTCCTGTTTTCTTTTCTTTTTCCTTTGCACTCGAAGGTGCGTTTTCAGCTTTTACATTTACATTTTTGGGGGATATCGCTCTTGTAGAATTGAAATAAGAAAAAGAAAAATTACATGTTGTGGCCCCATTAAAAACCTTTCTCCCCCTTTGGAAAGGAAAAGGATGCCACAAAAAAGAATATAAAAAATCACATCGAACTAAACATAATATCGCTGAAGCTCATCTGCATTCCACGATCTAGGAATGTCATTGCCGTCCATATCCTTCAATCTGTAAGAACTGGGTCTTGACGAAGATACTACCAAAAAGGGGCCCTCCCACTTCAGCTGTAATTTGCCTACTGTTTCAGGGTTAGCTACTCTTCGAAGTACCAAGTGTCCTGGTTCAATGTTCTTCAGCTTGACCTTTCTATCACGCCATTTTATTGTTTCAGCTTGATATTTATTGATGTTTTCCACAGCTTGAAGTCTGATCCCTTCAATAGCATCTTTTTCTACAGAGCAATCAGCTTCGTTTTCGCCCTCTGCCGAAGCTACTGTCCTAATTGATCCTGTTTTGGCCTCTTCTGGGGTTATTGCTTCGTCGCCAAATAATAGTTTAAAGGGTGTAAAGCCTGTTGATCTTGACATGGTTGTGTTATGACTCCACACCACTTTGATTAACTCATCTGGCCACTTTCCCCTAGGCTGATTGAAGATTGACTTCATTATTCCTGTCATTATGATCCCATTGGCTCTTTCGACAAGTCCATTTGACTCTGGGTGTCGGACTGATGCAAAATGGATCTTCGTACCAATTTGATTACAAAATTCTCTGAAGGCTTCAGAATCAAACTGTGTCCCATTATGCACAGTGATAGCCTTCGGCACTCCGAAGCGACAAACAATGTTTTACCAGAAAAACTTTTGAATAGTAAATGAAGTTATTGTGGCTAAAGGCTTCGCCTCAATCCATTTGGAAAAATATTCCACTGCCACCACCACATATCTTAAGTTCCCCTGTGCTGGTGGTAATGGACCTAGCAAATCCAGACCCCACCTTTGCAACGACCAAGTAGGTTGTATTAATTGAGTTAAAGACGAAGGTTGTTTTTGATCTCTTGCACATTTCTGACAACCTTCGCACTTTTGAACTAAATCCGCTGCATCCGAAGCTGCCTTTGGCCAATAAAATCCTTGGCGAAAAACTTTCCCAAGCAAGGGCCTAGATCCAATGTGAGATCCACACAGACCTGCATGTATGTCCTTCATTAATTCTATACCTTCGGATCTGGATAAGCACTTGAGCAATGGGGAACAGACCCCGCGCTTGTATAACTCTCCTTCTATTATAACATATGGTCGAGCTCTTGCTTCTATTCTCCTATTATAAGCTTCGTTGTCTGAGAGAAAATTAGCCTGAAGGAAAGAGATGATCTCAGTTCTCCAATCTTCACTATAAACAGGGGATATGTTAAGGATTGCTCTTTCAAGAAGCTCGACCGAAGGTGCTTTTATTGTTTCAAAAAATACTTCCGAAGGTATGGGCAGCCCCTGAGCTGCTGACTTAGCCAATAGATCAGCGTATTCATTTTCTCCACGAGGAATATTTTTGACAGAGAAACCTTCGAAGGAAGCCTCAATCCTTCGGACTGTATCTAGATACTTTTCAAGCTTCGGGTCTCTTGCTTTGTAACTTTTGTCAATATGACCAGAAATAACTTGAGAATCAGTTTTAAGAATGGCCCTTCTGATTCCCATTGCCTTTAATTTCCGAAGACCCAATAACAGAGCTTCATACTCGGCGATGTTATTTGTGCAGCTAAAATCAAGTCTTGCCGCATAACAAGTTTTAACTTTGGAAGGTGAAACCAACACAGCAACCGCTCCCGCTCCGAAGGTTCCCCAAGACCCATCGCAAAACATTGTCCATGCTTCGGCGTCTTTATTTGTTTCTTCCTCCTGAGCCCCTGGCGTCCAGTCAGCAATGAAGTCTGCTAACGCCTGAGACTGAATCGAAGATCTATGAACATAATCAATACAAAATTCATTGAGCTCTGCAGCCCATTTTCCAATCCTTCCAGTAGCTTCTCGGTTCCTCATAATATCCTTCAGAGGTTGTGAAGAAGGAACAACTATGTTGTAAGCTTGAAAATAGTGCCGAAGCTTCCTGGAGGCCATCAAGACAGCATACAGTACCTTCTCCAACTCTGTATAATTTTTCTTTGATAAACTAAGAACCTCGGATACAAAATATATTGGGCCCTGCCTCTTAACTTGGCCCTCAAGCTTCTCCTGAACAAGTGCTGCACTTACCGCTGAGTGCGAAGCTGCCACATATAATAACAAAGGAGCCCCTGGCGTAGGTGGAGTTAATGTTGTGAGATCTATCAAATACTGCTTCAGCTCTTCGAAGGCCTTCTGCTGGACTGGTCCCCATTGAAAGACTTCGGCTGTCTTCAGCACTTCGAAGAATGGTAAGTTTCTCTCTGTTGATCTAGATATGAATCTGTTGAGAGACGCCAACCTTCCTGTCAATCTTTGAGCCCCCTTTTTTGTACTTGGTGGTTCCATTCAAAGTATTGCTTCGATTTTGCTTGGATTAGCCTCGATTCCCTTTGTTGAGACTAGGCAACCGAGAAATTTCCCCTTCTTTACTCCGAAGACACATTTTTCTGGATTCAATTTTAGACCAGCCTGTCTAAAATTAGCGAAGGTCTCCTGCAAATCAGCAATGTGGTTATCTTGCTTCGTGCTTTTTACAATGATATCATCAACATAAGTTAGCACATTCCTTCCTATCTGAGAGTGAAGGACCTTTGCTGTCATTCTGCTGAAACTTCCTCCAGCATTTTTAAGCCCCTCAGGCATCCGAAGGTAGCAATATGTCCCACTAGGGGTTATGAAGCTAGTTTTTGGTTCATCTTCCTTCTTCATCCATATTTGATGATAGCCTGAATAGCAATCCAGCAAACTCATAAGCTCTGATGAAGCTGCTGCATCAACTAAGGAATCTATCCTTGGCAATGGAAACTCGTCCTTCGGACAGGCTTTATTGAGGTCAGTAAAATCGATACACATTCTCCATTTACCATTGGCCTTCTTCACCATAACAGTGTTAGCCAACCATTCTGGGTATTTTACCTCTCTAATAACTCCAGCACTGAGGAGTCTTTTTACTTCATTTCGAGCACCTTCGGCCTTGTCTTCAGACATTTTCCGAAGCCTCTGCTTTCTGGGTCTGAAGGATGGATCAACATTGAGCGAATGCTCGATAACATCCCTGTTAACTCCACAAAGATCATTAGCTGACCAAGCAAAAACATCTTTATTGTTGAACAGAAACCTTATCAAGGTTTTCTCCTGCTCTTCGGACAATTGAGATCCCAATAGCACCTTCTGCTCTGCTATATCCTCACATAGGAGCATGGGTTTCGGCTGGTCAGCTGAAGCAGCTTTTTCCCTTCTGAACTTGTATTGCTGACAAGCTTCAGTTCCATCTATATTATGGATTGCTTTTGAGTCTGTCCAATTTCCTTCGGCCCTTCTGGCAGCTTCTTGACTTCCATGAATAGCTATGGGCCCTTGGTCCGAAGGTATCTTCATGCAAAGATAAGCTGGATGCAGAATTGCTTCGAAGGCATTAAGAGTGCCACGACCAATGATTGCATTGTAAGGGTACTCCATGTCAACAATATCAAACATAACTTGTTCAGTCCTTGTGTTGTTGATGAATCCGAAGGCCACTGACATTGAGATTTTGTCGAGTGCTACAATCTGCCTTCCTCCGAAGCCGCAGAGGGGATGTGTGGCGTCAAGAATTTTATCTTCGGGCTCTTGCATCTGTCTGAAGGCCTTAGCAAATATGATATCAGCTGCACTGCCTGTATCAACCAAAACATTGTGGACCAGAAATCCTTTGATAACACAAGAGATAACCATAGCATCATTGTGTGGGTAATCCTTGAGTTGAAGGTCCTCTTGGGAGAAGGTAATAGGAATGTGAGACCATCTTGATTTGATGAAGGGTCCTTGCACCCCGACATGCTGTACTCTTCTCTGTGCTTCCTTCTTCTGCTTCTTGTTGGCTGGTTCTGAACATGAACCTCCTGTTATCGGGAGTACCAGCTTCGGAACCGAAGCAGCTCCAGCTTGAATATTGAACGAAGCCATCAGCTCAGAAAAGTGGAAGTGAGTTCACCGGAGGTGGGCGCCAATGTTGGGGACTCGTTCTCAAATGCTATGAATTAAGAACAAGGCAACATAAAATGTTAAATGTTAATGCCCTTCGTCCGCTAAAGCATTATTTCCTTAAGGATTTAATGAACTTCGGACGAAGGTCAAAGATGGTACAATACGAAGGTTGAATCTTCGTAATTGAATTCTCAGAGATTGTATAAAATAACTCGAGATATGAAGCATTAACGACAAGTAAATTATAAATAAACAACATCATTTTCATATTATACAAACTTGATGTATTCAAATGTTAGATACATTTATACCTCTGTCTTGGCAAAGAATAATTTCCGAGTGATGCGATTACAATTGCAAGAATGCGTGAACAGTAAAGGAATACTGTTCACTATTTATAGGCACAGGACACAGCCTGTGAGGAACTACAATCATGCCCCTCATAAAAGTTTACAACACTGACTCAGACCTTTATGGACTAGAAGGTCATTCTATCTTTAAGTCGGTTCGCCCCTTCACCTTCGGATGTGTTGTGTTATCAAAACTTCGTGAATGATACCTTCGGCGTCACGTACGGGCAGCTTCAGCCGAAGCTGTCTCTTTCTGCAGGACCTTCGGCGACGAAGCATGGTCCCAACATCCAGTTTTATTGGTCAAGTTAAGTAAACTTACTTATCTCTAGAGTTCTCTCTAACCTAGTTCAAACACTTATCCTGAACTAGCCAAGTTCTTAATTCATCCTTCATCTTCACTGGATTGCTACGTGTAGGGCAGTGACCAAGTCTTCATAACCGCGAAGGTACGGTGATCCAAATCGATTATACTCAGCTGAGGATCTCCGATCACACGACATATGTAGCACTTAACCCTTGCATATGTCAACCCGCCACCGGGGTTCTTAAGACCAGATCAGGTTCACGCAAACCGAGAGCACAGATACACCACCGTCTAGCCTCTTGCTACGGAGGGTACATGCTACTCTCGCCACCGCTCCACGCCCATTTCGTGTTATCTTATTCTGGCCTTAGTCTGTCCGAGGCAAGGCTTACCCATGACGAGGCATGTGACCAGTTAAAGGGTCCCCGATCATCAAGCCTACATCGACAAGGTCCTTAATCGACTCAGACGGAGACACTACACCGAGACTCTCTTCTCGTGCAAGTCACCCGCCCGGTCTCAGCTTAATCATTTAACCCCAAAGGTTGGTACCTGGCAGAGGTACATCTTTTCCGATGTTGGACCCATCATGGCCATGATGGATCCACCATCAAGTTTTATTTTTGAAAACAACCCTCCCACTTTGCCAAACATCTTTTGTAAAACAAATCCTTTTGCTTTTCTAGAGCAATACTAAGCATAGTAAAACCTTTTTGTAAAAACAGGGTTTCAAGGAAGGTAATCAAATCCAAGGAAAGTAATGCAGGAATTGTTTAAGCAATCAACACCTATCACCTAGTGCATCAGGCAAGTGAGTAAGATTTTAAAACACAAGGGGGGTGGCAAATGCACCGGGGCTTGCCTTTGTTTATGGGTGAGTCAGGCTCAGATCCACAAATATCGAAGTAGAAACAGTTCTCAGCTTGTGTTTCCAAAGGTGGTGGTACTTGCTCTTCAGTGGCTTCCACTTCTTCCTCGTGTTCTAATCATAACCATACATATGTATAACAATGAATGCCATGTAATGCTCATGAGGGTGCAAAGATAATACAAACTTATTATCTAAGTCTTGAATACAATTTTCCTTCACGGAACTCCGAGAACTTAGGGTTTCCGGAGTCAGTAAAGGAGTTCACAGGGCAGGGGGTGTTTTGGGGTTTGGTGATCAAACAAGGTCCAAATCAACCCAATTTCTACCCAAGGCTTCCAAATAATATAAGGAGCTCATATAAAAATTTTGAGCATTTTTGGGATTACCATTTATCTTTTAAAAATCCAGAACTATTATCTTAAACTATTTTAAATACCTTAAAATTCCTAATTTAACCTAAAAATCATGAAACTATTTTTATTAAATTCTAGGGAAAATAAGAAGGCTAGGAAAATTGGTCTCACAATTTTAGGATTTTTCTACATTTTTCCAAGGATTTCTAAAGTTATTCTGAAAAAGAAAAGGAGAAAGAGTGAATAGTATTGGGCTGATTTCAGCCCAAGCAACCCAACAATGGACAGAAGTGCGCCCGCGCCAGCGCGCGCTGGTGATTTCGCAAAAAGGGCCCTGAACAAACGAATAACTCGACGCGGGGTCATTTACTATTGCGCAGAGTCACTGACAGATTGCAGATAGGTCCTTAAACTTCTATTCCTTCGCAGACCAAGGTCCACGACGGCGTTCACGCACGGTCGAAGTCCGGTGAGCCTCTGTACCGGCCGATTGGGGCAACGGCTAGGCTCTCCGAGCAATAGACATGAAATCGGGGCTACCTTGATCATTTTCCCCAACTTAATTGCGCTTATGATCAACTACGGAGCTTTGGCCACGGTGGCCGTGAACATCACGGCAATACCGTCGTGTTCCCGGCGACCAGAGGACCTCTAGCTTAATTAAATGGGTTGTCGAGCATCACAGAGCTATGAAAAGGCTTAAACGAGGGAGAGAAGAAGATGAGCTGACCGGAGTACGGCTGGTCGCGATGAGGTTGGGTTTCGGTTGGCGGAGAATGGATTTGGGGCGAATTCAAAATTCGCGAGTTCGAGTGAACAATTGCTAGCAATACGTGGTGGCTGGGTGCACGATGATGTTGTGAAGCTCACTGCGGGGTCAATTTATAGAACCCCGGGGCGGTGGCGCTGAATTTGAGCGGACAGTGCGGGCGACCGGAGATGAGGAAGAACCCTGGGCGCGGTGAATACGTGTCCAGTGGCGTGGCAGTTGCTCCGGCGATCAACGGGGAGCCGCTAAGGCTTACGGCGATGCGGTGGAAAGTGAGAGCCACGCGGCGGACAACAGCGACGGCACAACGGCGGTGAAATCCTTATCCCCGGGCGGTGAGCAAGGGGAGAAGTACCGCGGCTGGCCGGGGTGGCGTCCAGCCCACCGGCGGCGAGGATTTTTACCGAGTTATGTTTATCCGATGGCCACGGCGCACGAATCACGGCGAGCAGTGATCAACGGCGACGAACCACCGGCGACGAGCAAAGGGGGGGGGGTGAACCGTGATCTGTTTCAGTTTGGGTACTGTACCATGGCGAGCTCGTTTCAGACAGCCTAACAGTCAAGTTTGGAACCAAATTTCCTCTCAATTCCTAATGATAATCCATGTCAAGCCCTATAGCAAAATTGTAGAGTAATGTACCATCTACAATGTTGCCATATGGTGTTGCCACTGAAAATCATTGAATCATGTCTGAAATTGGGCTTGAAGTTGGTGGTAGTTCACTGTTAGTCTGAAAATTCAGACCTAATCAGCCTGACAGCCTGACTTCAAGCTTAAATATCTCTGGATTTTTCTCAACAAGTGAGCTTACAACCTTAAGCAAAGTTGTTCTCCAATAATTGGGTTATAATTTTGATGTGGTGACCTAGGGCAAAAACCCTATATTTTGAAAGATACAAGGATCCAAAGTTGAGCCAATATCACTGAAATGCAGACTTAACCAAAAAGGGTCAAGTATGGCTCTTTTGCACTTAAGTCCAAATCTCAAGTTTTGGATTGCAAATTCACATATGAGTGACCCAAATGACTTAATACACTTATTTAACTTGGTTTTTGCACTTTAGTCCAAAAGTGGACTAATTTTGCATATATGCCCCTAGGGTTTAGATTTAGGGTTTTCCCAGGGTTCTAATTGAGATTTTTGATATCCTAGGGGTATAAATGTGATTCAACTTTGTTTTTGGGGACATTTTATGACTCTTTCCCTAAAGCCTTTAGGTTTTCTCATCTTGGGTTAAGTTTTACCCCTTTGAGCCTTATTTAGGGTCAGGTTCCCTATCCAGGGTCCTATTTGCAAAACACCAAAAACAATACACTTGTTTGAAATTTTTACCTAGTGAATGCACTCTAGGTGTGTCAAACATATGCAATGCCAATGTTTATGATGTCATGCTCAAGTTTTAGTTATAGTAACACCAGGGGTGTTACACCCTCTCCTCTTGGATCTTCAACAAGTTGTTGCAAGCCTCTAGTTGGAGAATTGGTGGGAGGAGGAAGAAAGGGGTGAAGGAAGAACTCAAGGTGGTGGACTTCCAGATCGTACTTAGTGCCTTTCCCAAATCCCTGGTGAAGGCAAGTAACATAGTGATGGTTTATACGGTTCGGTTGATTTATGTGTCCTGTTCTTGATTCCTATAAATATTAAATGTGTTTATCATCGAATTCCATTTTAAGAATTGTTGTTTGAAGTTATTCATGTTCTACTATTTACATATGTTGAGGGCATTGTTCAAGCATGTTATATGTGTTGATTCTTATTTTGAGGAAGTGGAAGTATATATTTAACACATGTTAAATGGGGTGGACTCATGTTGGTGTCATGTATAGTGCATCCATCATTCTTTGCGTTGAAGTTTGTCGTGATCATATGGTCCGACCGTACCGGTACAATAAGCATCATACGTTGCCCGAGGAGGGGTATGATGCAGCTTCATATCCCTAGAGGTATGACGGCAGAAGTCATTATTGCATTTGTAGCCATGTTTAGAGCACCTAGAGGGGGGTGAATAGGTGATCCTATAAAATTCAACACTAATAGCCACACAACTTAGTTATGAAAGTTAGAATGGTTAAGTAGCTTGAAACGAGCTCTTGAGAACACAGACAATCAAGGAGAGAGCAATCACAAGAGACACGCTATTTTATCCCGTGGTTCGGCCAAGTAACACTTGCCTACTTCCACGTTGTGGCGTCCCAATGGATGAGGGTTGCACTCAACCCCTTTCAAGTGATCCAATGATCAACTTGAATACCACGGCTTTTCTTCCTTATATCCTTTTCCCGTTTGCGAGGAATCTCCACAAGTTGGAGCCTCTCGCCCTTATAATGATGATCACAAAGAAAGCACGGAGTAAGGTTGGGATGAGCAACACACACAAGACGCAAATCGCAGCACACCCACGCACACAAGAGAGAAGACTTGAGCTCAAATGACAACATAGGGAGTCCTTGACTCGAATAGAGCTCAAATCTCAAATACAATGAAACGAATGCGCGGGAACGAAGTCTGGATGCCTTAGGATGCTTAGTGAATGCTTGGTTAGCTCCTCCATGCGCCTAGGGGTCCCTTTTATAGCCCCAAGGCAGCTAGGAGCCGTTGAAGGCCAACAAGGAAGGCCATCCTTGCCTTCTGTCGAGTGGCGCACCGGACAGTCCGGTGCGCCACCGGATAGTCACTGTAGACGGTCTGGTGCCAATCTCCTTCCTTTTCTGGCGCAGACGACCGTTGCAGCGCCGGGCCGGTTAGCGCACCGGACACTGTCCGGTGCACACCAGACAGTCCGGTGCCCCCCGCCGACCGTTGGAGCTGCCATGCGTCGCGCAAAGATTGTGCGGCTGACCGTTGGCACAAACGACCGTTGGCTCACCGGACAGTCCGGTGAATTTTAGTCGTACGCCGCTGATCCTCTTCCCGAGAGCGACGAGCTTGCCACGGATGACTCACTGGACAGTCCGGTACACCATCGGACAGTCCGGTGAATTATAGCCGTACACCGCCGTCGAGTCCCGAGAGCGGCCTGTTCACGCGGACTAGCCTGGCGCACCGGACACTGTCTGGTGCACCACCGGACAGTCCGGTGTGCCAGGCCGAGCTGTACTTTAGCTGCACACAGCCAAGTCTTGCAATTCTTTCTTTTCCTGTTCCTAGCACTTAGACAAAATATGTTAGTACTCAAAACAATGTACTAAGTCTAGAAACATACCTCATGTCTTGATTTGCACTTTTCTCTTCATTTAGCACATAAGAACTCAATTACATGTGTTGGGCACTTAATCACCAAAACATAATAGAAATTGCCCAAGGGCACATTTCCCTTTCAATCTCCCCCTTTTTGGTGATTTATGCCAACACATTCAAAAGCAACCAAAAGAAGTGCAACATCAATGCAATTGAGAACAATAATTGTCTTTGCACAAGTTTTGACATATTTGGATCATTCTTTGCCACCACTTGGTTTGTTTTTGCAAATCAAATTCATTTTCCTATCTCTAAGTCAAACTCACTTGTTTGGGCACAAAGAGAGATAATCCAAGAGTGAAAATGATCAAGAGCCAAAAACTCCCCTTTTTCCCATAATCAAAATTCTCCCTCATAAGAGACCAAATTTTGTAATTAGAGTATTTTGGCAAGTCAAAAGCTCTAACTCTATTGTTTTCAAAATTCACAAGTGGTAGCTGATCCATTTGCTTGCTTTGGCCTTAATTTCTCCCCCTTTAGCATTAAGCACCAAAACGGGATTATTCTTGGCCCTTTAACCCCATTGCCTCACCAAAAATGTCAATTAAGAGCAAAAGGGCAATAAGAGCATACGAATGAACTTGTAATTAAGTACACTAATACCGGAGTGCAGTGGAAGTCTTTGCATGGTCCAAGTTCACCTTTCCCTTTCAATCCACCTTTGAGACTACATCAAGTATACTCAAACAAATGGATTAGTCTCAAAGTTGTAGCACATCTCCCCCTAAATATGTGCATCACTCACACATGGACTTGTGAGGTCCGGGGATCCCTTGCACAACTTGAGCACCATAAATAAGCAACAAATTGCATAAAGTAACATGATCAAAGGCATAGAACACATGTATGCTATAGATCAATCCAAGTTACGCGAATCTAAGACATTTAGCTCACTACGCAACCTGCAAAAGGTTTTCTCATCCAACGGCTTGGTAAAGATATCGGCTAGCTGGTTCTCGGTGCTAATATGGTACACTTCGATATCTCCCTTTTGTTGGTGGTCTCTCAGAAAGTGATGTCGGATGTCTATGTGCTTAGTGCGGCTGTGTTCAACAGGATTATCCGCCATGCGGATTTCACTCTCATTGTCACATTGGAGTGGGACTTTGCTCAGATTGTAGCCAAAGTCCCTGAGGGTTTGCCTCATCCAAAGTAGTTGCGCGCAACACTGTCCTGCGGCAACATACTCGGCCTCAGCGGTGGATAGGACAACGGATGTTTGTTTCTTTGAACTCCAAGACACCAGGGACCTTCCTAGGAATTGGCACGTCCCTGATGTACTCTTCCTATCAACATTGCATCCAGCATAATCGGAGTCTGGATATCCAATTAAGTCAAAGGTAGACCCCTTTGGATACCAGATCCCGAAGTAAGGCGTAGCAACTAAATATCTAAGAATTCGCTTAACAGCCACAAGGTGACATTCCTTGGGGTCAGATTGAAATCTAGCACACATGCATACACTAAGCATAATGTCAGGTCTACTAGCACATAAATAAAGCAAGGAACCTATCATAGACTGGTATGCCTTTCGATCAACGGACTTACCTCCTTTGTTGAGGTCGACATGCCCATCGGTTCCCATTGGTGTCTTTGCAGGCTTTGCGTCCTTCATCCCAAACCTCTTGAGAAGGTCTTGAGTGTACTTCGTTTGGGAGAGGAAGGTGCCATCCTTGAGTTGCTTCACTTGGAACCCAAGGAAGTAGGTCAACTCGCCCATCATCGACATCTTAAACTTTTGAGTCATCACCCTGCTAAACTCCTCACAAGACTTTTGGTTAGTAGAACCAACTATTATGTCATCAACATAAATTTGGCACACAAAAAGGTCACCATGACAAGTCTTAGTGAAAAGAGTGGGATCGGCTTTCCCAACCTTGAAAGCATTAGCAATTAAGAAATCTCTAAGACATTCATACCACACTCTTGGGGCTTGCTTAAGTCCATAGAGCGCCTTAGAGAGCTTACACACATGGTCGGGGTACCTGTCATCCTCAAAGCTAGGGGGTTGTTCCACATATACCTCCTCCTTGATTGGCCCATTGAGGAAAGCGCTCTTTACATCCATTTGAAACAACCTGAAAGAGTGGTGAGCGGCATAGGCTAATAATATTCGAATTGACTCTAGCCTAGCCATAGGAGCAAAAGTCTCCTCGAAACCCAAACTTGCGACTTGGGCATAGCCTTTTGCCACAAGTCGAGCCTTGTTTCTTGTCACCACCCCGTGCTCGTCTTGCTTATTGCGGAACACCCACTTGGTTCCCACAACGTTTTGCTTTGGACGTGGCACCAGGCTCCAAACTTCATTCCTCTTGAAGTTGTTGAGCTCTTCCTGCATGGCCAACACCTAGTCCAGATCCTGCAAGGCCTCTTCTACCCTGAGAGGCTCAATGGAAGAGACAAACGAGTAATGCTCACAAAAATTAGCTAGACGTGAGCGAGTTGTTACTCCCTTGCTTATGTCACCCAGTATCTCATCAACGGGGTGATGTCGTTGGATCGTCGCTCGGACTTGAGTTGGAGGGGCCCGTGGTGCTTCTTCCTCCATAACTTGTTTTTCTTGTGCTCCCCTTGATTACACGCTTCTTCTTGAGGAACCTGTCCATCATCTTGAGTTGGAGGATGCACCATTGTTGAGGAAGAAGGTTGATCTTGCTCTTATTGTTCTAGTGGTCGCACATCACCTATTGCCATCGTGCGCATTGCGGCCGTTGGAACATCATCTTCATCTACATTATCAAGATCAACTTTCTCTCTTGGAGAGCCATTAGTCTCATCAAATACAACGTTGCTAGAGACTTCAACCAAACCTGATGATTTGTTGAAGACTCTATACGCCCTTGTATTTGAGTCATACCCTAGTAAAAACCCTTCTACTGCCTTGGGAGCAAATTTAAAATTTCTACCTTTCTTCACTAGAATGTAACATTTGCTCCCAAATACACGAAAGTATGAGACATTGGGTTTGTTACCGATAAGGAGTTCATACAAGGTTTTCTTGAGAAGGCGATGTAGGTAGAGCCGGTTTATGGCGTGGCAAGCTGTATTCACAGCTTCCGACCAAAACCGCTCGGGCGTCTTGAACTCTCCAAGCATCGTCCTCGCCATGTCGATGAGCGTTCTGTTCTTCCTCTCTACCACACCGTTTTGCTATGGTGTGTAGGGAGCGGAGAACTCGTGCTTGACGCCTTCCTCCTCAAGATACTCCTCCACTTGCAGATTCTTGAACTCGGACCCGTTGTTGCTTCTTATCTTTTTCACCTTGAGCTCAAATTCGTTTTGAGCCCTCCTTAAAAAGCGCTTTAGGGTCCCTTAGGTTTCTGATTTATCCTACAAAAAGAACACCCAAGTGAAGCGAGAAAAATTATCAACAATTACTAGACCATACTTACTTCCCCCGATGCTAAGGTAGGTGACGGGTCCGAAGAGGTCCATATGTAGTAGCTCCAGTGGTCTTGATGTTGTCATCACATTCTTGTTGTGATGAGTGCTCCCCACTTGTTTTCCTGCCTGACAAGCTGCACAAGGTCTATCTTTCTCGAAACAAACATTTGTTAGTCCTAACACATGTTCTCCCTTTAGAAGTTTATGAAGGTTCTTCATCCCAACATGTGCTAGACGGTGATGCCACAGCCAGCCCATGCTAGTCTTAGCTATTAAGCATGCATCTAGATCGGCCTCCTCTTTTGAAAAATCAACTAAGTAGAGTTTGCCGTCTAATACACCCTTAAATGCTAATAAACCATCACTCCTTCTAAAGACAGAAACATCAACATTTGTAAACAAACAATTGTAGCCCATGTGGCACAATTGACTTACAGACAGGAGATTGTAACCAAGCGACTCTACTAGAAATATGTTTGAAATGGAGTGCTCATTGGTGATGGCTATCTTGCCCAAGCCTTTGACCTTGCCTTGGTTCCCATCTCCAAAGATGATCGTATCCTGGGAATCCTTGTTCTTGACGTAGGAGGTGAACATCTTCTTCTCCCCCGTCATGTGGTTTGTGCATCCGCTGTCGATAATCCAGCTTGAGCCCCTGGATGCATAAACCTACAAGGCAATTTACACTTGGGTTTTAGGTACCCAACTCTTGTTGGGTCCTACAAGGTTAGTCACAATAGCCTTTGGAACCCAAATACAAGTCTTGTCTCCCTTGCATTTGGATCCCAACTTTCTAGCAACTATTTTTTCATTCTTACATAAGAGCGCAAATGAAGTATTACAAGCATGGTAAATAGTAGAAGGTTCATTACATACTCTCCTAGGCACATGACGCACAACATGACTTCTCCTAGGCCTACTTCTATCATACACAAAAGTAGAGCTAGAGGCAAACATAGCATGTGAATCAAAGGCATTATGATCATAACTCCTATGAGCATTCCTAGGATATTTATTATACATAAAAGCATGATTCTTTTGAATACTACTAGCCATAGGGTCCTTCCCTTTCTCCTTGGCGAGAATGGGAGCCTTTTGGCTTGTTAAGTTCTTGGCTTCCTTTCCAAAACCAAGTCCATCCTTAATTGAGGGGTGTCTACCAATTGTGTAGGCATCCCTAGCAAACTTTAATTTATCAAAATCAATCTTGCAAGTCTTAAGTTGAGCATTAAGACTTGCCACCTCATCATTTAATTTAGAAATGGACGCTAGATGATCATCACAAGCATCAATATCAATATCCTTGCATCTATTGCAAATAACTACATGTTCTACAGAAGATCTAGTAATATTATCTTCCTCTAGCTTAGCATTTAGATCATCATTCAAAATCTTTAAACTAGAGATTGATTCATGGCACATATACAATTCAGAGGATAACATTTCATTTCTCTTAATTTCTAGAGCAAGTGATTTTTGAACGCTAACAAATTTATCATGCTCTTCATACAAAATATCCTCTTGTTTTTCTAAAAGTCTATCCTTTTCATTTAAAGCATCAATTAGTTCATTAATCTTTTCTACTTTAGCTCTATCTAATCCTTTAAATAGACTAGAGTAATCTACTTCATCATCGAAGGAATCCTCATCACTAGAAGTAGAGTACTTAGGGGAATCTCGAACACTCACCTTCTTCTCCTTGGCCATGAGGCAAGTGTGGCGTTCGTTGGGGAAGAGCGAAGACTTGTTGAAGGCCGAGGCTGCCAGTCCTTCATCGTCGGAGTCAGATGAAGAGCAGTCTGAATCCCATTCTTTTCCAACGTGCGCCTCGCCCTTCGCCTTCTTGTAAGCCTTCTTCTTCTCCCTCTTCCCATGCTTTTCTTGTTCTTGGTCATTATCATTATCGGGGCATTGCGCTATAAAATGACCAGTCTTACCGCATTTAAAACAGGAGTGCTTTCCCTTTGCTTTGTTCTTGTTGGGGTACTCCTTGCGTCCTTGTAGTGCGGTCTTAAAGCGCTTGATGATTAGGGCCATCTCATCTTCATTTAGCTCGGCAGCCTCAACTTGTGCCACCTTGCTTGGTAGCGCCTCCTTGCTGCTTGTTGCTTTGAGAGCAACGGGTTGAGGCTCGTAGACGGGTAGAGGGCCATTAAGAGCATCATCCACGTATCGCGCTTCCTTTACCATCATAAGCCCGCTCACGAATTTTCCGAGTATCTCCTCGGGCGTCATTTTGGTGTACCTAGGATTTTCACGAATGAGGTTTACAAGATGGGGGTTAATTACCGTGAATGACCTTAGCATAAGTCGGACGACGTCGTGGTCCGTCCATCTTGTGCTTCTATAGCTTCTAATCTTGTTGACCAGGGTCTTGAGCCTGTTGTAGGTTTGCGTTGGCTCCTCCCCTGATCATCGCAAATCTCCCTAGCTCTCCTTCCACCAACTCCATTTTGGTGATCATGGTGACGTCGTTTCCCTCATGAGATATCTTGAGGGTGTCCCAGATTTGCTTGGCATTGTCCAAGCCGCTCACCTTGTTGTATTCATCCCTGCACAAAGAAGCTAGCAAAACAGTGGTAGCTTGTGCATTCTTATGAATTTGCTCATTAATATACACAGGGTTATCCGTACTATCAAAATGCATTCCATTTTCAACTATCTCTCAAATACTAGGATGGAGAGAAAATAAGTGACTACGCATTTTGTGACTCCAAAAAGAGTAGTCTTATCCATCAAAGTGTGGAGGTTTACCAAGTGGAATTGATAACAAATGAGCATTAGAATTGAATGGAATACGTGAATAATCAAATGAATAGTTTTGATTAACCGGTTTCTTTTTAGACGAGTCATCGTCGTCGTCGTCTCTTGGTGAAGAGGAAGATTCATCGCTGTCGTAGTAGACGATCTTCTTGATGCGCCTCTTCTTCTTCCCATCCTTCTTCTTGTGACTCGAGCCAGAGTCAGTGGGCTTGTCATCTCTTGGCTCATTGAAGATGGACTCCTTCTCATTATCGTTGACCACCATTCCCTTTCCCTTAGGATCCATCTCTTCGGGCGATTAGTCCCTTACGTGAAGAGAATGGCTCTGATACCAATTGAAAGCACCTAGAGGGGGGTGAATAGGTGATCCTATAAAATTCAACACTAATAGCCACATAACTTAGTTATGAAAGTTAGAATGGCTAAGTAGCTTGAAATGAGCTCTTGAGAACATAGATAATTAAGGAGAGAGCAATCACAAGAGACATGCTATTTTATCTCATGGTTCGGCCAAGTAACACTTGCCTACTTCCACGTTGTGGCGTCCCAATGGACGAGGGTTGCACTCAACCCCTTTCAAGTGATCCAATGATCAACTTGAATACCACGACTTTTCTTCCTTATATCCTTTTTCCCGTTTGCGAGGAATCTCCACAAGTTGGAGCCTCTCGCCCTTACAATGATGATCACAAAGAAAGCATGGAGTAAGGTTGGGATGAGCAACACACACAAGACGCAAACCGCAGCACACCCACGCACACAAGAGAGAAGACTTGAGCTCAAATGACAACGCAAGGAGTCCTTGACTCAAATAGAGCTCAAATCTCAAACACAACGAAACGAATGCGCGGGAACAAAGTCTGGATGCCTTAGGATGCTTAGTGAATGCTTGGTTAGCTCCTCCATGCGCCTAGGGATCCCTTTTATAGCCCCAAGGCAGCTAGGATCCGTTGGAGGCCAACAAAGAAGGCCATCCTTGCTTTCTGTCGAGTGGCGCACCGGACAGTCCGGTGCGCCACCGGACAGTCACTGTAGACGGTCCGGTGCCGATCTCCTTCCTTTTCTAGCGCAAACGACCGTTGCAGCGACGGGCCGGTTGGCGCACCGGACACTGTCCGGTGCACACCGGATAGTCCGGTGCCCCCCACCGACCGTTGGAGCTGCCACACGTCACGCGAAGATTGCGCGGCCGACCGTTGGTGCAGATGACCGTTGGCTCACCGGACAGTCCAGTGCACCACCGGACAGTCCAGTGAATTTTAGCCGTACGCCGCTGATCCTCTTCCCGAGAGCAACGAGCTCGCCGCGGACGACTCATCGGACAGTCCGGTGCACCATTGGATACTCCGGTGAATTATAGTTGTACACCGCCGTCGAGTCCCGAGAGCGGCCTGTTCACGCGGACTAGCCTGGCGCACCGGACACTGTCCGGTGCACCACCGGACAGTCTGATGTGCCAGGCCGAGCTGGACTTTGGCTGCACACAGCCAAGTCTTGCAATTCTTTCTTTTCCTATTCCTAGCACTTAGACAAAATATGTTAGTACTCAAAACAATGTATTAAGTCTAGAAACATACCTCATGTCTTGATTTGCACTTTTCTCTTCATTTAGCACATAAGAACTCAATTACATGTGTTGGGCACTTAATCACCAAAACATAATAGAAATTGCCCAAGGGCACATTTCCCTTTCACATGTGCACTCATGGGGGAAAATGTGGAACCTGTCATGGTTATGTTTATTTTGTGGATCTCCTAATCTTATGGTTTTGGAACTGGGTATTTGGTACTTGTATACTTGCTGCACTTTAATATTTAAGAAGGGAGTTGAGGACTCCATGGTTGGTAAAACACAGTTCGTTTACGTTGTCCAATTGTTGCTTTATCATTTTACTTATTGAGATGTGTCATCTCACTCTTGCATTATTTGATGCAGGCACTTCAACTTTGCTTGGGGAAAGGAGGGAAGTAGCAGCATGATCACTACATCTCTAAACAAATATACCACTGCTAGAAATGATTTTAACCAGGGGTTTCGGGTCAAGGATGTCGGTTATTTTGAAATAGTGTGTGCCAGTGGTCTTTTATGTTCTAGTCTTTATGGTGGTCGTACTTTTCGTTAGCTGAATTAATTTTGTCCTGAATGTTTATTTCTTCTCTTGCATCATGATTATACACTGTGGATTACCTTTCTTTTGCGTCATGATTATACGCTGTAGATTACCTTTCTTTTGCATCATGAATAAACACTGTGGTTTCCTCGTTATGCAACTTTCAAGGGAGGTGCTGTCGAATTTTTCTTTCTGTCTCCATCCTTTTATACTTTCTAATTTGTGGGAAGGGTATTTGGTGACACCCATTGTGTTTGGGAGCAATGGGGTGTTACATCTAGGGTCTTCAAACCCGAAAGGTTGCTCAACATATACAAGTTCATTAATGAAGCCATTTAAAATGGCACCTTGATCAATCAGTTAATGTTATTGTTGGATCCATATGGAAGATAGAGGTTAGGAGCATGCGTGACCCCTGGTTGCACACCTAATTGGCTCCAACACGATCCACGGTCCAACAGCTCAACAGACGAAGTTGAGTTAAAATCACTGTTTGTTTCTGTTCGATTCCCGTTGACTCCGGATGAATTTTAAGATGGTTCTAGTTGGGTTGAAAAACTTATATCCTTATCTTTCCATACATAAAAACCCAACCTAATTGGAGTTCAGATGCATCCTAGGTGTTTGTTTTAGTGCAGACTGGTCGTAGACTCCAAGGTGGAGACGAAGTTGAGTTGGACTTGGCTTTCTCTTGTTGTGAACGTCCTAGCTTCTCATCCTTGACATATTGACATTTCCCAAGTCCTTGATGGTCCTCCCATAAGTTTATAATCATAAAAACATCCATGGCACAACCCGTAAGCTCTAAAATACAATTGATTAGGTAAGAACGAACCTAGATATTTAGTTGTTGTGCACGTGCTCGTGTTGTCGGCCCATGCATTATTTGTATGGGAGAGATGTTCTCATCACCCTTCCCCACTTTAATTGTAGTCATCCTAGACTCGGACGGTGGGCAAGGGGGTGGCCAAGCAACCCTAAGAAAAGGCCATTAGGACCCAAAACAGGTGTTGCTGATTCATGGCAGATTCTAGAGGTCATCTTGTTATGATGATTCCCATCAACTCCAACCATATTTTGACGTGGGACCAGTTGGGCTGGAAAGCTTGTCTCCTTGGCTGGCCAACGGTATCTAGACCATCGAAAACAGAGTCTGTATGTGGCATGGGTGTCCGTTTTCATGAGATCCACTCCTGTAGTCCAAACCATATTCACGAATAAACTGGACTTCAACTCCTCTTGAGCTTGGGACTATGATTGATTGGGCATTGACCATATAGTTGATATACATGTACTTATCAATTAGTCTCATCAAACTCCACATCATATGTTTCTTACACCAAGCCAGTGGCATGGTTGAATACTCGATATGCTTTGGATTTTGATGAATAACCAAGTAAGAAACCAATGTCACATCTTCTTTGAAACTTCCCTAGGTGATGACATTTCTTGTACATGTAGCATTTGCATCCAAACACCTAGATTAATGAGACATCTAACTTTTTCCCATTTAGAAGTTCATAGGGGGTCTTCTCAAGTAACTAGTGAGGAAACAACCTAGTTAGGATGGAAATATTATCTCGTTATCTTTCCATTCATATAAAGCCCAACCTAATCGTAGTTTGGATGCATCCTGGGCGTCTGCTTTAGTGTAGACTGGTCCTGGAATCCAAGGTGGAGATGAAGTTGAGTCGGACTTGGCTTTCTCTTGTTGTGAACGTCCTAGCTTCTCCTCCTTGACATCTTGTCCTTTCTCAAGTCCTTGTTGGTCCTCTCCAAGGTTCTTAATCATCAAAACGTCTATGGCACCAAGCGTAAGCTCTAAAACACAATTGAATAGATTAGAATGCACCTAGAGATTTAGCTGTCGTGCACATGCTCGTGTTGTTGGTCCATGCATTATTTTGTATGGGAGTGATGTCCTCATCACTTCCCATTTTCAACTTTCCCGGAGTTGGAAATGAAGCGCTTCAGGAGTTTGCAATCCTAGAGCTTTTGGAGGACGGGGAAGCCATGGTTCTAGCACGACGATTCCATCAGCTTCTAAAATATGTCGCTATCGTTTTTCGCTAGTGGCCTAGGTGACCGATCCACGGTGGCGACTTCTTCTTCATCGCACCAAGGACGATGGTTCCTCTAGTGCTTGTCTGACTGTTCCCGATGCTTGCTCTTCTCGACCCTGGGCTCGCCGGTGTCGTACGGGCTTTTTCCCTTGTGAAAAATGCCTCCGCTGCATCTTCTCCATCGACGAACTTGGTCGCTATGTCGAGCAAGTTGGCTGTTGTTCTTGGTCTCCCTCACCCAAGCTCGTGGATGGGTGCTTCGTTGGTAGTGTCATAGGTGAAGGCGCTCACCATGTCGGCATCTGTGGCGTCGGGGAGTTCGTTTCTCTTTTGAGAAAGCCTCCGGATGTAATCTTGGAGGCTTTCTCCACTCTTCTAGGTGCACCTTTTGAGGTCATAGGAGCTTCCTAGGTGCTTGTAGGTGCCCTGAAAGTTTCCGACAAAGGCCTTCTGGCGGTCGACCCAGTTATGGATGGTGTCGGCTAGCAGATGTTTGAGCCAAGCCCTCGTCCTCTCTGCAAGGTGGATGGGGAGGAACTTGATGATGAAGTGGTCATCCCTGATTTCTGCCATGCAGCGAGCGAGGTGGTAATATTCCAACCATACATCGGGGTTTGAAGACCCATCGTACTTGGAAATGTTGGTCGGTGTCCTTACCTTCACAGGGAATAGTGCCTTGCGGATCGCGCATTCGAAGGCGCGTGGCCTCGGCCTGAGTGGGCTAGGGATTCTCTTGTGCCTCCTTTCATGCGACTGCTCAACTTCCTCCTGCTCCTGACACTGATTGTCGATGATGTGTCGGGTGTTGCGTATGCCCCCAAGGTGATCCTTCAAAGGAATGTGCGCCCTCATGGATTGGGAGGCTTGTGCCCCCCTGCTCCAGGATAAGGCCGTTTGTGGGTCATAACTTTCTGTGCCGAGGGGCATCTGCTGATCAATTTTGGCTTGCTGCACAACAGCTCTCTTCGCTAGGTTGCGGAGGTTTCGATACATCGCCTTCGCCTCTGGTTCGTTAGGCTTGGGGATGGACCGAAGCATCATGGCTATTGCTACCATGTTTTGTCTGGGGTTGAGGAAGTATTGTGCCTTGTCATTGTCTTGGCAAGTTGGTCATGAATCCTCTTCGCCCAGGGCCATTCGACCTCAAGGTGTTTCTGCTCGATGTCGTTGTAAACTCGATCGAGCTTACAACAAGGGCGTCAAGCTCTTCTTGCTGCTGACGGGGGTGGCCTCACGGGCAAGGATGCCAGCCTAGCGCTAATGCTAATATTCTTACTCATTGGGGGACTCATTTCCCCCCTGACATTGTTGTTTTGTGGTGGCGTTGCCACGAAATAGGCCCTTTCCGGCACTTCGCTGGCATCAGAGTTGGCCCCAGTCGTGGCTCGAATTGTCCTCGAGCAAGTCGAGGATGGATGTTGGTTGGTGACCGATGATAGCCACCAGAGTTGAAGGTGAGGCTCTCAGCGCCTTCTTCTTGATGGCATCGGTGTGCCTGTGAGGCGCCGTTTTAAGATTGTGGCACGCCTCTTAAGGCACCACTTCTCCACCTTGCTCCTGGTGGATCATGTGGGTCGTGTGCCCATGGTGACAGGCACATCATGGCTGGCAAGGCGGAGCTCACCGGTGGCGGTGGCGAGGAAGTCAAGGATGTCGAACATGATGTGGCTCCATGGCGTGGAAGTTTCGCGCTAGCGAATGTTTATTGGCACGCTAAGAGTTCTCCTACCTGGCGTGCCAACTGTTGTAGTTTTGGAAACTAGGGGACAATAAGATTTGTGTTTGGAGGGGATGTTAGCGTGGACTCACTCCGAATGGTGAGCCACAAGGACTCAAACGATGGGATCGAGATAGTGGATTATATTCGTTTAGGCTTTCACCCTAGTCCAGTTCAGTGTTGATCGTAGTATTACATGGGGTCGTTGTGACATAACCTCCCAAGATATTAGGCCCACCTACAGTTGTCCTTGTCCCAAGGACCTTAGATAGTCATGTAGATGCACCCAATAGCTCGACGGGACCTGATTCCTGCATCTTCAACATCTCCCAAGAGTGTAAATCCCATTTCACAGACATTACACATAATCGGAGTAAAAGCAGAAAGGGTTACAATAACTTAATTTACATTAACATGTTAAGGTAACAATATAGAAAGAGTGATTATTACAATATAAGGGTCTGATTGCTTCTACTTATTACATCATGGGAAGGTAGATACCTTCCATAAGTTCGTACTTAGTTTTCATCCTTCTACTTAGGGACGATCTTGGAACAGAAGCAACAAAACTCTATAGTCTCTTCAGCTACAATAACATGGATTCGAAAACCCTGAGTACGAAGTGTACTTTCGCAAGTCTTACCCGACTAAAGAAAAGACTCTCAAGGATATGCTGGCCTTTAGGAGTCAAGGTATGGTTTAGCAAGAACCAATGACCCAGTTTGCAAAAGCTTACTAGAGTTGGTCCTTATAATTTCTTTTTACTTGTCAAGTTAAGTAATTTCCTAAATCTAGATTCCTTTCCTAATCTAGATCAAACACTTGGCCTACACTAGCCATCTTTTATCAAACTTTGAATTTACTTGTCACTACGGTGTAGGGCAGTGACCAAGTCTTCATGTCCGAGAAGTAACGGCGATCCGAATCGATTAATACCCATCTGGGGATCTCCAACCACACGATATATGTAGCACTTAACCCTTGCATATGTCAACTTGCACCCAAGTTTCTCAAGATCAGAACGGGTTCTCGCTACCCGAGAGTATAGTTACTCCATCATCTAGCCTATTGCCACGAAGGGTACACGCTACTCTCACCATCTCCCATGCCCAGTGCGGGCGAGCTGTTCTGGTATTGGTCCATCCGAGAGAAAGCTTACCCATGATGAGGCATGTGGCCAGTTAAAAGGTCCTCGATCATCAAGCCTACATCGGCTCGGTCCTTAAACAACTCCGACGAAGACACTACACCGAGACTCCCTTCTCGTGCAAGTCACCCGCCCGGTCTCATATTATCATTTATACCCCAAAGCTTGGTACCAGGCAGAGGTACTCTTTTCAGATGTTGAACCATCATAAGTTTTTCTTTGTAAAAATTCCCCTTCCAATGTGAAGCATCACCTTTTTAAAACAAAACATTTTGTTTTCTAAGCAAGGCTAAGCATCATTAAAACTTGTTTGAATAAGTCAGGTAACAAGGAATGGTACTCAATTTCTCAGGGAAGGAAATGCATCAATAGTCTATCACACAATTCCTATTACCCAATGCAGCAGTCAAGGGTGATAAAACTTTAAAATACAAGGAAAGGTTAATGCACCGGGGCTTGCCTTGTGTGGTAGGAGTAGCTGCTTCTTCGCCACAGATGTCAAAGTAAAAATTGTTCCACAAGAGGATTCTCGGTCGGAGGAACAAATTCTTCTTCTATTATAAAATCTTCTTCATGTTCTACATGCAATAATACATATATAGATTCTTATGTTATGACATGGATATGCAATTTTGTAAACCAGAATTAGAAACACCCTCTTGAATACAACTTTCCTTCACGGAGTCTATTATCCATAAGGGCTTCCTGGCTAGATAATCATTTAAGATTAACTTAACTAATCTTCTTAGGCTAACAAGTGGTAGCAATTTTACTATTTCCAATTTTACTTGCAAAACTAGCCCCTAAACTCAATTTGTATTAAAAGGATTTAATTCTTTGGGGGCTATTATTGATTCCCTGGTCAAACAGTATCCAAACAAGTTCAAACTTCACTCAAGGGCTAGAAAAAACATACGAAGTGTACCCAAAAAAATTCATGATTTTTGAATCTCCTAATATATTTCTAAAATTCTAATAAGCTTTGCATAAGTATCTTTACATGCTATATAATTTATTATTTGTAACAAAAATCTTGGAACTATTTTTATTAAATACTACCCGAATTTATAGGTCTAACAAAATTGGTCATACTTTTACCATTTTCTGCTATTTTTATTGATTTTACTAATTGCCAGTAAAAGGAAAATGGGAAAATATGAATAGGATTAGGCCGAAATCGGTCTGAGTCGGCCCAGTATGTCCAGAAACCGGGTCCTGTGTCCGAAGCCCGCGCTCGCGAGCATGATTTACACTGAGACCCTTGCGATTCAGATAACCAGGAACCAACCCCGAGCTCTATTCACATGTCTCACTTACACATGCAACGACTACTGTGCAAGCAGTACTTCTGTGCAAGCGTGCAAGCAAATCATCTGATCCGTTAGAACGTGATCCAACCATAGATCACATTTAACACTTAAACCCTTCCACCACCAGCTCAATAATCTTTATAAAAAAACCCCTAACAAACCATGGTTGTATCTGTGGTTGGATCGTAATCTAACAGATCAGATGGTTTGCTTGCACGCTTGCACAGAAGGACTGCTTGCACAGCAGTCGTTGCCACGCTTCTTTCCTCCTTCGCAATCCCGAGACCCCGACAAGACACCGGTCGAACACCTAGCTAAAGCTACCCGGAGATGCTGTCGGCGACCTCCTCTCGAGGTAGCGAGCACTCAAGCCCTATTTCCGAGCCTAACCAACCCCTACCCCAAGGATAGTTGATCCCCATTGGTCCACGGTCTTGGTTGCTCACGTCCATGGCGGGCACCGAGGATTGCCGAGCTCGGTCCCGGAGTTTGGATATGGTAGAGTTCAAATTGGGGGCAGGGAAAGCATCACAAGCACGCCTAGACTCGGGAACGGCGGAAGAGACAACCGGAGGAAAGCCTGAGTTGGCTGTCCATGTTGCGGCGGTCTATGGCAGTGCACGATAGAACACTCAACAACCTTGCTACTTCAGCCAGCCTGACCGAGCTACTTCAATGGATCTTTACTTCACCAATCGTAAAGCAACTCTCCACTTGATCCTAGACAAAGTTGTACCCGATACAACACTTAACAACCTTGCTATAATATTCACCATGCAAAACCGCATGGATCAAGCACAGCACGATGCCAATTTGGCTCCATGTCACTGAAACACAGTTTCAGTTTTTACATCTGATCTGAACTTCCCTTTGGCCCTAACTCGACTGACAGAGTCACTTTGAGGCATGTTTACTCCATTTTCCAATCAACAACATACCCACCTCACTTTAGCAAAGTTTCACTCCTATGTATAGTATTCAACTTTATCACAGCGACTCTGGTGTTAACCTCACTGGATTATCCACAATTGAGCTTCAAAGTTGGAGAAATGTCACTGAATTCACAGTTTTAGAACTGCTCTAATCTGACAGCCCGAGTTTGGGGTGTTTTACACTAGGTTCCACATGGTTTTAGGGCTAGGTCCCTTACTCAAATTTATACTTCTATAGTAGCCCTACAACTTTTTTATAGTGACTTATAGCAAAACCCTTTTGGATTAAGTGATGCAAGAGTCCCAAGTTGGCTCAATAACACTGTTTTTTTAGAATTCCAATCGTTGAGCACTTGTGAGTTTTTGCACTTTACCCCAAATTGCTCCACAAAACATGAAAATCTTCAAATACAAAAGTTGCTTAGTTTTTGTTACTCTACCGCATTGATATATATATAGATAGATTGTATATTAGGAGCCCTGGGCTTCCAATAACTAGAGGAAGCCTAGGCTAGACAGTGCAATCCGGTCGAGCCGGACTAGGTCCAGACGTCTATAAAAGAAAATCCGTAGTGCTAGGGATCAGCTTTTCACATCCCATCTCGATTCATTAGCGACGGCGGTTGCCCGATAGCGCGCGCGGCGGTGGACTTCCGGCCAGTAGCTGCGGTGGCCGCGGCTCCCCGACCTCGACATGCGGTGGCTCCAGATCTAGAGGGCGAGCGACGGCAGTGCCGTTGTGCGATGCGGCGGTTCCCACTTCCCAGGCCGGTGGCCGCAACTCCATTACCTCGACGCGCGGTGGCGGAGGTTCCTCGATCCGGAGTAGTGGCGGTGGTTCCCAGGTCGTCGGCGGCGGCTCCCCTATCCAGAGGGCGAGCGGCGGCGGGGCCCATGTGCGGGCAAGCGGCGGCGTTTCCGAAGCCCCAAGGAGGCGACACTTCCAAGGCCGGCCAGCAAGCGACGCCCGTCGACGTGCGAGTAGCGACGGCGACGCATGAGGCGCAATGTTCGAGCGAGCGGCGTCACGGAAGGCGCGAGATGCGCGCAGCGATGATCGCGCGTGACATCCTCCCATCCGGAGCAGTTTTCTTTTCGATTATTGTGTTTTATGCCTACCACATGTATTATTTACGCTAAAAACTGTATGATTTTATGCTTGAACACGGAGTTCGTATATCGGTTTACTGCATGCATATTGGAAAGGCAATTCCTTGATTTATGTTGTTCGTAATTTGCGCGCATGCAATGGAAACTCCCACGATTTTATCATAATTTTTAGATCTGTATAAAAATAGAAACAGCATGCATGCGGCTGCCATGTTTTTCGGATCTGTCATAAAAATAGGATCGTAATAACAACCTACTAGAGCTATCAACCTCTCATTGACTCGATATTTACACTTATAATTGAGGAATTTTATGCTCAAAACTTAAGGTTTTTACACTTCACCCGGAGATGCGTCCACCAGTGAACAACATGCCAGATTTTTTATGCAGTGTAAGAAATTACATAAATACCTACACCGTATAATATAATTTGTTTCAGTATACATCATAAACTAGTTCTAATGCGTTTAGCTGCATGGCTGTTGGAGGGATCCTATATTTATGAAGGAAATAAAACATTAAATGCGATTTTTTGTTTCTATACATGCAATTCATTTCCTTTCATTGCATATTCTTTTCATCATAAATTCGTGTGCATGCAGCTGGTAACAGATTTTTATGCAGTATACCGAATTGCATAATTATCTAAACAGTGTAGCATATTTAGTATCAGTATATATCATAAAATGGTCATTACGAGTCTAGCCGCATGGTTGTTGCAGCGATCCTAAATTTATAGAGGAAATAAAGCATTTAAAATAAAAACTGTCACACATATCTTTTCTAAAGTTATGCGCATGCAAGGGAACGTGTTTGACTCATGCATGCATTTTGCCATAACTTTTGGATCTGTATAACCGCATGCATGCGGCTGCCATGTTTTTCGGATCTGCTATAAAAATAGGATCGTAATAACAACCTATTAGAGCTATCAACCTCTCACATTGGCTCGGTATATACGCTTATAATTGGGGGATTTTATGCTAAAAACTTAAGGTTATTACGCTCCAATACGGAGATGCGTCCACCAGTGAACAACATGCCAGATTTTTTATGCAGTGTAACGAATTGCATAAATACCTACACCATGTAGTATAATTTTTATCAGTATATATCATAAACGAGATCTAATATGTTTTAGTTGCATGACTGTTGGAGGGATCTTATATTTGTCAAGGAAATATAACATTAAATACGATTTTTTGTTTCTATGCGTGCAATTTATTTTATTTTATTGCACATTATTTTCATCATAAATTCGTGTGCATGCAGCTGGTAACAGATTTTTAAGCAGTATACCAAATTGCATAATTATTTATACAGGGTAGCATATTTAGTAGCAGCATATATCATAAAATGGTCCTTACGAGTCTAGCTGCATGGCTGTTGCAGCGATCCTAAATTTATGGAGAAAATAAAGCATTTAAAAATAGAAACCACCATACATATCTTTCCTAAATTTACGCGTATGCAAGAGAACGTGTTTGACTCATGCATGCATTTACTTTTTTGCGTGCACAGACGTGGGCGCGGGTGGTGCAATCGACAGCCTGGTTCAGTCGGTGCACTGGGTTGAACCAGGTTGCAGAGGTGATTGGCCTGGGCTTCCTTTAACTATTGGAAGCCCAGGGCTCCCGTTATACCTGCCCTATATATATATATATATATATATATATATATATATATATATATATATATATATATATATATATATATATATATATATATATATATACTAGGTATGTGCCCGTGCGTTGCGACGGCGTATAAATTATTCGATAACTGTTAGTGCATAACAATCACATGAAAATGAACAACATATATATCATCAACCTCAATATCTCACAAATTCACACTAATAACATGAAATGTGTGTGCAACTCAAAATAGGGATAATTTGTTTCCTAATATGCCGCTAATATTTACAACTGACAATGGCGTCTTCCGCAGAGATGAACCAAAAAAAAGTTAGCATTCCTTGCAGCTACAGGCGAATCAAACATTTCTTAACAGGTTCCTCATCAATAGATAAAACCCATCTCGAAGCTGTTTCTAGATTATTAATATGACATTTGTTTTGCATAGTCTGTTTCTCTGGAAGGATCACTAATTCATGCCGCCTGGATGACAATGTTGCCAGTATTGATTACAAGTTAGGGTATAAGCAAATGCATTATCCTGAAAATGTTGACATGAGGTTGTCAGTCAATATTTCTCCTGAGACAGCAGGTGATAATGGTTGTCATTTGAATGTTCCTTCTTTGAATATGGCAAATGGCAACCTGATTATTCAAGATTTGTTGAATCAACACAACTCTGGACTAAATCAGAGACCCAAAACTTCCAAGTGTAGTAGATTTAGAAGTCATTCTGCTCCACCATTTTATAGAGGGAAACTGAAATTCTCTAGATTAAATGTGCCACTGAGCAAACCAAGCACATATAGTGATAAAGATATCTGCGTCAATAACCCAGAAGGTACATCCAAACTTTGGCCCTTTTTGAGTTGCTTTTTTATAAGAACTAACATTACACACTTCTAATCAAATTCAAACAATGCACCTGGACCTGTGGATATCTCATGTATAAGTTCAACCTAGCCTATTCCTGAGACTGATAGCAGTGAATTTCTAGACCTAAATTTCAGGTATACTCATCTTGCCTAGCAGTCCCGTTCTTGCAATCTGCAGGCGCCAAAATCGAACAGAAAGAAAGTGAGTGGAGACGAAATCAACGGGAAAAAGGGATCAAGAACACGGGAAGACTTGAGATCTGAGGAGAGCCAACCTCGTGAATAAAACATGCATAAAAAATCGAATCTCGCAGCGCGAACACGACAGATCTCCCAAATCTGCGAAGAAAGAACCAAATCGCTCTCTCAGCTCCGCGAAAGGTCGACCGATAACACGAATCCGAGCCAGCCAAGCAAGACGCCAAAATAAGTAAAGGGAGCTCACCTTAAATCAAATCCATGGCAGATCGCGAGCACCAAATCTATGAGGAACTCTAGAGCATATGTATGATTTTTCTATGAGGAACTCCAAATACAACAAACCCAATCTTGCACACATCTCATAGTTTAGATGCAGTCACTGAAACAAGATAGGGACATAACACATGTCACAAAGTGTATGATTTTCACCATGAAACTTTTGAGATGGACCCTGATTGATTTAACTAACAGCTTGAATCGACGAACAGTGCTGCCTATAAAGCTACAAAGACAAATCTAGATTGAATAAATACAAAATCTTTAGTGTTGCAAAATATCTAGCACAAGGAAATTTTGTTGCTAACTGCCTGCTTTGATTATGCTTATCCAACTGTAAGTTGCCATTCTAAGCTAGATTACAGTAAAGCAAAGCCAGCACAATTTTGCATCACAAATAATATGATAGCGGGCTTACACTATGAGAAGTATATAAATAATTTGTTTTTGTCTCAGTCATACGAAATGTAAGCGGTTTACATGCTACAAGGAGAAGTTAGTAAAAAACAATGTTTTTATAGTAAAACTTGAGTATCAGTCAACTGGGTGTGTCTTGGGCAGGATTATGCAGCTAGGCGCTTTTGCTCTTTTACAGTCCAACATATTGAGAAGTTGTGGATAAGAATAATGTGGGCATTGATCTGGAGCCTAAGATATCTTCTCACAGATTAAGAAAAAAAATTGGCATACCTATGCTTCTGAATGCGAGCATGAGCTTCCACATCCAATTTTATAGGTGCTCCAATAAATTCCTTTCTCTCGTGATGACTTGATCCAAACTTAGCATGGGCTCTATTTAATTTCATTTGTTGACTCCATACCATAAGAAAGGAAAATAGATAAAATGGACTAAACTGAACTTACATTGATCTCCTTCGTAGTCCCGATAATAAAGATATTGGACTTTTTGCCTTTGCTCTTTCATAAGAGATTTCATCTCCGCTTTCAGTAATTGGCTTTTCATTTTCAGGCTGCACCAACAAGAATATAATAATAACAAATAAGAAACTTTACTTTCATTGATATCCCCATTAGAAGGAATACTATGATCTCTAAGAGTCATGACAACTGCACCACCTTCCAAAACCTAAGATGTCGTTGATATAATTTTAAGAAAAGCCATCAGTAGGCACAAGCAACCGAGACGCTGTTTAACTAAAACTGAGCCTAACTCGGTAGGTTGAGGGTGTGGACTGGATGTATGCCTAGATAATTCACCACTAATATTTTAACTAAAACTAAGCCTAACTCTATATCTGGCAATTTAAATATGTTGACTGCTGCTTTGTTGCTTCTAGATAATTCACCACTACCATTGACACAACCCTTACAAGGACAACTGAAGATAAAATCTAGAAGAAAAGCATGATCCTCCAAAAGCTTGAAATTACCTGCATTGAATGATACATTATTAGTATCAGTTTAAAAGGGCAAAAAGGTAAGGTAACCCTGGTAATCTGCTACACTAAGCAACAAAATTTCAGAAGTTACCTAAGATCACATAACCTGTTTTTCTTACAAAGTTGTGAGGTAACTGCCATTTTGATGATTGACTATTTAGCCATAACCTCAAGACCCAACACTGTAACGATCACATAAACATATCATCTAACCCAATGCACAACAATACCTTGCTATTGAAGAAGGGGCACATAGACTTCTTTGTTGCTGCTTAATTTATCAAAAACAGTGTATTCTAGATCAGTTTGGCTTGCTTATTTTCTGATGAAAAAATGTTGCAGCTTTGCTTATTCATATATGTTCAAGCATACACACTGCAATCAGAGTAGTACAATACCTAACTCTGGTGTCTCTGACGATGCTGATGGCCGTGCCGGCAGCGAGGCCAGCAAGGCTGCATGCGAGTTCGAAGGAGAGGTGTGTGTAGCCGTCTAAGAAGTAGGGCTTGGCCTTGGGGTTGATCCCGGCAGAGATGATGGCGGCGATGATGAGATCATAGATGCCAAGGACTCTGGCCATGACAACGAGGATGATGGACTTCATGACAAGCTTGAGGCGCATGACGCCCATGGAGGCAACACCGACGCCACTCTTGGCCGTCTCATAGGCGACGCCCATGCCTAGACACCAGCGAGGGTGAGGGGTCAGGGGAGTGAGGAATGGACGGTTGGATCCAGCTGGTGAAAGAGACATAGAAGGGAGGGAGGGGAGATCTGAAGCATGCTTACAGGAGAAGCTTCACGTAAGCCTTCTTCTTTCCATCAGGCCTAGACAGACACAGTTAAGAATTAACTCACAGTTGCACAACATAATAGATTATGCACAAGAAAATAACACTGGACCAAATGCTAACCTGATCAGGGTGTGAATCCAAACATCTGCTTGCTTTATGTCAGTTTTTGCGCATTGCGCTTCTCAACCATCTGCTGTGAATCCAAACACCCCCGGCTGGCTATTTTTTTCTCATCTAGCATGCATGCAGACAATCTATGACCCCAGGTATTGTTTGTTCATCAAGGACCATACAACCTGTGTCATTAACATCGGCTGTGTAAAAAAAGCAAGCAGTATTATCGAGAACGGACCACGACTACTACCTAAGTTCAAGTAGAAAACAAGCACAAGTCATATGCCTATGTATGTAAGCGAAATTAGTAGAACTTCATTTCTACGGATGTGTCAAAATCTCTTCCACCTTCATCAGTAATCTACAAAGTTTAGTCGAACAGTTCATTCATCATACCGAATCATGAATAATCAAAGTCTATTGATTTTGCTAACATAGGTGCAGAAAATACAAGCTTGTCAGTTGAATATCACAATTAATGAGATACATATATGATGTCATCTAATCTAATTAAAGAAAATGCAGGTAGCTGTTCAATAAGCACATTCTAGGTAGCTGTTTATTTACAGCATTCTGATCAAGGTCAAGTACTCTATTTTATTAGCAAAATAATTGAATTGTCTTGGAACATACATTGTATTCTGATCCAGGGAGTTTATTGGAACATGTTTGGAAGATGGCATCTGGATATGGTGAAATGGAGCACGGGGATCTTTCTTCAATGGAACCAGTATACCAAAAAATAAACTATAGATTACTCCACACTTGCTGTCTGCAAGGAAAATGAAGATTATATTCATGAAAAAGTCTAAATCGTGTATTAAAAACATTAAGGTAAAATTAATGTCCATCTTCCCTGTCTCGCCGCTGTGAAAGCGAGGCGCGCAATGTCGTCGGGGAGCGGGCCGGAGAAGGTGTTGTAGGAGAGGTTGAGGGATTGGGTGGGGGTAAGGCTGAAAGGGGCAGTGCCGAATAGAATCATTTTCAGACATGTTCCAGACATAATGTGCTCATTTTCAGCAGAAACAAATATTAAAAGAACAAATATGTGTGATGCAAATATAACTCATAATTAGGTGCCCGTGTGTTGCAACATGCTATAAAATATTCGATAAAATATTGGTGCACAAGATGTCAGATGCAGCAAAATGTTAGTGCACAAGACGTCTAATTCGACAAAATGTCAGTGCATACAAAATATTCGATAAAATATTAGTACAATATATCTAATGATCTTTTATCAGAATAACAATTTAATGATATATTATTCCGTTCAATATACAATATGGTTTTAAATGAACCTGTATATTTGTGACTGGTACATCGTCCGATAGGATGCTTCCTTTCTCTAGTTTTACTTCATGGAGGTCTCTAAATCTAAAAACAATACCTCACCGCCATGCCTAGGTCTTGTTGCTGTCACAGAACTGCATTGAGCTTACTCTATTTTAGATTATAGAACTATGTATGTGTGCTAAAGAACATAACTGTGATAAATATCTCTACAGAGCAAAGACTCTCTACAATGTAATCTAGCAATGCTACAGATGCTAACAACAATAATGCAGGGAAATAGCCCCAACACCAGTTATGCTGGACTCAACGTGATAGTAACAAGCATGAATATTTGAAGTGTACCATCAAAAGCATCAAATAATCAAAATTGGCGGCTGTAACAAATATATAAGACAATTATAATGACTTTATGAGATTGTGCCATAAAGGAGAACAAAGAGTTGTGGGGGATAACAAAAGGATTTCAAAATAGAAGTCGCACCTAAGGGAGGGGAGGAGACGTGGTCTCTTTGTGCGCTGGAGGCGGCTGTGGCCTATAGCGACATCGATACACAACTTGGAATAACAAAGGAAAACCTTGCACGTGAAGAAACCCAAACAAACACAAGCATTTACAGGCTGCCAAGAAAAATAGAATAATATATGATCTATTTCAGACAAGGAGAAAGGAGAAGACATCGCATGAGAGACAAATCTCACTATGAAAGTAGACCAAAAAGGCACGAATTGTTTCCTTGTATGGACGAGAGACGCTCTCTCATAAAGGGTGGTATCCTTCTATAGTCTGGTACCTATGAAATCCAAAAACCAAAATTGCCATTGGTTATTCATAAAAGAAGACATTAATTGGACAATGGTTCAGAAACTGAAAACAATAAACATAATTGATCTGCAAAAAAGGAACACATTGCTGCCATTCTAGCTTTGCCTTTGAAGGATCAATAGGCAAATCAGCAAATGATGCCCCAACAAATTTTAAACTGAAAGAATTATCATACTTTCATCAGACTATCTCAAACATCTTGACCTTATGTCTCCTACAGCAGGCCCGCCTAATATAAGGAGGCCAACACTGACCATCATAACAGATTTGACAAACACACAAATACTCTAAAATATCTCAAGTAATAGGGAAGTGATTTTTATTGTAGGAAACAGTAGAACCTACTAAGCAGCACATGGACAATCTCAGTTGTGCTTCCACTATCATCTAAAATAGAGAGCACATGTGCAACTCGAGTAGTGACTTTCTTCAATTCTTCACAAACACCATTAAATGATGCCTTGCCTGAATCAAACTAAAAAAATTAGGTCAATTCTGAAGTCCCCATTTCACCACAAATTAGTTTTCTATGACAGGGTAGCGACAAAAGAAAAACAAAGATGCCACTTATTGTTCTCAAGCAATTCACGCCATCCATCAACCAGCCAGACTATAGCACTACAACAAATCATGTACCAATGCATGAAAAATCACCACTATCTCACCTAGGTAAGCGCATAAATGTGCTTTGGAGCTCCCTAGTTCTCTAGTAAAAAGCAGTTTTCTGTAGCAAGGTAGCAGCAATAGAAAAAGAGATACCAATGTTCTCAAGCAATTCATGACATCCATCAACCAGACTATAGCACTACAATAGATCATGTACGGATGCATGAAAATTCACCACTATCTCACCTAGGACAACACACAAATGTGCTTTGAAGCTCCCTAGTTTTCTAGTAAAGATGCGATTTCTCTAGTAAAGAAGAGCTAACAACCATATTTCGTCTTGGGCAGAAAGCAAAAGAAACCCCAGCATCACTGCATGAAAGTCATAGAACATATTATATGGATCATGAAACTATTAATCTTGAGCTATTAATTTTAAAGATGACTAAAACTCCAGATATAGAGCATATCTCTACTACTCCTTAAGAGTCTAAGGTAGGCGTGCACAGTCTGCTCGGTTCTGCCGTGTCGCGCCGCGGACCCTCCTCCCTTCTGCTCCCCGCCATCAACGTCGATCCGCCCTCGCCCCCCATCCCCCGCCAATCTCGGCGTCTGCGCTCTCACGTCCGCGGCCCACATGCTCCGTCCTCGCCCCCCATCCCCCGCCAATCTCGGCGTCGGCGCTCTCACGTCCGCGGCCCACATGCTTCGTCCTCGCCCCCCATCCCCTGTCATCGGCGCCAGATCCGCATTCGCCTCCGCCTCAGATCCCTACGGCGCGATGCGAGGGACCGACCCATGCCTGTGCCCCTTCCAAGCTCGGTGTTGACTACCATTGATGGCGCCCAGCCTGCCCCCGCCCTCGCCCCTGCCTCGGCGTCCCCCTCTGTGCCATCCTCGCCCACACGCCTCAGCGCAGGTCTTCGACCACCGCTACTTCTTCCCCCCACACCCAGTCTTCGGATCTGTGCGCGGACAGGAAGGGCATGTGGGTGTCGCCGCCACCGCCGTTCTAGGGATTGCAGGGCGGGTAGAGGCGACAGGCAAGGTCAGCTGTGTCGGCAAGGAGCGCCTCGTGGTTCCCTGCACGAACTCGCTGGAGTCACGCGCAGCCGGCACTGGTGCCGAGGAGGTACGCGCGCGGCACCGGAGCCAACTGGAGGCAGAGCAGCCGCCGGCGCCTCCTGGAGGTCCCGTCCCGGCGGCGGTCGGGGAGCCGCCGAAGCCGGCACCGGTGCCGAGGAGGAAGAAATGCGGGTTCACAGGGTGCAAGGTGCGGCACCCGTGTGGCTGGTTGGCCCTTCGGCATCGCCGTCCGCGCGCCGGTCAGCCGCTCCACGCTCGTGCTCCCCTTCCCTCCCCACCAATACCAGCACCTGTAGATCCAGCTCGGCACGGCAGCTTAAGACCAGTCTCCTTCTGCTTCCTCCCTCCCTTGTCTCTTCCTTTCCTTCCTTCTTCGCCCGGCGTTCCCGTTCCCTGCCACCTCGCCCGCTCTCCTCCCCCTCTCTCGGCCACCTCCTCAGGAGTAGAGGGGCTGCTGCTTTGGGCGTGGTGCGGCACCCAGATCTGGGCGTGCGGGCGGAGGGCGGGATGAAGTCGTCGCTGAGGACTGAGGAGCCGGCAGGAGCCGCGGCGGGTCAGCAACGGCGTAATCATCGGCGCCATGCTGCTGTCCCTCTGCGACCTCAGTTTCGTCAAGGCCAGATACTGCGCCACCCCCCTCGGTGCGTTGCGTGCGTCACCTTTCCTCCGCCTGTCAGGAGAAGTGGAGATGGTGGGGACTGCGTGCGGAGCTTCCTACGCTGACGCTGTTGTGGTTCGTGCAGGCAAGGCCGAGGACAGCAGCATGACGGTGTTGGGGCAGCAAGAAGAAGAAGGTCACGGCTAACAGGGGTTTGGAGGTACTGCTCCCGTCTGCTCCAGCCATCCGCTACCCCTCTGCCGCCCCACCCTCTGCCGCCTGCGTGCTATTGTTGCGCTGCTGCCGGCCTGCCGCCGTCGCCCAACCCTAGCAAACCCCGACCAGCAGTACCTCCAAACCCCCTTTGTGCCCCACCACAGCAACCCCTGTCGGCCCCTCCATGCTCGTCGAGTTCAGGTGGTGCCAGCAGCCCTGTTATTTTCTCTTTTGTTTGATTTGAAGCCCTTGTCGGTAGATTCCAGGATTTTTAGATGCTAATCTACCAATATGTAGTTGATGTAATACAAAAAAATCTGATTGTATTGTGCATTTTCTGATCTGGTTGCTATTTCTTATCGCTGGTTGATACCTAATAGGGTCTTCAGGTTGTATTCCAAGTTGGAATGGCTCTATTGAGATTTAGTCATGATGATTTGGTGAGTAGTTTGTATCTTGTGGCACTTTTGCTTTAAACTATATTTTAGACAGATAGAGAAATACTGAATTGCTATCTTACCGTTAGGTCAAATTACGTTTTGAGAAACTATTATATGCCTTGAGATATTTCCCTGAGGAGGCAATAGATCCAGATGTGTTATTGTCACTTGCCTTCTCATTTAAGGTAATTCACTCACCCGGCACGACGTGATCGACGTGGACAACGACCGGGAGGTGCACTGCTTCCCAAGGATCGTGGTCGGCGCCACCTTCCACAGGGACATGGGCGTGGACCCGCGGCGCTCGCTGGCGAGATAGATCAGGCCTTAATTATATAGACACACACTTCTTTTTGATGCAGTCTGCCATGGGTCATGATCTTGTCTTGTATATGCTCCAAAATGGTAGACATGTTACCTCAAAAATGTCATACAGGAGAGAGAAAAACATTGTCTAACTAGATATAAATATACAGATCATACACACTGGGTGTGTTTGTATAAGGGGACATTTGTGGGCACACCAAAAGACACATATCATGCTCCTGCATAAGCATTGCTGCATGTTCCTGTTAGACAGTGTTTCCCTTGCATTCTGTCTCAAGGAAGTGCTCAATTTTGTGCTTAGCTTTTCTGCCAATGATTTTTAGATTTATATTGAAGTGTTTAAACCAGTTGTTCCTATGGTTGAAGGCTGGAGAAAAGCTTGTTCCTGTTGGTCAAGATACCCGCTTGAACTACATAGCTATTGATCTACAAATACCCTTGAACTAAGCCATATCCCATATCAAGTGTCAAGTTGAAAACGTGAGTGTGACAGTATTTTATTGTCAATCTATTACTGTTCATATATGTGTTGTGCTTTAGCTAGCATTGTTCTTTGTTTAGTGACTAAAGCGAGTCTAAAAAACCTTTAAGGAGTCCTTTGGATCAAAGGATAATTTCCTGAATCTCGGGTTTTTTCTGTGTTTTTTAAACTAATTCATATAAAATTTCTATATCATTCATGTGAAATTCCTGTGTTCCAAAGAAGCTATTATTCTTGCAGAAATGAAGAATTATCTTCGATAAAATATTGGCGTGCCTTCAACTCCAGACTTGAATCTGGCATAAGCTATTGATGCTGATTAGGAATAACATTAACATAGTATGTTATCTAACAAGTGCACTGTGATTCTTTCTTATTGCTCACAGTGGTTCTCACTTGGAGCATATCCATGGGATGCTTTGTACGGGGGAGGGAATATCCTAGCGTTCGCCTTGGCTTCGTTCTTCTCTTGCAGCAGGTGTGCTCCCAGTTCTCAAGCTGTCCAACTCAGCTCCTTGTCCTTGAACTATATGAATGATGTTGGGTGTGTGCCAAATGTGCTCCATTTCACAAATTTGATAGATGGTCTTGGCCATGCTGGTAACCTAGAAGCCTACAGGTATTTCTTTGATGAGATGTTCTGGCGAGTGCGGATGTCTATTGACGTCTTTTAGGACCAGCTCCTAGGGAATTTATCCAAGTGGTTCTTTGACTTTTAAAGGATTTGGAGTCCAGTATGTTACAAAGCTGGTAATGTTGTAGTGATTTCAATTGACGGCGTGCGTTAATTTTATTTGCTTACGTTGTCTGCTACAGCTTGCTTTCTCCACTAAGAACTAAAGGTTGTATTTCTCTACAGGCTTTATACATAGCTCCAAAGACAAAGCATTCTACACCCAAGTATGGGCTCGTCTACCTTGCATCCTTAATTGGCAATGCTTCTCAAAAGCACAAGGGGAAAATCTCTCTGTCTCTAGCTACAAAAACTGCTCTTGCTATCTATTATGATGGCGAGGACAACTCCATTGCCGCTGCCTGAGATCAAATCAAGGTATATGAACTGTACAAATAATTTTTCTTTCCATAATTTGTATTTTGTATTATATACATGGCCTTGTGACATGTTAATATTGAACAGTTTGAGACATGACTTCAAGTTCTTGAAGGTAGAGAACTTGGGAAATCAATTGGTTCAACAAAAAGGAAAGCTACACAAATTAATGTGCTCTCAGTTCAGAACTTCAAATATTGTTAGCTACACAAATTTCATCACATATTGGTTTTGCAGGTTTGATCTGTTCTGGGTTTCATGTAGGAATCAATGAACTAGCTGAGGTCTCCTTCCCTCAAGATGACAAACAAATAGAAAAACTACCCTCAAGGTGACCTAAACACAAAGGGAGCTACATAATACCCTACAAGACTAGACCAGGTTAGACATTAATTGTGATTACTAATATGTGTGTTTGCCCCGCTGACCGTAATTGACTGCTCACATTGATGGTTAGGTCACCATTAGGTTATATGTATATGCAACCTCTCAATGAGGCAAGTTTGTTAATCATTGTGCATATGGATTTTCTGTTTCGTTTTCTCCTTGTACTATCTTAAAGTTTCAGTTAGGTACAGATATTTGATTATTGCTTCTATCTTGCTGTTTATGACAGTGGCTTAAAGGAACTGCTCTGAATTTGCCGTGTAATATATTGTATTGGTACATGCCCCTGGTGTGTGTTGGTCCAAGACATGCAACTCGAAACATAAGTGGGGTTCCATTTAAAATTCCAAAGTTATTGTATCATTATGTTGCCGAATGAACTTTTAATCTCTCTCTCTCTCTCTCAAGAGATATTCATCATGCTGTGGTTTGAGTCGCTCTCTAATCATCACCGTTGTGTTATGAGGCATGTTTGAGCCAACTGTTTATTACATTTCTTTTAACAATAGGCAAAATTTCAACTGCTTTTAACTTGCAATGCATTAGTTGGACGTTAATATTCTGTGTCATAGTGCACAAAGCTGCTTTATGAGTCGCAATACCACGTCTAACGTCTACTGTATGCTAGATTAAATTTTGCATCATAGATATATTAGTGCAGCTACCTTTCCAGAAGCCTCCAGTTGACATGGGTTGCTATGCTCCAGGAGGAGGCGCTCCCGTTGCAATGGGTGCGCGGCGGCGGCGTCTAGGATCCGGCTGTTGTTTTCCTTCTTCATGGTTCTGCTTCAGGCATAGGCCAGCCACGACGAGGCTTCGATCAACGGTGAAGGTAATTATGACCTATTTCGCAGAGGGGAGTCTGCTCCTGTGACATGGTATTGGTGGCGATCGTGTTCATTGAAAATTTGGTATGGTGATTTGTGACTGTCAGTACTAGCACTACTGGAACTGAAGGTGAGGGTGGAGGCTGATCCCCATGGCGTTCAGGATTGGGATCCAGCTGATGCAGCTGGTCTAGCTTGTGGTGCTTTGACGGTAAAGTAGAGATTCTGTGAGTGTGGTTTTCCTTTATTTCCATACGAATTTATGCTCAGATGCTAAGAATGGCGTCTTGATGATTCTTGTAGTTTCATTTTAACAGTTTGCTAACAGTCTCTTGATAATATTTGAGCTTCCATTTTTAATAATTTGCTACAACTGTCCATTAGAAGGACATCAGAGGAAGGAAAGAACTTATTTATAATGTACCTTTCTCGTAATTAGCATGATTTCTCACAATCGCTTCGTGAGATGTACTCCTACATCCCAATTTTTTAGAACATGTCTCTATAAACCCAGACCATATTATGTAATGGTTTATGTAGAGGTCCGTCTCCACCGTGCCCTGCCCCAGGCGCTTCGACCTCCACTGCGAGCACGAGGCGGGCAAGACGGAGCCACCGCTGCCGCAGGGTGCACCATGCCCCCGCCCCCCGTCCGCGACGACGACCGTGACCCAGGATTCTCGCTTCCCCGTTCACGTCCAATCGAAGTCCCTTTTGTTTATCCTCAACATGGCTGAAGATTACATTCATGTTTTTTTTTCTTTCCTGATTATTTGTAGTTGGCATTGGTCTGCTTGGAGGTACTTCCAGTCATTTTGCAAACTATGATCCCCCATATGGTTAGATAACTATCTTGGGAAATGTTATTTTAGAAATTCAATTTGATAGGTTTGCCAGTCTGGTCTTGTGGGCTTCCTTCAATCACTTTGAATTTGTGAACTTCATTGCATGATTTGCTTAGCTCAAAGTTTTTGCAGTCCAATTATTCTTATATGTTCTTCCTGATTCTTTTCAGTTCATTTAGTAAATTGATGCCATTTTTTTGCTTAAGTGGAGAATTGAGCCGTGAATGTAAAAAATAACTTAGGCTAGAAAGGTATATTTTAGAAATTGATAGTACTGTCGGACTGTAATGTGTATGAATATGAAAAAGTAATCATGTTAGTTTCTCAAATCATATCATTTTCCTCCTATTCCTTCATGTTTATTTCATTCATGACGCTTTTGCACAAAAAATGTTTTTGACATTACATTTCTTAGGCATGAGTAAAATTATTGCCCTTGCACATGCAAATGCTTGGCATATGTGACTGATTAGTTTGATGACTTCACATCATGGAGGACAGCAAGGGAGAGGTGGTGAGAGCTATCATCGAAGTGGAGAAGGACAAGATGCTTTGGATAGGGTCCGTCTGATGCCATTCATCGCTGTCTTTGACCCCGTGAAGGCATCTTAGCCAGCTCAATTTGATTGGAAATATTGTTGTTTTAAGATACAGAGTCCATGGTTACTGTTGTACGCTTCTTTGAGAAGACTTGTCATCCCAATAATTTGGTTGTGGAGCAACCTGGAGCTATATACTGATCTAGATTCTTTTAGTAATAAATGTAAGTTGCTCACATTTCTTTTAGATTGTCACTAGAACTTTGAACGATCAGCTCGAGCTTCTAAATCAAGAATTACCATGTGTTTCTTGAGTTCGATCCCTTCTATTTTTTTATTTGGCCAGCAAACGAAGTTTTTACGTAACAAGAATGTTATAAATACTTCTTTAAATCATGAGCTTCGTGCGTCACGTACGTGCAAAGCATGTAGGTATATTTCTGTTTCTTGCTTCTCGTGATCGATTTTGCCGTCGCAACGCACGGGCATTAACCTAGTGTCTCATAAGCTCACATCGCCATGACCAGATTGCTAATGTACATGGACACGACAACCATATGCAAAAATAGATAGGGAAATAGTCTCAGAGACCACAACATATTCTCAATGTTGTACTTCTTCTGAAAGGAACCAATTCTATGGGGAGAGGAATCACATCATCAGCTCACCCCTTTAGAGTACAGTGGAACTTAGTAGATTGCATAAGCATTACTGTGAGACAAGTGTAGGTGTACAAAGTAAATTGTAATAATTCTTTTAGGTTCTTTGAAATTTCACAGTGAAAAAATGTTATAACCAAATCCATCAAATGTGTTGCTGTTAAATTACACCTAGTGGTACGGAGGCGTGGATGGACTGCAGATCAAGGGGAGGTAGGGAGAAGACAATTACCTAGGTGGAGTCCGTCTCAATCACAGAATACACTCATCACTCTCCTAGTCTCCCCCACTCATCTCTCCTAAAAAATGTTGTATAAGTGTGTGATTACATTGTGCAATTATACTAAAAAACTGGACGGGAACAAATTAGCAGAGTTTCTCCAAGGGCTTCTATAGTACCTGCAGCCCTGAAGTAACACTGCTTGAGAACCATAAAAGAAGTTTAGTTATGGCAACAGAAAATATAGGAGGAACCTCAGCTATTGAACAATTATAGTAACACTGCTATTGAACAAATAATGCCGGCTATTTCCACATGAATCACTAATTCAAAAATGGTGTTACCTCATGGTTGAGAGTTTCGCAATGATTCAATAACTGAACACAGAAAATATAGGAGGAACCTCAGCAGTGAAATCCTAACCTGAAGTTTAGTTATGGCAACATCAATTTTAATGACTTTTTATGCCTTCGAATGTATTTTGTGATTTTCTAAATCTATTATGGACTCTAAATCTACCCACCAAGTTGTATTGGTTCAATAGCCAGTTCGTGTGCTTTAGTAAAGCACATCCTATTCAAAGAGACAAGAAAAACCAGAAATAGGCTCATCCATTAGGCTGAGTCCAGTGCACAGCCTCTCTCTCGCCCCTGCCACGTCAGCTCTCGCCTCCACTCTCGCCCCTGCTGCTCCAGTGCACAGGCTGCAGCAGGCTACAGCCTCAGGCTATAGCACACGTGGACCAATCAGAAGCCGCCACTCACTGTCGCCCCTCGCTCTCGCCCGCGAAGACGCCATCGCCAACGCGTCGCCCCGCTCTCGCCTGCCTATCGCCGGGCGGTAGCAGTAGCGCCCGCCGGGTCGCTCTCGCCCGCCTCCAGCCCCGCTCTCGCCTCCTGCTGGGCGCTATCGCCCTCACTATAGCCTGCATTGGCACCAGCCTTAGAGAGCTAGGACCTGACACATACATTGCTTGGATTACAACAACAGGTCTCCTCAATTCTGCATCTAGCGTAGCTACAATTCTTTATCATACTAAAAGGTAGTACAACTTATCAAATGGGGTCATGGTGAAACCTGCTCAGTTGTCGTTTTGATTGGAGCACCTCTTCTCCCTCCCACGCACCGCAGTGGAGGAGGAGGCACACAACGGCGACGTGCCCTCTGCGGCCGCGTGTATGAGTTGTGTCAAGCCGTCAGCATCGAAGTGGGTCCGCAAAGGGGAAATCCTTCAAGGCCCTACCTGAGGCGACGACGTAGTCGGTGAGGGCGGTGTGCGTGTCGGAGGACCCGCCTGAGCACAACGGGGAGGAAAATGTCGACGACGCTATGGCCTGCGGGGACCCCGTCTTGAGCCGCGCGACCGTCGTGCCGTACTCGCCGTCGACATGGGTGTGGGCCTAGAGGTGGGAGGAGGCGGAGAGGTCGATGAGAAGAGCGAGTAGCGCGCCGAAGAGGGTGAAGACGTGTGTGGCGGGGTCCGGGGAGGCGAGGGTATGGCGGCGTGGGGCCGGGATGAGCGCGTGTCGGGGGCGAGGACACGGTAATGGTGGGTCTGCGCGATCTCAGGGCACGGTGGACGGGATTGACGAAGGCGCGTCGAGTGGGGATCACGCGGGGTGGGGTGCGGTGGCGGGCGGGGGCACGGTGGCGGGGGTCAAGGGCGCGCACGCGAAGGACCGAGAGCCAGGGCGCAGCAAACGCGGACGATGATGCCGACCGAGAGTTGGGGCGCAGCGGAGGCGATCTCCTTCCACAGCGGAGGCGGATTCCTCGATTTGGGGCGCGAATTCCTTGATTTGGCGGGTCTGCGCGATCTCAGGGCGGGGTGCACAAGGGAAGGGGAGCCGATCTTGCGTCGCACAGCCATGGAGGGAGTCGGCGCTGCGGAGGGAGCGGGACGCGACTGAGGGAGCAGGCGCTGCGGAGGGAGCGAGGCAGAACAAAGAAAATGTGGACGCCTACACTACTGGCTTAAGTAGTAGTAGATATATATATATATATATATATATATATATATATATATATATATATATATATATATATATATATATATACTTTTGGAAAAAAGTGACTAGATCATGATTTTCACTTTTGGCTCTAATTAAAGGTTTGTGGGGCTCTTAATCACCTTTAAGTGCTTTGCCTCTTCTACTCCTCACCCCTTAAAACATGTCTACCCAACTTGGCAAGATCAAGCCTTTGTGCTTAAAACGTAAGCTCACATGCTACTAGCCCTTGGAGAGATTTACCCCTACCTAGATTACGGAATCCTCTTACCAAATCGTATACTCAAGCAAGCATCCACATCACATGTTTTATTGAAATTTTAGCCTAGTGAATGCATTCTAGGTGTATCACAAGAAATGTAATGTCAGTGCACATGATGACATGTTAGTGTTTTAGTTCTCATAACTCCAAGGATTCTACAGTCGTGTTACATCAAGTGTGCTTGTGTGTGAAAAAGAGGGGGGCACTGCCCTTTTATAGCTCAAGTGTCGGACTTTACAGTGGGGACTTATATTCTACTAGAGGGAGTTCGGCCTGTAGCTCTTGGGTGGTGTAGTCCTCCTGACATCATCTATAGGGTCGTGGGTTGTCGTACCCTTGGTATGGCGCATCGCTTCATTTGTCTGGCATACGGGTCCCTATAGTGAGTTCGACGCTGATGTAGTGGTGCCTGGTAGGTCTTGCAGGTTGGACTTACGGTGGGGTTCAGGGTCATGCTTGGTGCAACTTCGTCTCTTGTCATGAGCATCGCGTCACTTTCTAGCGTGCGTAGGTATACACCAGGAATGGTGTATTCTCTCGTCCTTCTCGGTATGTGGATCACTATAGAGTCTTCGGCGTTGAGGTCCCCACGACTAGGGTTGACTAGCCCTACAAGTCAGCGGGGATATTCCTAAGACAGTACACGCGGGCGTACCGTCATGTTTGACAGGGACTTCTCGGCACCGTACTCGTGGTCCAGACGTGGTTTGGTGGTGACGCATCTTGTCGCGTTGATGTCTGTCAACTGTATTAGATCGACCCTTTTTCTTGTTGAGTTGCTCGGCGAGGACTCAGTCATATGCTTCGCCTCGCGGGACCGCTCAGAGGGTTGGTCGCTCATTCCGCTCATAGGATTGCTCGGATAGAGAATCTAGTCGTCCGCTCCGCCTCGCAGGGTTGCTCGGCAGGGAACCTGGTCGTCCGCTCTGCCTCGCGGGGTTGCTCACTAAAGGGTTGGTCGGCCACTCCGCCTCGCTAGTTTGCTCGGTGGTGGGCCGGTCGGCGAGTGGGCCGTTAACAGGTTTTGGGCCTACTTTGGGCACCCGGTTCTTGGGTACCGAACATTATTAATTGTAATGTTACAACTCTTTCTAATATGATTATGTCACACTTTGATAAATTAGAGGGTATAATGACGACTATGTTGATCTATCAGTTGAACCTTCTCTTAAAGTATGGAATGCCTTATAATTATTAAGAAAGTTGAGTGCTTTATGCAGCAGCTAACAAAGTTAAATTGGTATCTTCAACATTTGAAATCGATAAGGCCAAATTAGGTGGAGCTAGCACATCTACCCCAATGACAACTTTGTTCCTAACTTAGATCAAAATTCACGAACCAATTATGGAACAACAATGAATCAAGCTTTGACAGGGTATAAATACGTTTCTTCCTAACCCAGCAAAATCACATAGGCAAAATCCGATACTTAATACTCTACCAGTAGCGCCTATTAGTGATTTTAATGAAGTTTGGAATTAGTTTAATGATGAAATGTCTAAATCCATTAAGAGTAGCTTGGGTGTGCATATTAAGCCGAGTAGGAATACTTACCACAAACCATACCTCTCACATTTTGATTTTGATTTTATGAAAGCTTCTGATGGTTGGAGGGTACCGCTGTTTTATAAATTTGGTGGTGATGATAGTAAATGTATCATGGGACATGTTAGTATGTTTCTTACTTAAATGTGTGAAGCTAGTATTGCGTTATTTTCTTTTCTCTTACTGGTACAACTTTTTATATGGTTTACATCATTACCTACTTGTTCTATTGGTCCATGCTGAGTTAAAAGAAATCTTTCACCAACACTTCTATCATAAAACAAGATTGTCACATCTTACATTGGGTTGTCATGGGCGTGTTGGGTCCGTCTTTGAAGACATTAAGAACCAATGTTTCCTTTTAGATGATCTATGAAAGAGATTTAGCCCAATTAGCTTTCAATGGTTCGTGCTCTGATATTTAAAAAAAACTTGAAAAATCATTAATTCGTAAAAATCTATTTACATAACTACCGGCCTACAAAAAAACCATTTTGTTGAAGACATTTGACAACGGCCCAATAGGGCCGAATTTCCATTAAGTCCACTTCTCATTCTCACCATATAACGCAGGAAAAACCTCAAGAACCCTAGGAAATAACAGGAGAGGGGACGCGCGCTCACTAGCAAAATGCAGGCCTCTTCCCTCCGGCGAGCCCTCCTTCTGCGGGGACCGCGAGGCGCCCAGCTCTTCCCCATTCCCGTAGGCAACAAGCCCCGTGCCTTCTCCTCCGCGTCCCCCGCGGCAGCGCGCTCTCCCAAAGACGCTCATAATGCGCCGCCGCCGATTATGCCGACGCTGCCGTGGGGTGATGCGCTCGCAGCCACGCAGCGCACCTTCTGCCTGCCGCTCGCTGGGCGCGTCCTCGCCGCCTCGGCGACCGAGAACGCGGCCGTGGCCCCCGTCGCAGTCTACGCCTCGCTGGCCCTGGCCGCCGCCGGCGCGCGCGGCGACACGCGGCGGCAGGTCCTCCAGGCGCTGGGCGGCGGCGGCGGGGGCAGGGGCGCCGCGGTTCAAGCGGCCAACTTGGCGTCGCGCGTGGTCAAGCGGGTGTTCAAGGACCGGTCCACGTCCGGCGGCCCGCGGCTGGCCTTCGCAGGAGGAATATGGGCCGACACCTCAACGAGCCTATCGCCGGGGTTCGTGGAGGCCGCCCGTAGTGTCTACAGCTGCACGGCGCGGACGGCTGACTTCATTAACAAGGTGTGGCATATTCAGACGTTCCCGCTTATACCACATGCTCATTAGGTGCTCGACAATACGCTTGTTCCAGGGGTCACTGTAGCAGAACATCTTAATTTGTTGTTTGATGTTATTGCAGTTCCTCACTAAGCTTTTTTTATAGATGGCATTTGACTGGACCGAGCCAAGTAATTTCAATTGGTCTAATGTTTTTTCTGCTGATCTCTGCCTTTGCACCCTTTTCTGTTCATTTATTTGATCTGATAGAAATGGTAATGTGCATTGGAGAGCTTGTGGTGACAAATATGCCCACTATCTACCTTTATTGCCGTCAAATAATACTATGGTATCTCTGTAAAAAATGCTACTTGAACTGTTCTATTTTTTCAGTAGCAAACTGCAACCATGTGATGTGTAGTGTTGTTTCTGTGATTTTTCTTTTGAAACTCTTAACTCTGAAATTCACACGTTTTCTGTTCTATTGGTTTTGAAAGCCTGAAGATGCCGCCAAGCTAATTAACATGTGGGTCAAACAATCCACAAAAGATACTGTTACCTCGCTCCTTCCGGATGGACTAATTGACAAGAATACAGGACTTGTTATTGGCAGCGCACTGTATTTTAGGGGAAGATGGCTTGACAGGACTGATACGAGGAGTGACGCGGTACAAAAATTCTGCTGTCTGGATCGAACTTGTGTTGACGTTCCTTTTGTGGAATATGATAGAACTCGACCTTTCGCAGTCCACGATGGATTTAAAGTGATTAAGCTTCCTTACCAGCAAGGAAATAATGAACGGAAGTTCTCCATGTACATCTTCCTGCCTGATGCTCATGATGGCTTGTTTGAATTAGCTAAGAAAGTTTTCGCGGAACCATCATTCTTAGAACAACACTTGCCAACTGAGAAGCGGCACGTGGATATCAAGATTCCCAAGTTCACAGTGTCATTCCAGGTCAATATGAAGCAGTTTCTGAAAGAAATGGGCCTCGAATTACCCTTCCTCCGTGATGCAGATTTCACTGATATGGTCAAGGAAGATGGATCCAGAAATCCGTTGTATCTATCCGACATACTTCATAAAGCAGTTTTGGAGGTTAATGATGAAGGCGTTGAAGAAACTTCTGTGAGAATTGGCATAGGGAAGCCCTCACCAGGAGAGCACTTTGTTGCCGACCATCCTTTCTTCTTTGTCATTAGGGAGGAGGTGTCTGGCTCAGTAATGTTCATGGGGCACATACTGGACCCATCATCACAATCTTAATTTCGGGCTCTGCACTTTTGTCACCTATATATTACACATATATCTTGTATGATCTGACTTTGTCAGTCTGGTTCAATGAGATTTTTAGTACTTGAGTAATTCATGTAGTGGTTCGTAGTTGTTTGCTTTGTTTTTAGTAACATATGAGCATATAGCTACTGTACTAAACTTTACATCGTCTCCTGTGGGAAACCATATGAAGACAATGCATGCATGTGCTCATGTATATCAGTTTTGCTTTGCAGAAATCTGTAGTCTTGTCCAATTTATAAAATAGATTTTTTTTAATCCGAAGGGTTAGTTATTCTTGTGAATTGGACCTATACCTTTTTTTCTTCTAGTTTTTATCTATGTATGCATTGGTAATTTAAAATTTGGTTTACCATATTTCTATGTAGCTTATCTCAACATTTTATTGATTCTCTACATGCTATTTTCATAGAGTTGTTTCAGTTTCATGTTCTTATAGTAGATTGGTATTTATTTAGTAGAAAATGAACCAAATCACTTGGGAAAAATAAGGTTCCCAAAATAGCCCTTATAGTTTTGTTTAATCCAGAAATTAGAGCAAATTTAGAATTATGTCTTCCCGGACTCCCTGCCTGGTCTGAAGTTATTAAACGGCCGTCACGGCGCAAAAACCACCTGTGGACCGCACCCGTCAGACCCCACGCCAGCCGCAACAAGACAAAGCCGTCCTAGTCAGGATCCGAGCCCGCCCATGCGCTTCACACCCGCGTGCGCCGCGGGCGCGGATGGAGATGGCAGACCGCTCGCATCGCAACTCGCAGACGGCGATGACGACGAACCCTTTCTGCCTCGCGGTCGCAGCGCCAGCTAGGGAATCCCACGCGCGCCGATGATTGATCCGACCCCGCGGAATGGTCCAACGGCTCCACCCATCGTCAGCGTTGCTCTCTCCCTTTGGACCAGACCTGAATTTTTTGCATTTTGGTCCTTCATCGGAAAAAAAATCACGTTTGGACCCTAGAAAATTTTAATGTCATTTTTGGACCCTTTTCTCGGCGCCGTAGCCTGTGGCGCCGAGGTAACACAGCTCGGCGCCATAGACTATGGCGCCGAGGTACGTGCTGCGTTGGCACAACCGGACGTCGTGGCGCCGACGTGGTACCAAGCTCGGCGCCATAGATCATGGCGCCGAGCTCCATTCTGTACAGAAAACTTGTCTAGCTTAGTTGGTAAAATACAAGGTTCTTTACATTGTGGTCGTGGGTTTGAGCCCTATGGTGGGCGTTTTTTAATACTTTTTATCTTTGTCACTTATTTATTTTTTTGTTGTCCATATTTTTCGTTTATGTCGCTGATTTGTCCGTCTTAATTTATTTCTCATCCAGTTTTTTTGTGACTGATTTGTTTATTCGTCTAGATTTTTTTATCCGGCGAGCACATCAGCTGTATATGCAGTAAATTCTAAAATATATCATCCATGAGACAAGTATATAATGAGTATACTTTTATTTAGTGCAGAAGAAAAAAGATGAATATGTGTGCTTCTTTTTACTGGGAATATGTTGTTATGTATTTAAAATTTATGTTCAAAAGAACTCAATGAAAATATAATATTTTTATTTGATCACGATTGAAGTAAGAGTGTTCTCATCTGATTTTTATTGTGGTTAGCTGAGCAAATAAGGGGAGAAGTTGACGGCTTGTGAGCACTGTGGCACACAGCTGCTGTGCTCGCCGGATAAAAAAATCTGGACGAATAAAAAAATCAGTTATAAAAATAAAACTGGATGAGAAATAAATTAGGACAGACAAATCAGCGACATAAACGAAAAATATGGACAACAAAAAAAATAAATAAGTGACAAAGACAAAAAGTATTAAAAAACACCCACCGTGGGGCTTGAACCCACGACCACAAGGTAAAGAGCCTTGTATTTTACCAACTGAGCTAAGCAAGTTTTCTGTACAGAATGGAGCTCGGCGCCAAGATCTATGGCGCCGAGCTCGGTACCACGTCGGCGCCACGACGTCCGTTTGGTGTCAACGCAGCACGTACCTCGGCGCCATAGCCTATGGCGCCGAGCTGTGTTACCTCGGCGCCACAGGCTACGGCGCCGAGTAAAGGGTCCAAAAATGACATTAAAATTTTCTAGGGTCCAAACGTAAATTTTTTTCCGATGAAGGACCAAAATACAAAAAATTCGGGGACCAGACCAACCTTGAGAGTTGAGACGACAGACAGAGCCAGCCGTCAATGCGTGTAAAGCCATGCCGCCGATGACCATCGCCGGGCAACCAACGTCACACATCCTTGCCTTCCTATGCTATCTGATGACCTGCTGGCTGTTGTGTTCTATTTAGGCGGTCTCGGATGCATATGCATGCGCATAAGGGCAACTCCAGCAACACTGTACATACGGACGTGTGTAGCACTGTTTTATACTGTAGATGTGTTGTTTGCAGAGAGAAGTTTAAAATACAGAGTGCGATAAGTAGTGAGATAGGAAGTCTGCTGGAATGCGTGCGTGCAAACGAGACCACGCTTTCAATGTAGCGTGCACGTGGACGTGTACATATATAGACCGGGAGGAGAAACAATCGGTGGATTTAGATACGAGGATGACAAGCAGATACTTTCATGTCATCATCTGTGGTATACTTGAAATGTCTATAGTAGGTTGCATGCGCGCAAAGTGTATATGCGCGTCCATTTGGAGGTCTGATGGAGATAGCCTTATAGGGTATTTTCCTTGTTTTTAATGGAGAAAAGGAAAAAGATAATAATTAAGTGAGAGGAAAAGGTTAGTAGCCACAAGATCACTATGGGCGTGATTGGTTTGACGTAGAAGACTAGCCAGACCCGCATAAGGCTAGCCAGTATTAGTAGAACCAGGGTGACTTCGTGCAAACGCTTTTGTTTGGTTGCATGTACATTGATAGTCGCCTAGAGGGGGGTGAATAGGGCGAAACTGAAATTTACAAATATAAACACAACTACAAGCCGGGTTAGCGTTAGAAATATAAACGAGTCCGAGAGAGGGCGTGAAAACAAATCGCAAGCGAATAAGCAAGTGAGACACGTGAATTTGTTTTACCGAGGTTCGGTTCTCTCAAACCTACTCCCCGTTGAGGAGGCCCCAAAGGCCGGGTCTCTTTCAACCCTTTCCCTCTCTCAAACGGTCCCTCCGACCGAGTGGGCTTTCTCTTCTCAAATCAACCGGGAGCAAAACCTCCCCGCAAGGACCACCACACAATTGGTGTACTTTCATGTCATCATTTGTGGTATACTTGAAATGTCTATAGTAGGTTGTATGCGCGCAAAGTGTATATGCGCGTCCATTTGGAGGTCTGATGGAGATAGCCTTATAGGGTATTTTCCTTGTTTTTAATGGAGAAAAGGAAAAAGATAATAATTAAGTGAGAGGAAAAAGGGTAGTAGCCACAATATCACTATGGCCGTGATTAGTTTGGCGTAGAAGACTAGTCAGGCCCGCATAAGGCTAGCCAGTATTAGTAGAACCAGGGTGACTTCGTGCAAACACTTTTGTTTGGTTGTATATACATAGGCAGACTAAACACAAACTTTGTTTCGTTGGTTGCACTGAAACATGTATTAGCAAATAGTGCATAAATAAATCTTTCAAATATTATATAGCATGATTGATCTAGTTTTGTTCACAAAAATCTAAGGAAGTTTTGTTCACAAAAATGCGAGGAATACAAATATGAAATCGGTTTGGTGATTAAATCTTTTAATTAGAAGATATAAATGAAAATGAGAAATAAAAAGCATCTCGATTTTTGTGCCCTTGCATGCGGGGAGAAGCTCTCGTGTGTCGTTCTCGCTCAGGCTTGCTACGGTGTACAACTTGAATGATGTGAGCTTGCATGAGGAGATACGTGAACCAAACAGACTATGCTTTGAGGCTCCGCTAGTGCAGGTGCACGAGTAGAGAAGTCAACCAATCACGCCCCTACAAGGTCTATATGGACCAAGCAGCTCAATAGCCCAACCAGCTGCCCTTATCCTTTTCTTGCTTAGTCTCGCATGGAAGGACAATAGGATGTAGCTCTTGGTGGTGGCGTCAACACCACCTCGCCCTAGGAGGCATGCCATTCATGTGATCCGGGTAGCCATAACTACCGAGGACTGCTCCACTCCTTCAAATATGAGCGGATATCTCTTTTCCTGAGACAAAAGGACGCATGAACTCCTATGATTTCCTTCATTCACTCTAACCAAGAAAACAATCAACTTGTTCGGCTCTGGGGGCACTGGTTCTCATCCTCTTCCTTTCCATCATGTGGTGGTGTCATTCATCGAGCAGGTGCCTTGTATTGCGGTGGATTGAGAGGGTGAACTACAGTGCCCCATCTACCGGTGGTGATTGAAGGTCGTGTATCTACTAGCTTCGAGGTGCTCTTGTGCTGTTTTTGCAACTAGTGCAAACCGATAGTCTATTGTCGGTTTGTGTGTCTATGTGGTACTACACGGGGGTTTTTGGTTACTATCGAACATGGTCTGTTCTTGGGCTCTCTAATGTGTGGTGTTCCTCTGATCCTCGGGTTGGTGCTATGAACATCTCCCTTGGCTCTGGTAGTGGCTTTGTATCTCTGTCAACCTTCCATCGAGCAGGCTTGGACATGAGCGAGGAAGTTGGTTTTCTAGGATAGAACTCTATGTTCGGTGAGCTTGGCTTCCGGCGTAGACAGTCTACGTGATGTGAGTTATCTGTTGTCCTTCTCGAGTACATATATTTATGTAATATGCTAGTTTTAATACTTTGGTGTGATTGCACAATTATGGACAAATTTACTTTACTCCATAATAGTAGCGGTGTAGTGAGACAATGTGATAATCATAGGTTTTTTTGGAGTGTTGTTAATTTTAGCATTGCTATATTATTTGCATAGTTGAACACCTCTCTATGTTGGCACTAATTTTCCCTATTGGAGTTCCAGAATAGGTTGCTATCTAGAAGCACTTGATCTAGGTATTTGGAGAGTCACTTATGATAGAACAAAATGGCTAAAGGATCATGAGAACCAAACAATGAGTGATAAAAATAAATTCATCTTAATGAACACCAGAACACCAGCAAGATGAACACCAGAACACCAAGATGAACACCAGCAAGATGAACACTAGAACACCAAGAATCGACGGAATCGATTCAAATCGTGACTGGAACCGAGAGGGGAAGAAGAACAGAGAGCTGGCGATTTTCTGCGAGATCCTGAGCAGGGAGCAAGTCTCCATACTTAAGGAACCGAGGGAGAAACGGTTGCAAAAGGGCGGCGTAGAGATCGGCGAGCGCAGAACTGCTAGTCTCCAGAACGCCGCCGCCACCCTTTCTTTTCTCCGCTCGCTCTCTTTCACGAGCTCGGCTGCTGCTGCCCTAGAAAACGTGCTACTGTGGTGGCCTGCTCGGCCACCGGGCCTTGAAGCGGCTCACCCAGCTAGCTCTTTTTTTTTAATAAGGTGAAAATCCAAAATGGACAACATTTATTCTACCAAAGATTAGGTGTGTATATATCTTAGTATTTTTTTAAAAAATTGGCAATTACAATTAAAATAGTCGGCTTTAATTTTTTATCGAACATCCCTTGGAAGGGGGCCATAAAAGAACACCAAAGGATATCCTTGGTTCCGAGTTGGAAACTGGGGCTGCTACCTACTGCCGGACTGATGCCATGTTCCAAAACGGAACAGGCGTTCATGTGCATGCCCAAAATCAAAAGGTGATGGATGCAGACATGTTAGCTGACAAAGGACCTTAACAACTTCAGACCTGCCGCCCAAGTGGAAACGTTTTGGAGAAAAGCGGGGGACATGAGCAAGCACTAACACTACTGGAAAAAGATCCCTCTGGATCCTTTTTGACCTCAGCAATCCACAAGACAATTCAACTTCTGAAACTAAATATTTCCAGGATGCAATGATCGATTTTCAAGAAACATCTGTGGACGAACTGACATCATTCGTCCCATCCAAATTCAACTTCCAGAATCCATCTTTAGGGCTTCTTTAGAATGTAAGAATTTAAGAGGAATCATACAGAAATTAGTTCATTTTTACAGAAAAAACGCAGGAAATAGGAAACAAATCCGGCAATCCAAAGGAGCCCTAATGTTCTTAACCATAGAACCAAACAACTTCTTGCTTATTGCTAATTCATCTTCATGTTCAGACTATATGAAATGTGACAATCTATTTATTTATTTATTTTCTATAGCACCCGCTGTTGGCGTTGCAACAGGATGGGTAAAAAAAAAATCCATGAATAATACAGATGAACGGGTCCTAACAACAATCCTCACTAGAAAACTGAAAGCACATGTAAATCGTGATTCTTTTCTTCTCAATCTTTGTCGCTGATCTATCTATGCACATTGGTAAAAGAATATGGAAACCTTCCAATGGGGAGAAGCCGAAAGCAAAGATACAAGTGTACAACGAATACAGCAAGGAAGGAGAAAGTGGGGAGAAAGAAAGAAAGAATGAATGATCTTTTTCCCGTCGTGCTGGCCTCGTCAATCGTTTTGCCTACACGACGGGCCATGTGTTGATCCGCTGCCATGTCGTTGTGTGGGGTTGTTCGCAAGTCAATCGAAGGTTATCTCACGAAGAAGAAATCAAGCCGTTGATCACGCAGCAGCATCGGAGGTGTCGGCGTCGATTGCCTTGTGATCTGGCTCTTGCTTGATCGCCTTTTTCAACGGCAAGCCATGGCCCAGGGACAGGGCCATTTGGTGTCCCCAGTGGCGACGCGCGTGCGGCGGCTTGCAGTTGGCAGACACCATGGTCCATGGAAGTGGCAGATGACGCGATGCGAATGGCTACGTTTCGTCAGCACTCAGCAGCAGCAGAGGGTTCTGGACGGCTAGTCGGTGTCGGTGAGGTCGAACTGGTCGGTGCCGGAGCGGGAGAGCACGGGGCGGCGGCCGGTGCCGGCGCGGGAGAGCGGCCCAGCCCCGCAGGCCGCGAGGGCGCGCTCCAGGGCGTCCACGACCTCGGTCATGGACGGGCGGTCGCACCCCACTGGCCCCACGCAGTCGGCGGCGAGGTAGCCCACGTAGGCCAGCGCCTCGGCTTCGTCGGGCGTGGGCGCGGGCAGGCGCGGGTCGAGCACGCGCGCGACGTCGTCGGCGAGGATGTGCGGCACCGCGAACTCCACCACGTTCTTGGGCGTCACGCTCTCGGCGTAGCGCTGCACGACGCGGCACCCGGACATGAGCTCCAGGAGCACCACGCCGAAGCTGTACACGTCGCTCTTGTCCGTCAGGTGCTGCAGCCGGTAGTACTCCGGGTCCATGTACCCCACCGTGCCGCCGGTGTAGAGGGGCTCCTGCGGCGTGCCGTCGCCGCAGGCGCCCACGCCGGGGTCCAGGACGGAGGACAGCCCGAAGTCGGCGATCTTGGCCGTCCACGCGTCGTCGAGCAGGATGTTGGCGGACTTGACGTCGCGGTGGATGATGGGCGGCACGGCGTAGACGTGCATGTACTCGATGCCCCGCGCCGCGCCCAGCGCGATGGTGAGGCGGCCGCGCCACGACGACACGGCCGCAGCCATGGGGCTGCGGCTGTGGAGCTGGTCGTGCAGCGTGCCGTTCGCCATGAACTCGAACACCAGCACGCGCTCGCCGGAGTCCGCGCAGCAGCCCAGCAGGCACACGATGTTCTTGTGGTTGGCGCGCGCCAGCGCGGTCAGCTCCGAGTTGAACGCCGTCTCGCGGTCCCGGCGCCGCGCCGGGCGCGCCATCGAGCTCGACGCCTTGGCCGAGTCCTCGGCGCGCTTGATCGCGACCTC